>NC_139354.1:115983065-116450915 GCF_055883805.1 Amblyomma maculatum
GTATCGATGCTACCGTCGACCTGGCGAGGCTGAGGCCTAGTTGAACTTGGGTCTAGTTCCTCACGGCTTGGATTAACTGAGATGGCTTTTGCCGCTTGTATTCACAGATGTCCCGCTTCGCGTCTACGTTCAGTTCCGTTTTTTTTTTTTTTTGCGTTTAACTCCCGCCATGCCAAAAGTCAGACTAAAGTTGAGGGTTACAGGCTCCTGATTCTTTGCACTCTTTTTGCCTAGTTAACCTCCCCGCCTTTCCGTTCTTCTGATTCTCTTTTTTCTGTCTTGTACTGTTTATGTGAGGAAGCGAGGGCGTCAAGTTGGCAGGCTGCTGAGGGCTATCGAACAGCCCTTTCCTGCGCCGTTTGTATGTGTTCCTATGAAACAAACACTGCAAGCTGAATTACAGTTTAGAACGACGGCTAGCCGACTACGAAGAGCTCAGACCTTGTCAAGGCCGCAGCGTTGACTCAAGGCGAAACCGACATGCAGACCGCCCGGGGCGCGAAATGTGGCAGTTCGGCACCACAACAGTGATGAAAACCAGGAGCATGAGAAGGAAGGGCGTCCAGGACGGGACGCCCGGTCCTGGTTGCGTGCTCGCCGCCTTTCTTTTGTCGCTCTACTTCGTGAGTGTGTCTTAACTCTGTCCGAAAAGCGTTAACGGCTTCATGGAACACACTTTGTGTTTTGGGAAAGAAAAACTTCAGTTCCCACCCCCACTTTTTGGTGCTTGTCTTTCTTCCCATTATTTCTTTCTTACGTTTTACCGGTCTCTCTGTTCACTTTCAGCAGAATTTATTGCGACCACATGTTGCTGTTTTCCCGACTGCGGCCTCTCGTTGCGGCGCTGCCGCTGCACCCAGAAATCTCCCGGTTCCCTCCATTCAGGGTCTCTCTTACTTAGCTGACCTTCGGTTTTCTGTGTACGTTCCTTTTCGCTCTTGCGTCCCTCCCCTTCCTAAAACGACGACACGCCCGCTTTGGTTCTCTCCAACTCCACAGGACTCGTTCAGGCACCCGGCCGTATCGGCTGTCGCATAGGTTCCCGGCCTGTGCGCCCTTCTTTAACTTGCGTTCAGACTACTCCGCTTTTTTTTTTCAAGCACTGTCCATATTAACGAGACAAAAATACATGGGCCCAAGTGGGCTGTATTCATTCTTCCCCTGTCCATTGTTCAAACAGCGAGTTTTTACATTAACGAGGCATAAATACATTGAAAAAATTTCGTCCCCAGAAAAACTGTTCATAATTCGGGTCGTCCATATTAACGGGGCACGAACTTTCCATAACAGCTACTCATGAAACGACCTGTCGTGATGACTGAATCTCCAACAAAACAAACAAAAGAGGAAAGACAGCAACACACCAAATAATCACAAAACTCGGCCAACGCCGAGTAAACAAATGTACCTTCAGAAACTTTCAAAGAGGAACGCTGTGGATGTTGCGAGGTCCCAACCGGTCACCCCTAGGTGTTTGTCTATAATTCTGTGATCCCGTGGCGTATTGCAAGAATTGGCAAAATTGCTTCTTCGAACACCAAGCTTACATTAAAAAATTACTGGGTTCGGAACTGCTAGGAAAGAGGGTTAAACGTGAACCATTTTGCTGTCGCGAACATCTGCTCGCCAGGCAAATTTCGCCGGACCAAAATGTCAAACTCCCCCCCCCCCCCCCCCCCCCCAAAACAAAACGATACAAATACTTGTACATCCGAACAGAATACTGGATACCATTTGCCCGACAAGTCTGAGACGAGCTTCTTTGTGTTATTCACTTGTTTTCCTTTAAAGACTGAACTAATAGATTACACGGTGGTGTCTTCGAAGCTGCTTCGTCGCATGCACTACACGTGCATCCAGAGAAACCGTTTCCCCGTTAGTGTCGTGTAGTTACAGCACATAAACGTAAAATGAAGACGAGAACAACAGAAAGGAGGCGATCAAGCAGCCTGGAGGGACCGCGCTCCCTGCTGTGCACGCGTTCCTCCCTTCGCCGTCCGTCTCTAGGCTCTAGGTTTTGCTCATGCAGTGAATGCCGAACTGTCACCATTACACACCAAAGGCCGCAGCGAATGTGTCAGCTTCGTTTTCAGAGACTACATCGCGCTTTGCAATACTTGCAAAAAAATAAAAAATAATAAAAAGAGAAACTAAATGACCGCTCCGGTAAGTGGAAAGGAGGGTTGTGCATGGTCCTCGGGAAAGATGCCAAAGAAAGAGCCTAATGTGAGGGAAGAAGCCTGTTCTCTGTTCGGCAGTACACGAACGTAAATGTCATACATGAAAATATATATAAAGAAATACCATGTTGACGAAAGTAATACGAGATTTCGCACACTAAAAAAAGACGAGAACTGCGCTTCCCAGAGGGTATAGAAGGCTTGAGACATCGACTTAGTACTGCATTCCTCAGTGCTAGCATGTAATTAATTTCATTCCCATATATTTCAGTAAATTTTTAAAACAAAAACGAATGTCTGAATACATTACTCAGATATCTGACCACACAAATTTTCATCCGATTGATTTGTCCGTCTCGAGCAGACGGCAGCACAAAAGAGACACGCTCAGTTTGCCACACTAATTCGTCTGTCTAGACACCAAAATGTTGAGTCAGAAAACATCCCAATACTAACTTATAAAAACATGTAGGAGAACGCTTTTCTCTTTTCTTTTCCTGCGCCTATAAAGAGATTTCAAGATAGACCTGATATTATGGAGTTAAGAATGTCTTACCATCATCCTTCCTCCTGCATTGCTTGGTTTCACGAGAATTTGAGAGAGAAACAAAGGGCCTTAGCGGAGGAAAAAGATTTTTTTTTTCATTTGGCCTTTCTGCATACAAGCCCCGTATAATTTTTTTTGTCTCTTCTACATAGGCAAATGGTTAACATGCGCAGGCTTCTTTCCTGTATACCAGTTGCGTCTTATAAGCTGCGCCGTCCGTCTCATCCTCTTGCATGTTTTACCGTTATATTGGTTATGTAAGAAACGCTAGCACCTTCATCCCATGCAATTTTGCTGCACCATTTTCTGTTAAGGTTCCGTGTAATGTACAGCGGGATCTTTCATCGAAAGTAGGGCAGCAGCCGTGACGTCAGCGCCTGGGAACGGGCATGCACACGACAAACAGTTCTGCTTTGCGCCGTCTGCGCAAAAGACAATTTGCTTCGCTTTTTAGTTTGCTTGTTTGTTTGCGGCATCCGACAAAAGCATCGCGGGTCAGAGTGAGTTATGTGCTTTGCGCGTTCCTGTGTGTTTGAACCGGCGGCAAGCATCGGCACAAACAAGTCAGAGAAAACGGGGGTGGCGGGCGGGGGGACGAGGAGTTCGTGTCGTAAAAAAAAAAAATCTTCTGAGAAGACAAGAGGGAAGCCTGGGCAGGGGCTACGGCATCCGGTCGCCCAAACGGGGGGTAACCGAACACCAAGAGTCGACGGGCACACCGCGGCAGTACGCTCGAACTCCGCGTCAAAAGGGGCGCTCTTCGAAGTAAGCCGCGGCAACAGCAAAAAGCCTGGACCTCACAATTTCGACCTCACACAATTACGACCTCACTCAACCTCAAACTCACGCGTGAGGTTGAGGTCCAATTTCGTGACCTCACTCAAAATATTTTGAGCTATCGCCGACCTCACCTCAACTTCACCTCACTCCGTGAGGTTGAGGTCATTTTGAGGTTGAGGTCGACCTCATGAGGTCGAAACCTCATGAGGTTGCCCACCTCTGCGTCCCGCACGCACGAATGCATGAAAGAACGACTTTCGTACGATACACAACCCAGGAAGAAAAAAGCAGGTGGCTAGGCCTGCTGGCTGCTGCGTAATAAACCATAGCACCGTAGTGGTGCTAGGAGCTGGTACTAGATGTGCTGATGATGATAGCTATAGCCCATGGATCATACACACAGAAACGGCGGTTTCTGTTTCACGCGAGAGTTGCAAGCTGCAGCACTGTTAATTTTAGCCGAATTCGTAATACTGATGTTCTAAAATTATAGAAGTAAAATATGTTCGTTATTTTGAAATATACCCTATTTTGAAATTCGTAATTTTGAAATAGTTTTACATTGAAAACATAGCAAATCATCTGGGGATTCTTAAAAAATTTGCTAATTTGAAAAATTTGTTAATGTGGTGTTCATAGTAACGAGATTTCACTGTATATGTGTCATCTTTCATTTGAACAAATTTGCAGTTGCGGGTTTGCGTGCATGCCGTCTCCCTTCTCGTCTGTTGTCCATGTTCATTAGCACAGTATCCCAAGTTCTGAATAGTTAACTCTTAAGGGGAGATGCTACTCGAAAACATTTTTTTCTTAATATTGATGCTAGGTGAATGAAAATTGCACCACTTATAGAGATTGATCTCCTCTTTCTAAATATGCTTTTAGTTTTAAAATAGCTTAATGTTTTCATATTCTAAATGCCATGCATAAGTGAAAAACAATGCATGTTTGTGCAGCTGCTGTACACAGCAGCAAGCATGGTAGGGCAGAGCCAACTAGTTCTTCTTGTCCCCAACACTCCACTGAGTGCAAATAAGCAACATAGCAACATTCCCTTGGCATGCAACGTTTTGAGACAATTTTATATCTGGTGCCTTGTTTTTAGTGGCTAGCACCAGATAATTTTTTAAATTTGCATGCCCAAAAATACTGCTGATTGCATTTAAACCTAGATACTTGCATTCTACACATCCTAAAGATTATGCATGCCAAATTTGGTGTTGATTGAACTAAAATAACGACATAAAATATTGTGCACAAAACTCATATTCGGCCCAAAATACGAATTCGAGAAAAATGCGATTTAAAGATACAAAAGCTGTTTATTGCTGTTGTAGCAGCACTATCTGCATGAAAATTGCACACAATGCAGGCCAGGGTATTATGATACAGTGCACAGTTTTAGAATTCACCAGCATCATATGTTGCTCCCACAGTGACATTGTGGGCAGCATTCTCAAGGCTTGCTTTCTTGGCTATTTAGTGATGCTGAGACCTTGCTTCTGTCAGCCACTGCTTTGTAACCACAAGGTGCACATTTTTTGTTATGGCATTAAACTCCTTATGGTGCACTTGTTTCGGCAAACCAAGAACCACACAAAATCGGGAAAGTTGATTGTATCCAGCACCAATAACGAGCGCCGCAACCCCTGCATTGACGTTCACGGCAAAAATCTCCCTCGGGCTGGCTGAAGGGCGTCGTCCACCGGAGCTGCACACCGCGCACGACTACGACACAACGGACTTGGCACACGCTACACTGCTGCAACGCAGCTCTAGAAACGACGAGAGTCCTTTTCACTTCTTGGCCAACTCGCGAACGGAAAGTTAGCAGCGTCCGCGCTCCCGACATGCTGCTCGCTCGCCAGTGCGTTCGCGGCACCGATCTCGCCGATAAAGGCACTCGCCGTACTAGGTCTCCTCAACGCTCGAAGATCCTTATCTTCTTATCCAATGCACTGACGAAATCGTCTAAGCTGTCACTGAAACTTCAGTGCCCAGCCGGCTTCAAGCTGTCAAAAGTGTCGCCTCCGCCGAGGTTAGGCCTAGCTTCCGCGGACGTCTCCACTGCACGCCGTTTCACTTTGCCAGTGACTTCCCTTGAACGCGTGGTTTGATCGGTACTTTCGACACCGAAAGTCACGTTTCTTCTCGGATTCTATCGCAGCGACGAGCACGAAGATGCATGAAATTTTGAAAACACGCCGAAAGAAAACTAGCGGGCAAGCGTGACAGCGAGCTACGCGTCGCATGAAGAGCAGACGAGCTATGGCCGCTTCCCACACTGACAGCCAATGGCGTGGTCGAAATCGCACCACGTGATTTAAATGGCCAGTGAAAATGCTAGGTTTGGGTGACGAAACTTTTTTTTTTTTATTACTTGCTGGGGGTTTGTGAAGCGGCAAAGCCAGCTTTAGGGAGAAAAAGCGTAGGCCTGCCGCCGCCTTGCAAAATTTCAGTGGCGTGCGACGCCGCGATTTGATGCGTCACGCGCTTGAACATGGGTCGTATCTGCCCCTTCTTTAGCCACCTTGCGTGCTTTAACAGACTTTTTAAATGATTTCGCGACTGTTTTCGGCTCTGATTTTTTATATATATTAAGGAGGAAGGATCAGTGTTGCTGAAACAGTCAAAATCACAAAAGTGACTTTTTTACTGAAAATCGCCGTTTTTCGACCCGCGTCTCCCCTTAAGGAACAACAATTCACTTCAACATATGCACTCTTGCATTTGGACCAAAGAGCCTGCATCTACATTTGGACAATGCTCGAGGAGTGTAATGATCTGTAGCAGAACGCCTCTGCTGTTGCAGTACGTACTAGTTACGTGATCGAAAGGAAGTCTAGAGTGAATTTGCAGCATTTTAATGGCTATTGTCGTGCACTTTCAGCTACGATGCTGTAATGGCTTATGAAAATTCTTCTTGCATTTCGCCTGCTCAACTCATTTTTTACGCCGACAGAAAGGATTTGAAGCAGTTAACTATCTTAAGGAAAGGCTGCAACTGCATGCGAAGGAATAAAATACTTACACTGCTGTAAACTGGGCTTGATGCATGTCATTTGAGAACTGCAGGGGGCTGGCTTAATCACGGCTTGGTAGTCTACAGTCATATAGCCAGTAGCCCAGAGTGTGGGAGAAGTTCAGACAATCATTTGCAACTACTTTGACGATGGATGCATAGACCTCTCAAGTACATGCACCAACTAAACTACTCGTAGCTTCAATATAGACAGAGTCGCTTAGCTGCAGTATCCTATCTGCTCTGGGGATTGGTTACGCCGCAGTTCCAGGCGATCATGCGTCAACAGAGCTTTAAAAAGCAGCATTTGATTCAACGCGTAGCTTCGTAATAGACAGGGTGGCTCAGCTGCAGTATCCTATCTGCTCTTCCATGCCGCAGTTCCAGGTAATCATGCGTCAACGGAGCTTTAAAAAGCAGAATTTTATTCATGCAAGTCTGGCACCGCAGACTACACTTAACGAAATTACTTGCCCATAATCGCTTTGGGTCAGCTTCTGGGCATCGCCCAACTTTACATCCCCCACGGCATTCACAGACACTATGCACACAGGTTGCAACGACCACCTGAGGACTTTGGAGTTTGTTTGAGGATTACCATGGATGGTATTAAGCAGTAACACAAAGGCTTAGTATTAGCAGAACTTGTTTGGCCACAGTGCCCACCACAGTGCAGAAACAGAGAACCAAAGTGTCATGCTTTGCGATGTACTGTGGCAGTGCAGAGCACAGGTAACACAACGGACTGAGACGCCGCTGAAACCTAGGCACACCACTTAGTGCCCTGCACCGCTGAGGAGGATGCATGTACTAGGGCGTGAACATTATCTGTGCATGCTTTTTGCAGTAGTGGCGGTTTCTGTCGATGGCTTGAGATCAACAACGTGTGCCGTTTACAGTCAAACCCGGTTATAACGAACTGCGTAATTCAACGCAATTTGTTCGCTATATAAAGTATTTCGCTATAACCAAACCCGTTTATAACGAACTTCAGTACCAAATTCGTTATACACGATGTCCAGACAGCACAGCGAAAACGCACTAACTAAAGAAAAACCGTGCCGCTCACCATGAATCTACAAAAGAAATTTATTGCAGATAAATGCTCACTTATTTGCAGTAGGCAGTGATCTTCGCCTGAACACTGCATTTAACTCCATCAGCGAGAATCGCACTTTCCACACGCGACATCATTTCCACAAACTCCAGTCCGCTTCCCTGTATTCCGGAGCAGTATCGGCGCAGCAGATCGGTAGCAGCGAGGGCTTCGTGCAACGTCGGGCGAGGGCGATCGTCCTCTGGCGGCGGCTCCTCGGTCTCCTCGTTCGCATCAGATGCCAGCATGTCGGCAACAATTTCCGAGTCCAACGGGCTCGCTGTCACAGCTACGTTGTCGTCAACAGTGAGAAAATCCTCCAGGGCAACTTCTTCGGGCGCAGCGTTCGGAACATCAGCGAGTTCTTCCCACAGCGTGGCAACATCGCTGTCATCTTGCACAGTGCGCGCTTCACTAGCAGCTTCTGCATCCTCTCGACATAGTCCAGCATGGTGGAAGCAGTTGCAGATTGTGGATTGCGTCACGTCTTGCCAGGCACAGTTAATCATTTCTATTGCGGCCAGCAAATTAATCTTGAGCTCGTCGTTAACCCGCAATTTCACCAACAGCTGCTCAACGACGCGTTTCCTGTAGCCCAGCTTGAAAGCGCGGATGATCCCCTGATCGAGGGGCTGCAAAACCGATGTTGCGTTCGGTGGCAGGAAACAAAGCTCGATGTTCTTGAGCGTGACGCCGCAGTGGTGTGCAGAACAGTTATCGAGGAGGAGGCAAATCTTTCGCCCGCTCGTTGCAAGTTCCTCGTCCCAGCCACGCAGCCACGCTTCGAACAACGTTCTGGTCATCCAGGCCTTAGAATTTGAGTTGTATGTGACTGGGAGTGAAGTGCATCCTCGCAGGCACATAGGAGACTTGAACTTGCCTATGACAAGCGGCCGCAGCTTTGATGAACCGTCCATGTTTGTCGTGAGAAGAACGGTGACTCGGGCCTTATTCAATTTGCCGCCATGGCACTTCTCATTCTTTAGCGCCAAGGTTCTGCTCGGCAGCAGTTGCCAAAACAAGGAGTCTCTTTGGTGTTAAAAATATTGCACGGTTCGTATCTCTCTGTGACAGCACGCCACACGTCTTGCACCCACTTTTCAGCACTCTCAGCGTCCACTGCTTGGCTTTCACCTGCAACCACCTTCCCGGTGATGGAGTAGCGGTCTTTAAATCGTTGGAGCCAACCACTGCCCGCTGTAAACCCCTCGACGTCCAGGACGAAGGCAAAATTTTTTGCCTTGTGTTGTAGCATGGGGCCAGAGACCGGCAGATTTCGCGCGCGAACGTCCAAGAACCATTGGTACAGCGCTTTCTCTACTTGGTCGTAAGCCGGCTTGCGGTGGCGAAAGCCGTCACCATTTGGTCGATCCTGTGCATTGCCTCTGATGGCCGACTGGTTTTTCAAAATGGTGCTTAACGTGCTCCGCGGAATCTTGAAATGCGCGGCAACGTCAGACTTTTTTTCGCCGCGGCCAACGCTGTGAATTATCTCCAGCTTGTCGGAAAGCGGTAGGGCACGCTGCTGCTTCGTCGTCATCTTGCAGGATGTAGCGCCGGAATGCAAGCCAGCAGCAACGTAGGCACGTCCGGAATCGTGAGGATAGCAGCAGCACGACTTGCAAACGCGAACAAAGAAAGCTCCGAGGATGCGGGAAAGTTCGCCACTGACGCGTTCGTTGTTCGGAGGCTGCCTTCCCTTCGCCCAAACTTGAAACCAGTTCTGGCCGGTGTTGCTTCTTTCTCGAAGCGCAATAGGTCCGGAGCTGCTCGAATGTCTTTGATCGCATGGTAGGCAGCTGCCGAATAGGAGCGCTGCAAAGAGAAGCTGGCCGATGGCGCGGATTTTAAAGGCTACTCACGCTACTCCGGGCGGCGGCCGCGCATGCGTACAGGAGGGTCCCTCGTGGAAGCTGCTGTAGAGAGCCCCTCCTGCGTTTTACGGAAGCGTGGCATCGGCACAGAAGCAGCAGAAGCACCCTAGCGGGCGCGTGATGACGTATGCGCTGTGTGAGACCTTGGGGAACGGAGCCGTCGCCAATCCCCCTCCCATCTGACAACGACATGCGCTAGAAGTATTGCGGCCCGGCAGCGTGGGCTGCCCGGAGAGAACTCGGAGCCGGCACAAAGGCCCGCCCGTTGGCGGGCGTTTGGCGACCGATCGCGCGCGCCGAGTTCGCTATATCTGATGTGTAGTTCGTTATAAAAAATACATTTTATATGCATAATGCTAGCGGAAATTCGAGTGTTCGATATAAAACATAATTCGCTCTATCCGAGTTCGTTATATTCGGGTTTGACTGTATACACCTGCGACACCAACGCTTTCAAAGGCTATCAAGTCGAGGAGTCAAGAGCTTTCGAGATTCTCAGTAGCTATAAAACTCTTAAGGAGATATGCCACTTCTACACATCAAATTTAATCACTGTCCAGAGATTTAATCATCTCACACCAAGGTGCTGTGGCAGTGCTGTCACAGCCAATTTGCGGATAAGCAAACAGTCAGCTAACAAGTTCATCTTGAAAAGATAAAAAAAATTTTTTATTTGTGACGCTGATATTAAACGGAGAAGAATTTCGTTGTTTTGCGAGATGCATCATAGTGTTCATGCACTTTATGGGAAGCCGGTGATGTTTTCTTTTTTCTTTTTTTTTGCATTGGCGGCAACAGTTGTGCAGTACTTGCCGCAGCATTTCAAAGGCTAGCCTGTCTTTTTTTCTCCAAGCTAAGTTGTGTACTTACTCTGAATTTTCGCAATTTTTGAACAACTGTTTTGTTCTGATTTTATTCCCCAGGTTGTTGCTACGGCGCTTCGTGTCCGAGAGTGCACGTTGCCGTGGTTTAAAGGCCTTAAACATCTCAGCAGAGTTTCATGCTGCTTCATTGATTCAATAGGCTATTGACCTGATGGCCATTAAAAACGTCTGTGTAGCTGCACTCATTGACCTTTATGAATCGATAGATCATCGGCAGCCTTTGAACTGCCCGCAAGACAGGTGATTGCGCCTGCTCTCGCCCTTTGTCCCCAGGTGGCTCGGGCAATTGTGGATTCGCGCTTCATGATGAAGACTCTGCAAACCACGGAGGAACTGGCCAGGGTCGTTGAGGTGGCTCTTGATGACACGTAAGCAGCGATCTCTATTTACCCTCCTGCATTGGGGCACTCCAGGCATGCACAGTTGCCAAATGGTACACTGCCGTGGCAAGCAGTGTGGGCATTTGCTCTTCCCAGCACCCATGTTGTCTTTTTCAAGTGCGGTAAGAGAACAGCGCAGAAGAAGATAGACGTTGGATTCCTTCTGTCGTGTCATGAAACACTGATTGTGATATGCTACGCCAAGCACTGTTTGCAGTGGTGTGAGTGGTACAGGACAAGTGTTTGTCGGGATTGCACACATTGTAATTGGAGCAGGCTGAAATTTATCTCAATGAGGGCTACCTATTTGATGATTCATCGTGGAAAATGTCAGTGTAACAAGAAACGGGGACAAAGATGAAGAAACTAGGGAGAGTTGCGGTTGCAAGGTGGGCTTTGCAACATTATTTTGAATGCAGCCTAATTGTTAATGCATTCAGTGTGCCTTGAGATGGGTCTCGTCCTTTATTAGCAGTGACCAGGAATACTGGATGTCACGGTGATGAAGTGGGACAGCTTAGAGTATAAGGACCTCCTTGTTAGCCCTCGCAGTAAAGCATGTTGCACGGCTTTGTTCTGTGTGACCTGGTGCTAGTAGTTGTACAGCATGCATAAATCATGTGACCCACCGGTAGCCATGCCAGAGGGAAAGTGTTTTTAAAATGCCCAGAAAAATATGTTTGTGAAGCCAGACATATTCCTGGAATGGCAACTGTCCGCTGGGTGCTTCCCCAGAACATGTGTCGAGCGGATTAGTGCTCAAATTTGGTCATGCTGTTAAGGGGGGACACGGGTCTTAAAACTATTTTTCTTATTTACCAATCAGAATTGATGCAACTTCGTGGGTTGTGCAGTGTTTTGCGCAGATTCCAAAACTGCAATTATTTCTTTTGTGATCCAATTATTTCATGAGATAATTACACCAATTAGTCTAATTCTTACGAGAACAATTACAAAATGATCACTGAAGAAAAACTTCAGATCAACACATTGCTGGACACTAGAAAGAATGAGGAACACAATGTTGCAAGCAGTTTTTTGATTGAGCAATTATTTCATGTGTAGTGAACTCTGCGAAAATATTATTAAGACGAAGATGAACCAGGCGAGGATATCACGATCACAAGGAGAAGAACGACGAAGTGCCGCTGCGCTGCTCGAGCTCGCTTGTGAAGGCCTAGACTGGCTGTGCTCTTGTGTGGTTCTCTGTGAAACTTGGAGAGGGCTATTACCCCTTTTAAAGGACAGTAAACACCCCCTTTCACTTGGTGGAGGTCAGGATTTCCTGCCGCCCTGGAGCTTCGCAGCCGCACACTACCGACAACAGCCATGACCGATGCTACCACTCCTAGTCCAACCGCCTCCTCGTCCCCCGTCTTCTGCGCTGGAGCTTTGCGCCAACGGGACCCTCCAATCTTCAGTGGAACCGGCGACCACGACGTGGAAGATTGGCTATCATCATATGAGCGGGTCAGTACGCACAACAAATGGGACGACGGTCTCAAATTAAATAACGTGATATTCTACCTAACGGACGTTGCAAACCTGTGGTTCCGCAACCACGAGGCCGATATCCCCTCGTGGTCTGCTTTCAAGACCACTTTTTCCGATATCTTCGGCAGGCCTGCAGTGCGCAAGCTGCGCGCTGAGCAACGCTTGCGCCGCCGTGCACAGCTACCCGGCGAAAATTTTACGAGCTATATTGAAGATGTTGTAGACCTGTGCAAGCGCGTGGACGCTTCAATGACAGAGCATGCCAAGATTGGTCATATTTTACAAGGAATCGACGATGACGCGTGCCAGATGCTTCTGGCCAGAAACCCAGCAACCGTGGTCGACGTCATCAGTGCATGCCAAAACTTTGAGGAATTACGCAAGCGCCGTCAAATCACTCGTTCTTCGCTTTCACACCAGGAGCCTCTTGCAGCTTTAACAGCTGACGCAGAACAGTCCCCCTTGCTGCAACAAATCAAGCAGTTTGTTCGAGAAGAAGTTGCCCGTCAACTGTCCCTCGTTCCCCATCGTACTGACGCTTCCTCTCCTTTGGCGCCAAAGTTGCAGCAAGTCATCCGCGACCAAGTCGCAGAAGCACTTCCCACGCTCCCGGAAGCTCCTGCCGTTGCTCCCTTGACATACGTCGGAGCACCACTACAATATAGCCAACCATCTGTCCCAGCCCCTTTGACCTACGCGGCAGTGGCTGCGCGGCCTCCGCCTGAGCCGTTACCACCCGTGCAGCCTGTCCTACGCCATGCACCGCTTCCTCAAACGGCTCCGCTTCATCCTGCGACTCCGCGCTATTACAACCCGTGGCGCACTTCTGACAATCGCCCAATTTGTTACTACTGTGGTTGCCCTGGACACGTGGCCCGTCGGTGCCGTCGCCGCATGGCTGCGCGTCCCGAGCCTGCGTCTTCGGAGTACTCCCCACAGCTGCTTCGTTCTGCACCGTCTTCGCCTGCATACGCCGCCGAACAGCGTTCGTACACGACCCAACGTTCTCCTTCTCCACGTCGCAGGTCACTGTCACCAATGCGCCGGCGACCACCCCCTCCTGATGAGGGAAACTAAGTTCCGCGGTTCATGAGGCGAGAACTGCGTGCTCTGCGAAAAGCTCAAGGCCTCATATTTTGCCCACGAACGTTATAGCAATCTCTATCGATGGTCTGTCTGTACATGCGCTGGTCGATACAGGTGCTGCAGTGTCTGTGATTCATGAGCGACTTTGCCGACGATTACGAAAAGTTACAACGCCATTTAACGGTTTGTCGCTCCGCACTGCCAGCGAAGAGAGGATTGCACCTTTAGCAGCATGTACAGCGCGTGTCGTCATTGAAGGTCGTTTGTACAGTGTAGAGTTCGTAGTTTTGTCGTCTTGTTCTCACGATGTGATCCTTGGATGGGACTTCTTGTCCAAAAATAACGCCGTGATCGATTGCGCCCGAGCTGAAGTGGAATTTTCTGCACTGTGCGACGTACTGCACGACGACAACCGTTCAGTGTGTCCTCAAAAGCTCGCCATCGCTGAAGATGTCGACGTACCTCCAGAAGCTTGTGCCCTTGTGCCTCTTTCGTGTCCTGCCGTGTCAGCCGTTACTGTTCTATTTACGCCGTCTGCATCCTTCATCTACCGCAAGCACCTGCCGCTGCCGTCTGCTGTTCTCGATGTTCACGGTGGCTTCACGAAGCTACTCATCTACAATCCGTCTCCGCGCCCGATTACTTTACTACGTGGGGAATCTCCCGGTTCTATTGAACCAGCCCACCTTCTCTGTGACCTGGATGCCTCCGAGACCAACCGTGGTAACTACATCGATGCTCTGCAGTCCGATCCGACGCCTGATTCGTTGCCAGAAGACTTCTTCCGAACCGCCATCGATGACGCCCTTCCTTCCACCTACCGGACGCAGCTTGTGGCCCTTTTACAGACGTTTCGCTCCGCGTTCGACGCCGCCCACACACCTCTCGGCCGCACTTCCACAGTCGCGCATAACATTCAGACCGGCTCTAACACGCCTTTTCGACAGCGCCCCTATCGTGTGTCAGCGGCAGAGCGTCGCGTGATCAATGAGCAAGTTGAGGACATGCTAAAACGTGGTGTGATCCGTCCATCTCAAAGCCCCTGGTCTTCACCAGTGGTGCTCGTAAAGAAGAAAGATGGCTCAGTTCGCTTTTGTGTTGACTACCGGCGCCTGAACAAAATTACCCACAAGGACAATTACCCCCTGCCGCGTATAGACGACGCTCTTGATTGCCTCCAAGGTGCCGAGTACTTTTCCTCTCTTGATTTACGTTCCGGTTACTGGCAAGTACCAATGGCCGCCTGTGACAGAGAGAAGACCGCATTTGTGACCCCGGATGGCCTCTATGAATTTAATGTAATGCCCTT
This sequence comes from Amblyomma maculatum, assembly GCF_055883805.1. Taxonomy (NCBI): domain Eukaryota; kingdom Metazoa; phylum Arthropoda; class Arachnida; order Ixodida; family Ixodidae; genus Amblyomma; species Amblyomma maculatum. The sequence continues at coordinate 115,997,718 of NC_139354.1, forward strand.
CGGTTTGTGCAACGCGCCCGCCACATTCGAGAGGATGATGGATAACATCTTGCGGAAGTTCAAGTGGCACATCTGCCTCTGCTACCTGGACGACATTGTTGTCTTTTCCACCGACTTCGCCACGCACCTAGAGCGCTTGCGGCAAGTTTTGGTTTGTCTTACTGACGCCGGCCTACAACTAAATCTTAAGAAGTGTCACTTCGGTGCCCGGGAGTTGACCATTTTGGGGCACATCATCTCTAAGGAAGGTGTTCGCCCTGATCCGGCCAAGCTGCGCGCAGTGGCGGAGTTTCCTAAGCCGGTCTCGCTCAAGCAACTTCGAAGCTTCATTGGTCTATGCTCCTATTTTCGGCGCTTCGTGCGGAATTTCGCTTCTATAATTGCACCCCTTACGAAGCTACTCGGGGGAAACAGTGACTTAACTGCGTGGTCGGTCGAGTGCGACGAAGCGTTCACCACATTGCGCCGTCTTTTGACTTCGCCACCAATCCTTCGCCACTACGACCCCACAGCACCTACCGAGGTCCATACTGATGCGAGTGGCGTTGGCCTCGGAGCGGTATTGGCTCAACGAAAAAATGGCTTTCAAGAATACGTCGTCGCGTACGCGAGTCGCGTCCTCTCCAAAGCTGAATGCAACTACTCAGTTACGGAGAAGGAGTGTTTGGCCATTGTGTGGGCACTAACCAAATTCCGACCCTACCTGTATGGTCGCCAGTTTGACGTCGTCACGGACCACCACGCGTTATGTTGGCTGTCCTCTCTTAAAGACCCGTCCGGCCGCCTCGCACGATGGGCTCTCCGCCTTCAGGAATTTGACATCCGCGTTATATATCGATCTGGCCGTAAACACATGGACGCCGACGCTCTGTCTCGTTCTCCCCTAACCATCGCACCGATTTGCTCCTCGGCGGCTGATCCCGTCCTCTCGTCTCTAACACTCGCTGATATGCCTGCGGAGCAGCGAAAAGACCCGCGGCTCGCATCTCTTATCGACATCGTGTCCGCTTCTCCAAACGCTGCGCCTTCTCGGACTTTACGCCGTCAAGCACCACACTTTGCCCTACGAGACGGTCTTCTCTACCGCCGCAATTATATGCCTGATGGTCGACGGTGGCTTCTCGTCATTCCCCGCCATTTACGACAAGAAATTTGCGCCTCTTTCCATGCCGACCCTCAGTGTGCCCATCCTGGTGTAGTGAAGACGTTTCAAAGAATCTCTCAACGCTACTATTGGCGCGGCATGTACGGTTATATTCGCAAATACGTCCGCTCCTGCATCGCCTGTCAGCGCCGCAAGTCACCAACACCTCGTGCTTCTGGCCCCTTACAACCACTTCCATGCCCGGCCCGCCCTTTTGACCGCATTGGCGTTGACCTTTACGGGCCACTTCCCTGCACGGTCTCTGGGAACCGGTGGATTATCGTCGGCATCGACCACCTCACCCGGTATGCCGAGACCGCCGCTTTACCCGCCGCTACTGCCCGTGAAGTTGCCCTATTCTTACTACATCATTTTGTTCTTCGCCACGGCGCACCGCGAGAGCTGCTGAGCGACCGAGGACGCGTCTTCCTTTCCAACGTCGTTGAAGCTCTACTGGCCGAATGTCGCATCATACATCGGACCACAACAGCCTACCACCCTCAAACTAACGGGCTGACTGAGCGCTTCAATCGTACTCTTGGAGATATGCTCACAATGTACGTTGCCGCTGATCAGACCAACTGGGACGCTGTTCTTCCTTTCGTGACGTACGCATACAATACCGCCACACAGTCAACCACTGGATTTAGCCCTTTCTTCCTGCTTTATGGGCATGAGGCATCGTCCACGATGGACACTATTTTACCATATCGTCCTGACTCCTCCGAGTGGACACTCCTTTCAGACGTTGCCAAACATGCGGAAGAATGCCGCCAGTTAGCCCGCAGTTTAACATCGGAATCGCAAGGCCGCCAAAAGTATCGTCACGACAAAGATCAGACGCCACACGTTTTCCCTACAGGATCCCTTGTTTGGCTCTGGGTTCCTGCCACCCCTCCGGGATTGTCATCAAAATTTCGAACCGAGTACCACGGCCCCTACCGCATTGTTCGCCAAACCTCCCCTGTGAATTACATCGTGGAGCCACTCACTCCCTCTTCAGACATGCGTCATCGCGGCCGCGAAACTGTGCACGTGAGCCGCCTCAAAACATACTACGATCCGCTCCTCTTGCCCTCACCCTAAGTCGCCAGGATGGCTCCTCTTCGCTCCGGGGGAAATTGTAGTGAACTCTGCGAAAATATTATTAAGACGAAGATGAACCAGGCGAGGATATCACGATCACAAGGAGAAGAACGACGAAGTGCCGCTGCGCTGCTCGAGCTCGCTTGTGAAGGCCTAGACTGGCTGTGCTCTTGTGTGGTTCTCTGTGAAACTTGGAGAGGGCTATTACCCCTTTTAAAGGACAGTAAACACCCCCTTTCACATGTTTTATTGCATAGCAAAGTTCTAAGGTCAAAATATTGCACTATAATGGTCACAAAAAAGAGCCGTTTTAAAAATTTTGAGCAAGAAATTAAAAAACCTACTTGCAACATTGTGTGCTCCACATATTTAGCTTCACGCTGAAAAAGAAATTATTACTCTATCTGCACTAGGTGCCGAGATATCAAGGCAGCAAAACTGCAAGTGGTCGGCAATGCATGTTTTGAGAAAAGAGCAAAAACGAAACAGGGATTATTTAACAGACATTCACTGGTGCAATGCACACATTTACAATTTAAAATGGCTAGAAACCTCCAGGAATGTAGTCTCTTTGCTTTCGAACGTCCAAGTGTCGCCTCTTTCATTTTGATTTGCAGTTGCAGCACATTCAGTTGTCACTTTTTCGGCTGCGTGAGTCACATGCAGGCAGCAATTTTTTTTTTTTACGTACGTCGTTTTGCCATGTTCTCGCATCAAGACCGTGGTGAGGAACGTTTATTGCGGAAAAGAAATGTAATTTGGAGCTGTTTGCTGCTTCCCAGTGCTCTGCATTGCACGGGAAGCAAGTGCATTCACTAAGGACTATGAACGAGGTCCGATCGGCGCAAACGTGCGGCGAGCTCTACGAAGACGACGTGTCCCGCAGTTTACGCATTGGAGAATAAGTTTGACAGCAATTTCTTATCCACGTTCACTTTTTTAAATGCCAATATTGCCGCCGTATGTTTTACACTTCGCCAATCTCGGCAAACTGTTTAGATCTAACGATCATGAACTCCGCCTCGCCAAGCGGACTGTCCACCGCGCTGCCGTCGTCATCACGAAAACCATCAGACTACCGCTTTGTTGCTGGAGTTGGCGCGAGTTCAAGCTTTTTCTGTTTTGAGCTTATCTTTCTGTTCACCTGCGGCCTGGGAAATCAGTCGCGGCGGGTGCGACCGTGAGCAGTAGCAGTCTCCCGTGCTGGGGAACATGCTTGGCCTACTTCAGGCTCGTACACACAATCGTTCCGCACACGACTTTTGTTGGCCTGAGCGCGCCCAGCCGGGGCAAGGAGTCACTTGAGATGATTAATAAACTATTTTTTTCACTTTTTTTAACAAATTCTTGCCGTGAATGCACCTTGCGGTTCGGAACCAAGCGCGGCCGGCGTCGCGTCTCCGCCGTCTCCCCACGGCTCGGGCGTGCCGAGCAGACGCCGTCAGCCAGCTCCACCAATGCGGTGACGCCTTATCTTCACGTGCACCCCGAAAGGCAATGGGATTGCAAATGCCACGTTTTCTTTTTTGCTATTTTTTATGCGACCAGTGGGCGAATGTAAACAGCAGAGGCGGCAATTTGAAGACGAAAGACGGCTGTTTCGAATGGTACCAAGATGGCTACATAGCTGCGCACAAAATGGGAGCTATGCCTCACGGAAAATGGTTGTTTTGGGGGCTGTTTTTGGCCCAAATTCAGGCGACATCGATTATATAGATTGGCATTGTGACTAAAATACCGATTCTAGAGATGAAAAACTTAGCAGATAGGTAGATAAAGAGCTACTGATTTCGCAAGTCGCATTTTCTAAAAAGTGATATTTTCGCGATTTTTTTGCTCCGAAAGACCCGTGTCCCCCCTTAAGTACTCACTGTGCATCAACAGCACAAGCACAAGATGGGATATAGGCGGAAACATAGACTATCAGTTAAGATTTTTATGAAATGGGGCACCCAATGGGAAGCAGAAACTTAGTGATAATTTCTGAAGGTACATCGATACGCAGGCAGGCACCGACTATCATCTGAATATGTTAATGCAGAAGCATTTCTTGGCTCATGAGTGGTGCAGATAGGATTTTCGGACAAGATTTGTGAACAGAGCGTATCCACAGGAACTGTCAATAAGGAAAAAAAAATTGGCCGTGGGCTCAGCTAGGTCAGGGTATATACATAGCGAAAGCATGTGTGCCTGGCGCTGGGCTGCCTACTCCGCTCCAGTCCAATCTAATCCCATCCAATCCATTGTGATCCAATCCACTCTAATCTAATCCAATCCAAACCAATCCTGTCTAATCAAATCCAGTCCGATCAAGTAAAGTTCATTCCAGTCAAATACAGTCCAGCCAATCCTGTCCAATCCTGTTCAATTCAATCTAAACCTGTCCAATCTAAACTAACCAAACCAAACCAATCCAAACCAGTAGTCTAGCTACGTTGTTGTTGCATTAAAGACGAGACATCTTCTGGTTGCTTCTTGATTGCCAGATGGCGGGGTGAGCACGTGGCGTCCGCCAGCTGCGGTGGTTGCTAGGCACCGGCTGTGTACCTCCTGCTGCATGAAACTCCTTGTTCGTGGCCAATGTAGCTTTCACTACAAAAAAAACAGCAAGAAACAGAAAAAATTGGCGCCACTGGATTTCGAATTCGCGCTAGAACGCACAGGTCATCTTTTCTTGTCTAGGTTCAAGAGCGCTGTGCTATACTGCCGTAGTCGATCCCACCTTGTGTAAAAGCGCAGCACACTCTTGCACTGTGCAGCGAACACAGTCGACTTCATGAAGTTCCATCTGCGCAACTGCTTCATTTAGCCTAGGCAGGTAAATACATCATACACATATGCCACCTGGCCGACTGCGGACAGGTCAATGGGAATTTTGGTTTATGGGGTTTAACGTCCAAAAGCGACTCAGGCTATGAAAGGCGGCATAGTGGAGGATACCAGGAATTTCACCCACCTATGGTTCATTAAGGTGCCCTGAAATGGCACAGCACACGGGTGCCTGGCTTTTCACCTCCATCGAAAAACGGCCGCCGCAGCCAAGATTCGGTCCCGCATCCTTGGGCACAGAACTCAAATGCCCTCTTCGCTGCACCACGACGGGACGTGGTCGTCGGAAGGAGCTGGAGCTGGCATTGTTTTATGCAGTGTGGGCCAAGACCAGCTGGGACGTCCCAGCCACCCAGCCACTCGGACGTTCATGGCACTCCGCATCCTTGTCAATGATGAGCTCAACGAGCTGCACTGGGCCCTGAGTCTGATGCGGCGGTGGCTGCGCCCGGGGGGACGCATGGCTGTCATCTCGTTCCACTCACTTGAAGACCGCATCGTCAAGAGGCACTTTCAGGTTATCTTTCCCTTTGTCTAATTAGGGCATCATAGTAGTGGCACTTTCAGTAGCATTGCACATCAGTGGCCGCTGTTACTGTTGCTATATCTGGGCTTTGAAAACGCTGGATACAATTTGTCAGCCATGAAACAGAGCAGCAGCAAATTCAGAGCTGCTCCATCACCTGGCAGTGTTCAGTATCATCATGGAAATTTTTGGCTCTGCTGTAGCTAGGTTGAGCTTATTTCAAGCGAATTTATCTCTCACTCACACTCCTCCCTAGGCACGTGAGTTGCACGGAAGCCCATTTCTTCAAGCTTGTTAGCGACTTGTGTATTCCTGCTGGCAGAATTGAAAATTATTTACATATTTGGCACGGTACGTCATCTTCGTGCATGATAATACACCAAGCGTTGCAAGGCGAGATTTCCTGCGGGACAGGAATAAGTATGAGGAGGAAGGCAACGGGCGTGGTGCGTCCACGTTTTTTTAGACAAGCTGTGACAAGGTGCACAATAGTCATTGCATACATTTGCTCTGGCACTGTCAGCAAGAGCTCTTCACCAGAGCGTAGCGGCATATGTGCAGATGTCACTGTACACTGCAAGTTGGCATCAAAATATTGCACCCAACTGCCGCTGAAATTTGCACTACAGCAAGTGTTTCCATCTACTTTGCAGTGAAGGCTGTTATTAGACTCTTGGCTGAAGGTGTAAAATGTCTTGAATCCAGCAATGCAAGCCCTGTCTAAAAGCCGTTGCCAAAGTCTGTTGCTCAGAGAAGACCTGAGGAATTTCGCAAAAGACTTTCAATGGCTAGCAGCTAAACTTGTATTGACTTCGTTAGTTAGCGGCTTCGGAAATCTTGAAAACAAATGTCTAACAGTGTTATACCCCAGTCACATGGGCAAGTTTAGTGACACTTTCACGAAGTGCACTTACTTAGGAAGAATGACACTTTCGGTGCTCGCAGTCACACGGCAAAATCTAGTGTCATTTTGAAATGACGGCAGTGCCCATGCGGATGCTGTAGCCCTACGTGCAAATTAATTAGTTTTCACGGAAATACCTTAAAATTCGATTGTATTGCAAGCACAATGACCCCAAGCTATTATTCAGTTTATTTGTGCATTTGAGTACATGGATTTGACTAAAAAAAAACATCGCGATGTCGCACGGGCATGTTACGTCTTCACAGCGTTTGCTTGCCGTTGTACACGTCGAAAAAAGTCCGGTTTCCGCAGCATCACGAAAGTAGGCGAGAAGTTCGCAGCGTTCACAGCACCGGATGCTACTAGCCTTAAGCTGTAGTACCGCCCGCGAGTGCCCGTGAACGGCAGAGTGCGCGGTGCAAGTAGCGCTTGGCCGTGCGCTCCTCCGTGGTCGTCGCTAGACCTATAGTTTGTTTCGCATCGATGTATCAGTGGGCGGCGCTTTCGTATGGCCAGCTTAATAGGATATATGGCTCACTCGTGGCACTGCCTTATTGTCAACCTTGCTGTCTGTTCATAATAAGAGTCAGTGCAATTCAAATTGACGACGACTTAGCGTATACGTGTACTGCAAGGGTGAGCTGCGCCGCGCCGCCGGCGACAATGGCTATGAAGTTGTGAGCAGAAATTTGCTTGTGTCGCAGCAATTACACCTACTAGCGACTCGGTATAGGTCAAAGATCCCCAAGAAGGATTAATTACTGACATTGCTTTACTCCAGGATTTACTATTTACGGGAAAAACAAATTCTCGCACACTTTTCTGATGCCGGTGATAGCGGGGTAGCGCCGTAAAGGTGCTGGCTTGACGCTGTCGGCTTGCGGGAGGAAAAGTGGTGGTGTCTCCGGCCGGCGCTTGAGCGAAATGCTGCCTGTCAAGTGACGACTTTCTAGAGATTGGGTTACGTATAACTCCAACTTCGTTGATGCAGCTTGAGATACCGCATATCATCGAAGTGCAGCAACAGACGAACGCCTTCGCCTTAGCGCAAGCACTGAGAGCGAGGGTAGCTATTAATGTGTACGCATCGTTTTCAGTTGGTGACAGCTTAAATCTTTTGCCTATTGATAGAAACGCTCATGAAATTACGATAAACATTTCAAAACATTGTAATTCTCAAAAAATGTATGAGTGATATGTCACTGCCCTGCTGTCGAGACTACACATTTGCCTGCCGGACAAAGTGTAGTGAGTTCGCCAAACTCACTTCACGCCAAGTGTGTTCGGCAGTAAGTGTCATTAAAGCATTAAAGTTCATCGTGTGACACGATGCGAATGACACTAAACGCGAGTGCACTCGTTGAAAGTGTCACTGAACTTGCTCGTCTGACCGGGGTATTAACTTTGTTATAACAACGTTCAACTGCATCGTGATTCAACTGTACCTGTATGAAGGTGAAACCCAAAGATGTTCACGTGCTTTGCGATGTTAGTGCACCTTAAAGGTTCTTATCTACTTTCAGTGGTGTAGTACTTTTTGCATTAAACCTTTTCCACCCTGTTTGGCAACCTAAGAAATCCAGAAAATGAATGCCTCTCCAGATTGGGCATTGAATTGCTTCACATTGCTCCTAAGTCAACTTTACTCTACTCCATCGTTTTGAAAATAGTGGGTTGTTTCTTTTCATAGCAGTGCTTTATGGAAAGTATTTCTCTTCAGTTCAAACTGCCTGTACTGTACTGATATTTGGAACGATGTGTAAAAATTTGTCATCATTTGATTTGCACCCAATATTTATGATTCACCCCACTGCGGTGGTGCAGTGGTTAGGGCGCGCGACTACTGTGCCCAGGGATACCGAATCTAATCCTGGCCACAGTGACTGCTTTTCGATGGAGGCGAAAGGCAAGGCGCCCTTGCGCTGTGCGATGTCAGTGTGCTGTAAAGAAACCTAGGCGGTCGAAATTTCTGGAGTCCTCCACTACCGCGTCTCTCATAGCCTCAATCACTTTGGGACGTTAAATCCAGTAAGCCGAACCAAATTTTTATGATTCCGAAAATTCCAAAACAAAAATTCAATGCTTGTCTAGTGTTTATGCTTGAGGCCAACCTCAGTGTTCCTTAGGAGATGATGCAGAGGTGAAAGGGGGCTGCTGCCCATTGCTGCTCCTGGGCAGTCCCGTAACCCTTACTGTCCTGTGCACAGGGCGTGGACGCCAATGATCCGGTGGTGCAGTCTATTTCCCAGCGGCACCGCAACGCATCTGTATGGCACAGCGAGGAGGAGATGGTGGTCGAGAGGAAGCGCCACTGGCAGCCCCTAGGGCAGCTGCAGCTGCCTTCTTTCGCCGAGGTGGAACGAAACCCTCGCAGTCGCTCAGCCAAGCTACGCGTTGCCCAAAGGTCGTCTCTCGATGCCTGAAAGGAGGGACCGCGCCCTCTAAGTAAGCAGTGTTTGACAAGTCGTCGCTTAGACTTCAGTGTTGTGTTGCAGTCGTCTGGTGCCGGATGAGGTGAAAAGTGATACTTTTGCAACAAACTGTCATCATGTTCCTCGTGGGATTCTTTGGCCCATTTTAGTCATTCAGAGTATACGTTTGCCCCTTTTCCTGCCAAATACGCGCAGTCATGAGCACTATGAGAGGGAACAAAGTCTGAGCATTGATTTCTTGATTACTCTATAATTATGTGCGACAAGCATAGCCTTTTTTTCAGTTTTTTAAACAGTTTTCCTCTGGATGCATTATATCCAAAAGTTGTCTTCATGTTTATTAGAGAAATAGTGAGAATAGCCTCAATTTTGTGCAAAAAGTTTGTTCCTGTCATATTGCTCATGACTGTACATGCAAGTGCAGCACGACTTTGCACAACTTTGCATGAGTAACTGTTTCTTGGAGGATGTGATAAGGGTGGTGTACCGATAATTCCAGTTACAGTGCCATTTGGGAACGATGCCACTGTTGGTCATCAGTGCAGGCTGTCGCGATGTATATGGTAGTATGGATGGCAAGTGGCATCTGAGCAGGCTGAAGACAGAAAATGGATGCAGTATCTCTGAAAAACTTACGAGTGTGGAATGAGTGACGGCTACATGGGCAGTCCGGTTTTCTGCATCTCTAAGAGCTCTTCCCAGACAACACTGAAATATCCTGAGGACATACTCAGGATGTTTTTTTAGGACAATCTTTATCCATGAGACATCCTCAAATGATCCTCAAAGGATATTCAAAAAGTACTTATGTCCGGCTTCAAGATATCCTCAGGAAAACCTCAAAAGGAATCAGTACATTCTTAGCAGCTTTAGCCTGTTCTGTTGCTTAAAACGAAAAATTCATAAAAATTTCCTTTCTGTAAACATATTTTTGACTGGTTGCTCTTCTGCCATCTTGAAGCACTTGCGGCCACCTCTAGAATTCCTCAGAGCTGCTGTGTTCAGCCATGCCTATAGAATATATAAAGGAAAAACAAGCAGCTGACTCAGGGGGTATAGTTTGGTTAAACGTGAGGGAATAATAGGCATATTTATTTATTCAAATACCTTAAGGACTCTCTTGTAGAGGGTACACTTAAATCTCGTTATAACGAATTCGAAAGGGCGCTGAATTTTTTCGTTATAAGCATTAGTTCGTTATAGCCACTAACTAATAATTATGCAATTAAATATTGCATACGAGGGTGCACTTACTGCAAGTAAGCCGTAGCTGAGGTATCAGCTTCCCGCTGCGGCCGAGTGGCTGCGTCCGCGGCAAGAGCTATTGTTCTTGCCTGTATCGCATACAGCAAGAACTAGAATCAAACACATAAGTACAGATTTTATTGCCTTTCATGTCGATGGCGCCAACCTTTCATGTCGACGGAGCAAAAAAATCCGTGATGCTTCGCTGCTGTGTCTTTCTTAAGGGGGGAAGAGGGTCTTAGATAAAGAATTGTTAATATTGCAGTTATGGTGATGAAAATTACTGTGCATATGCAGTTTTTTATGCTGATTTCAAATATGTACCTTTTATTTAGATTCAGCAAATTTTTCACTGTTTATGCAGTTTTTAAGTACATAATCTTTGAAATTTTGCCGGAATATTGGAAAGAAATCTGTTGCACATATGTCAGTATATATAATATCAATGGCTTCTGGAGAAGAAAATAAATCAATAAGACTAACTTTACCATTCTATGTCTTCTACATCAGAAGTTATGCATGTTTGAAGTTACAGTTCAAAAATGGACAAGATTAGAAATAGGATATGCGAATTTTTATATTATTTGCATTTATGTGAGGTGTAACTCTTTCATCTTATTGCAAACATCCAGCATTCAGCTACAAAACAAAAGAAGAATGAGCAAAATCGCTTGCATAGAACCAGAGAAAAGTTCACGGCAATGGTATGAAGCGGCAGAAAAACTTGAACTAAGAAAATGGTGAAAAACTAAATGCAATGCTTTTACCACTTTTCTGGCTGATAAAAACGTATTTATTCTGAATTAATCAGCTCAGTAAGATCCAGGAGCATAATCTGGGTCGTCCTTTCCTTGCTGCCGTCGTTTTGCAGCATGCTGAAAATCAGCCGAGGCTGCATGTTTGCGCTCTGAGGCTGCAATACGGAGCGTGTCCTTCTCCTTTGCCCTCTGGATACTCTTGCTGTTTTGTGTAACTTGCAGCTCTTGAAGGATACGCCCTGAAGCCTCTCTTATTCCAGAATTGAAGCGTATGACCGCCTCAGCTACTGCTGTTTCTACAGCAATAAGAGATGCATGCTTCTCCTTCGGCATAAGGGACCATATCACCGAGTGCAAAGCTTCATTCGCATTTTGAGTCTTGCCCCTGTGGCACCGGCTCAATAGTGCCTTGTCGCTTAGGCGCTCATACACAGGTAGAAGTGCCCTACTCACATGGTCTGGGAGATTATAGCGGTGTTTGGGCAGAGGTTTCCCTCTTGCAACTGCAGCATTATGTGTGCACCAAGAGTTGATGCCAGTTGGGCATAGGCTGTGGTTTGGCTGTTCCTGTGGGGATGTGACATGGTAATAAGTCGCCTTGACAGCCTTATGCATGGCATCAATGTCACCAACATTAGACTTTAAAGCCCAGCTATAATAATCACTGAGCTTTGCAATCATGTCTGCTGTTAATTTTCCTCTCCCGCCAAGACTTCTGCCTTCTGTCGTCCGCTTCTGCACAAGACTGCGAAGTGCAGTACCCATCCGCTTCTTTACATGATTAATGCAGTCCTCCTTTTCCACGGGCATAAAGCCATATACTTGTGCTTCCTGAATGGCACGGAAGGACCTGCTATCCCCGTCACACAACATTGTTGTGTAGCGCAGGTTGTGCCGTGAAAGTGATCGCTGGAAGAGTGTGACAGCAGCCTCCACTTCCATCTGGCCAGATTTGCTGTCAGTATTTTTCTGGCAGACATGCCCCTTTTTCCAGACGGCGTAGCTGGGGTCATCTTCTGAGGGAGCACGCTTGCAGCCAGCACAGAAATTTGAGAGGACTATGAAATCTAGCACATACCCTGAGACCAGTTCAATAACAGTTCCCACACTAATATGGGACAAGTGCCCTCTCGTCATCCAGCTTCCATCGAAACATACTGCTATGTTCCCCGGATTTCCAAAGGAGAGTTCTTTGTAGAGGTCCTTTATCACTGTGGCACATTTTGAAAGCACAGTGTCAGCTGCTTTCATCGCTGCAGGGTTTATTTTAGCCTTCAAATGGTTTTGATATGTCTTGTGGTGCAGGCCCCCTGTGAGAGATTCCCATTGTAGAAAAAATATCATTTAATGCTGCATGGCCATTTCCTGTACTCTGTACAGCGCGAGCAGCAAGAATGTTGATTTCAAAAGGGTTGCATTTCGCCATTCCTGCAACACGGCGAGAGCTCCATTCATTTCCTATGGAACCACAGACATCGCAGTCGAGGCGCAATTTGACCGCGGCGCCATATTCCCGGTCATCCCTGGCGATGGAGATGGAACCCTCGCATCCTCGGCACGCAGCGCTTTCAAGCAAACGGTTGATCACTGTCAAGTCAACGATCGTGTACGTCGCTGCGGACGCCGACGGGCTGGCGTCGTTGCACGCGGGTACAAGTTCCTGCAGCATACGCTGTCTCGCGGAGATCGCCGACAAACCTGCAACTCTTTCGTCGGCCTGTTGCTGCAGTCGCTGCTGATCGGAAGTTATCAGGAATGTGGTATCAATCCTTATTCGGTGCTGCTGTGCGCCAGCATCTGCAGCTTCTGATGTCGCCGCCTTGCTGATCGGTATCGCCGCCGCAATCGCCGTTATCGGCGTCGCCGCCGCTGCCGCGTCGCTCGTTGCGGCTGCTGCCGATCGCCGGAACGCATCAGTTAGCCTTCTTGCACCTTTCTTGCGTTTTTTGCCAAATTTATGCGCACTGTGAAATTTCTGACGCCGCGACCGTGGGTTAGGCATGGCTGGCTTTTTCAAAATGGCGCCGTGTCGAAACGGTGCGAGCCAATGGGACGCGCTAGTTTTGCCACGTGACGGCCGATGGCCAATAGCACAGTCGCATACCGCTTTTGTTTGTGGCGTTTTTCTTCATTTTCAAAGCCTCGTCGAGAGTTTCCTCTTGGCAGGAAAAAAAGCGGAAGGGCTGCCGTTTCAAACGAGACCAAGATGGCGGCGGTACGGCGGGTAGTTTCGATACGCGGAGCCACGCAAAATCGCCGTTTTTGATGGTTTTGCCTGAGGAATCTCATCGAGATCGAATCTTTAGTTTGATTTTTCTCGAAAACTATGCGGTATTTTGCCTTCAAACTTCGCCAGCAGATGGAAATGAACCTCATAAATATATATATGACAAAATAAAAAAAACTATTTTTTTTCAATTTTGCGCCGTAAAGACCCGCTTCCCCCCTTAACCGAAGCACGGCCTTCTCGGCAGCAGCAGCTATTTGGAGCCCATCTTCTCCGTTTTCGTGGCCGCCGAAGAAGCGGCGCAGCAGGTCCACTGCTTCCAGCGCCTGGGACGATGTCGGTACATCACAAGCAGAGGGTGGAGTGTCGTTATCCCGAGCGACACCTTCATCGTCGCTTCCTTCGGGCTCCAGGGCAGAAGGCACAAAGTCGTCGTCAGGCGGCTGCTCCGTTGCCACAACGTCGGCGTCCACGCCCACGTAGTCGCAGAAGGTTTCGCCTTCACACACGACGCCAGCGTCATTGAGCTCCTTCCATAACGCTACAGCTTCGTCTGATGCGGCGGCAGCAGTGGCAGCAGCCGCAGTACCACTGGGTGCGGCTATTTCGTCTGCTGAGTCGTCGCTGTCGTGGTTACTTCCGTTGGCAGCAAATGATGCTCGTCGAAAGCAGTTGGCGATGGTGCTGGCTGTCACATCCATCCATGCTGCGTGAAGCATCTCTATAGCCATATACAAATCGACCTTCGTGTCGCGGCTCAACTTCATGTTGATCAAAAGTCGGTCTATAACCCGCTTCCCGTACCCAGCCTTAAATGACATTATGACACCTTGGTCAAGGGGCTGTATAACTGCCGTGCAGTTCGGGGGCAAGAACCGAAGTTCAATGTTTTTTAGCCCCACAGTTGTGTGGTGAACAGCGCAGTTGTCCAAGAAAAGGCATATCTTGCGATTCTCCTTCTCCAACTTCGCGTGCCAGTCACGTAGCCAACCAGCAAAAATTTCCCTGGTCATCCAGGCCTTCCTGTTTGAATGGTACTGCGGCTGAAGTCGCCTCTTTCCTTTAAAGCATCGTGGCGACGCACTTTTTCCTATTACCAAAGGTGGCAATTTCTCGGAACCGTCCATATTCGCACAAAGAAGCACAGTGATGCGGACCTTACTATGTTTCCCGCCGCGACAAAGCTCGCCTTTTAAGGACAGGGTCTTCTGGGGCAACATTTGATAAAACAGAGCAGTCTCGTCAGCGTTGAACACATCCTTCTCTTCATATTTCTCAAGGAGAGGACCAACGTTGGCTTTCACCCACGCCGTTGCAGATTCTGTGTCGACGGCCTGGGACTCGCCAGTTATGACCCTGCCAACGATATCGCGGTGCTCCTTAAAACGCTGCAGCCAGCCATCGCTTGCAACAAAACTGTCATGACCCATGATGCAAGCAAAGTCTCTCGCTTTTCTTTGCAGCAATGCCCCACTCACGGGCAAATTAGAAGCCCTTGCGTTTAAGAACCACTTGAAAAGCGCCTCTTCCACGGCCTCAAAGGCGGGAAGCCGCAGCTTCTTGCGGCTACCTTTCACTCCACGTGCAAAAGCGCCAGCGACGGCTTCTTTCTTGCTGAGGATGGTAGAAAGGGTGCTCGGCGCGATGCCGAACTCACAGGCCACTTGATATTTCTTGCCTGACGCAACAGCCTTAATTATTGCTGCCTTCTGCTCCAGGTCGATGACTTTTCGTGTTCGCTTCAAGTTGCTGTTGCCGGCGCCGCCGTTAATTTTTCTGTCACGAAACTGGTGACTTGGCCAACTCGGCGAAGAAAGTGAACCGACTGCCCTACGCTGTGGTTAAACCTAGCTGACCTAGCCCTACAGATCGTGAACAGGCGTACTGTGTACGGAACAAAGCGAGTTATGGCATGCGGAACGGAACGGAACGGACTGAGAGGCTTGGCTACTTGGCCAGCCTGGCCTGGCTCGTAGCGTTGCCGGATGGTTAAATTTCACACAGCGTAGAACTCGGAAAACACCACACGGAAAACATCGCTGCCAGCTGCCAAACTGGCTGCATTGGCGGTACAGCATAAATTCAATTCAATTTAATTAGTTCACTTTTACTTTTAACATTTTACAATGTTGACAAAAGCTGTAGGGACAGCTTGACGGGGCCTGGAAGCCGTGGCAGGCAACAGTGACAGCAGTACAAAAAAAATCGATAGAAAATATTTGTTGCTATTTGGAAAAAAAAAACAGTGGTATTTTACCACAAATTTACAAAACAAACAAATGAAGTGAAAATGTAAGTGATATTAAGGTGTTATACAAAGACTAGGGTTTACATGCACACAATATTATAACAAAACCGATAATTGCAACACGAGGGACGCAAAACTCAAATTACTATGTTTATTACACGCGATACCATTTTACACTGCAAACAGAAAACACAGGTCAGTCTATAAACATTGAATGTAAAACTTTGCGTGTTAGTACAGCGTTACTAAAAGTGGATAAATTGAACTTATTTAGTAACAGTGGCACTGTATAGCGTGATGACTGCAGAAGGTAATTTGTTCGGGGGTGTGGAATGGTCCATTTTTCAGGGGCACGTGTTTTAGAAATAGTGCAGCGTAATGTTGCACCCGAGAGCGCAATCAGAAATTCTTTATACTTTTCATTAGCGACATGGAGGTGGTGGTGGTAAAGTAACAAGCATCACCGCCTGGCAATCTCTAGCTCGTCTGCTGCACGCAGCACCCCCTGCAAGCTGCATCCAAACCTATTTCACATGGGATGCTGCAGATGGGGGCCATTCGGGACGATAGAAACACCTTTCTAGCTTTTATAGACACATTAAGAAAACATGGAAAAGTGCCCTTCTAGCCAGAAGTTGAGCCAAGTTGATTAATTAATGTCTATGGCAATGCTGCGTTTGGGTATCGCTATTGTGCTGCGCTCTCCTTAGTTTTGTTTTCGAGCCTCGGTAGCTGCCTGAAATTGTCCAAATTGTCCGATGTGTGGCCAAATCTGTCTGAATTAACGAGTTTCGTCCCATAGACTTCTATACATAATTGTGGGGACCAGGCGTGAAGGTCAAACTATCCGATTTTCCGAATTAACGGGAGTCAAATTAACGAGCTTTCACTCTATACCTTGATGAGCCGCAGTAAGCATAAGAACGCCTGTTACCTCGATTTTCGATAAGTTCTTGTGGATGCCTGCAGTAGGGTGCCTGCCATTGAGAACATCGAGCAGTTCGTTCACCTGCATTGTGAATTTTTCTGTTCCTTCACTGTGCTCAAAGCCTGGTTTATACTGGTCCCTGTAAAACTTGAGCCCAGTGGCGACGCTCCTGCTGAGTAACTGGAAAGTCATATATTTGCATTTGTAAACCTTTTAACACAACAAAAAAAGAACAAAAGCACCGCATTGGTAAGGTACCTACGTTGCCAGTCTAACATTCATTTTCTTCACCTTGCTTGGCTTGATGTGAGAGGATGTGAGTTTTGGGACGACCTCGAGGTGGTTATTCTTTTCAGCATCGTACAGGCGCTCATAGTGTTTAAAATTGTTGCAGTTAGTGCCAAAGTGCTAAAGAAACTGACAAAAAAAAGACACGTTTCACACAACAGGCTTCTTTCAAAATTAATCAGGCAAAAGTTGTACAATAATGTTTCAATTACCTTCACATATGAGTGCGTCAGGAGATGGTTCCTGATGCCCTTAATAATGTGCAGTAAATCGCACAAGAAATGAAGGAAACATTCATCTTCAAAGGTAGGAGGTGGAATCTTGTTCGCAGGCTGTTGTGACTTCCCTGGTATTCCAAGATGTGTCCGAAATGATCAGTTATTACCCGCACTGTCACTGACAACAGCCAGAACTGAGGCACTGTGATGCTCACGCTGCAGCACTGATTCTGCAACAATCTTGGCCAACGCAATGCCAGGAGGTGCACCTCTAGTGGTGAAACTTGGCTGAACTCACTTGTGAAATAGAGGGGTTAACAGATGTACAAGAGCATAATCCCAGCCAAAATAGCCTTATTTTGCACTCTCCTGCATTTTCAGACTACAAACCCATCAAATTCATATGTTGACTTATTGAAGTCGACTCCCTCTCTCAGTTTGATTTCATCAAACTGTGCCATACTTTTCAGCATCACGCTTTCTTCCAAAGAATGCCTCGAGCGCTTGCAGGACTACATGGTGGGAACTGTACTTAGGTGGTGCACCTTAAAGTACCTGTTTAAGTCACCTGCAAGTCTGTAGGAGAAGGAATTTCATCTTCCGTATCACAGCAAATTACCTTTGCGGGCTCTTCTTGGACATGATATGCGTCACGGCCTAGTTGTAGGTGTATATTCCGAAGCTCTGTACGCCTTGGAGGCAGGGATGGAACCTGTTGGTCACAGCTCAGTGGACTGCGATCGCTTCCAATTCTCTCGATGACGTGTCTATGCATAGTAGCTGTTATTTTGTGTCTATGCGAGTCGGGCACTTCTTATTTGCATATTCCACGATGCGTATTTCGTCACCGTGTTGCTGCGTACCCACACGGCATTTGATGTCCGACGGACGACCGTCGGTACGCCCGCTTCGGACGTTCGGACCTCCGTCGGTCGTCCGGTTTTTGTCCCGAAGTCACCGCTCGGACGTCCTACGGACCATCCGATGCAAGACCGCAGAACATGTACAGTTAATCCAGCGGACAAACGGACTATTCTTGGACGTTTCATAGTAGCATGCATACTTAGCAAATCCGCGTGGTTTTTACATGCATTTGTTTATAAAATAGTGGCAGGCCACTATTTTTATTAAAAGAACTAGTCGTAAGTGAAATGAAGGTTTTATTTCACGATATGTACATACATCAAGAAGAACGTGCTTAGTCAGATGTGCTCTTGCGGGTTGAGCTGACCGTTCCGATGAATGCCTCGGCCACGATTTCGCGACAGCCTCAGAGGTGCCCCTTGAGTCCAAGTGTAGGCTCCTCACTGCAGCTAGAAAAAATGCAGTTCAAAATACCACAATGAGAACTCGAAATTGTTTGGTCGCGCAAAACATTTGCACAGCGAATGACAATCATGGGATGAGATTACTATTACTACTATCTAAAAATATAAAAGCAGTGCCTCTGGGAGCAAACAGTAGGAACGTATGCGATTTTAACCAGAGCTGCGTTCTAACTGTTGCAACTTGTAACGCTGAACGCGAATTGTAACATCTTTCTATCGGTTAATCCGCTCGCTTATACGGCTGTTATTTGCCAGATAGTACATAACTGTATCGTTTTTAATATTAGTTTCGGCAATTTACTTGCCTGATACGATTAGAATCAAGCTGAAACATATGTCTGCAGCATCGGCGGTCGGCCACCCAGACAACGAGGCTTGGCTGCTTATGGGTCGCCGCGGCAACGATTCTGCAGAAGGATTTCGAATGATTTGTGGTCGAATCAAGCAAGTACATAATCTAAACTGGTATTAATAAAGACAGACGGTTGTATGCTATACGTGTGTCGAATTTCAGCGTGAATAAGCGAGCGGTTTAACCGACAGAAGCATTTTGCGGTCCGTGTTGACCGTTGGAACACTCGTACCAAATGAACCACTCCCAAAACCAAAATTTGCGCTGTTAATTACTAGACAGATTGAAGAGCACTTAATAACCCTGATGGGTGCATTAAAAGATGTTTACTTACCACGACACGGCTAGATGCACCGGATTGTGACTCGCACGCCGACGAGCGAAGCTACGGTGAGAACACGGCCATTCGTGCTGAGCAGATAGCGGCTATGGCTGGCGTAGGCTTAAGCTGGCTTAGCCGAGACTTTGGCCGAGCCGCCAGTAACGCATATTTGGCATGTTACCCCATTATGCCAAAATAAAACTTCCAGTTAAAATTTAAATGTGCCACAATAAATATTATGCAGCATTTTGTAATAAAACAATTTTTTAACGGCAGTTTATTATTATTATTATTTGTACACTTCCAGTCAAGACAAGCCGAAGCTGCTGAAGCCATCTATGATATGCAAACAAACGTGGCGAATAAAAGGTGGATAATATGTAGTGCGTTCGAAGCGCTGGCTCAATGCATGTGCGATTGAAGTTAATGAACTGAAGACGTTTCTTTGCGGTTAGGGATATCATAAATGCAGCAATTAGGATCACAGCGCTGTGAGCGCGTCCAAGGAGCGGTGCGAAAAGGCCAGTGCACTGCTGAACACCGCATAACTGCCCTGACAGCTTCTTAAATGGATAGCTTTTCGCGAGAAAACGCGACATTGATAACTTTATATAAATTGCAATGACTGGCTGGGATTATTGCTTTTTTTTACAGGTACATTGATGTTATAATGAGTGCGCTCAGGTCGGAATTCCCTTGGTAGCCCATTCCACTAATGAGTGCCCACCAGTGTCCACACATGAACTGATGTGCGCGGGTTCTGTTGAGGTCTGTATCGAGGGACTATTTTTCTGAAATAATTGAATGTTGATCCGAGAAAGATGATCCCTCGTAAATCCTACGGACACCCCAAAACGGATGTCCGTTTTTGGCTGTGTTTCGTTCCTACCGGTTTATGTCCCAATTCGGATTATCCGTTTTCGGATGTGTTTCGTTCTTCCAGCGGTCGTCCCGCTCCGGCTCCGGACGTGCGGACTTTAACCGGACGTCCGACGGACATAATTGGCCGTGTGGGTAAGGACAGCTCTAAAAGCAGTGTATGAGGCATTGACGTGAGCTTGCGTTGGAAGTGCCGGGCTGTAGTTGGCTAATACAGTTGAACCTGGATATAATGAAGTTGACAAAAGTTCGCAATTTTCGTTACATGCATGTTTTGTATGAAGGCTCGCACGAATGATGCAGAAACGAAACCGAAAGGCTTCAGATATCAGTGAAGGTGAACTCACCCTACAGGCATTTATTTTACAGTAAAAAACTGCACAATCTCTGCTTGTTTCCGCACGAGCGAAGGCACAACACGGCGCTTCAATGAAGCTAAATCATGTAATGCTTCTTCGTCGTCACGCGAGCCAACGAAACAGCGCAATACGTCGATTGCGTTCATCACTTCCTTCACGGTGGGCACGTCACACGGATCTGGCTCACAGGAACCACCATCACAGACATCGGGATTTTGCACGCTTTAGACAAGTGCCTATACGCCATGCGCAGCGCCTATAGGGGCGCCACTGAACGCCTAGCGGCGGTCGTTGGAAGCGCAGGCGGGCCTCGTCCGGCAAGCATGGCTGAGGTGCGTGCGTGCGACCTGCCATTTGTGCGCGTCCCGGACGGTTATTTCTGCGGTGACAGCGTGCGCAAGGGGATCGCACTATATAATAGTGGGCATGTGTCCGACGTCACGGCTGCCTGGGATGACATCGTCTCCATATGCGCCAAGTGCCTGCCGCAAACAAGTGTAAACAAGCTTGCATACGAAGTGGAGCTCATTGTGAGTATGCCGATTTCATCACAACGCCACGCTAATGCTTTCCTACGTTGACCCATGAACCAGTGGTCCCTCTTTGCTTAATGATGCATGCTCACTTCGCATACGTGCAATGTATTGCACAGTACAGTAGGTTGAGGGAGCGCCGCCGCACATGCGAATGGTTCGTACCGGTGAGGCTGCGTTAAAAAAGCCAGTGAGCTAGCAAAGCAACATCGTGAGCAAGAGATAAATAGCACATATTGAACTCCGGTAGTAAGCATTGAACATTTTTATGCTTGCGCTTTACTATCGCCTGTACAGCGTGGATTTCACCTATTTCATTGTTAAAAAGGCAAAGCGCGTCGACGATTTCATGACAGAATGGGAGTGAGATATCAGTAGAGGCGATAGCTGAAAATCTGCCTCATCGATTAGCTATCGGAGCATATTGCTTTAATATTTCATATTTATTTTATTATTATCACCACCTCCATTTTCATTCGTATCGCCCTTGCGCCGAAATGCATATTTCAGCGGATTTTATTATCAGCTTTAGTACCTTTAGCCTGAATAGCAAGCGCAGCGATGTCTTATTGTTTAAGTAGTCTTACCAGATTACTGGAACATTGGCTCTAGCGTTCAAATTAATTGCATGACAAGTTCGAAGTGCATAATTCGCAAATATCGGTTCAATAACCCGCGCAGCGGCTGAGCGGTTTGAGAACTCCGGCTCCTGAGCCGCAGTTGCCGGAAGGAACCCGGCCGGTGCGGCCGGATTTCGGTGAAGGCGAAACGCAAAAAGATATTTATGTGCTGTGCGATGTCGGTGCACGTCAAGGATCCGCAGCTGGTCGAAATTATTCCGCAGTCTTTAACTGGGACAATCTCCTTTAATCAAAAACTGTTTTTTTTTTTCTTTTTTTTGCTGAGTGCAACACGGGGCTGGTGAAACTAAGTTGACGCAAGCTTTCTAAAGTGGATGCTTTCAAGTGTAATTTAAGGCCTCTTTTTCACAGGTGCCCGATTTCTCACTGGAAGATGCAAGATGCACATGCAAGGCAGGACAGGGAGGACGCTGTAAACACATTGCTGCTGTGGTGCAATATGTGAACAATAAAGAGCACAGTTCAAGGACAAATGACCCAAGGAAGTGGGGCAAGCCATCGGTAAAAAGCCTTAGTATTTATCAAAAGGGAGCCTGCCTTGAAAGCTTCTATGGGAAGCAAGTGGAAGACGTGGTTGCACTGCCTCCAGCAGCCCCTCCTGCCCAAGATGCGACAGCTGTCGCCGCCCTACTCGACGGCCTTTGGGGAGAAAACTGCCCACTTCTCACTGCGATTAGCAATGAGCTCCGTCCTCAAGTTTTACCAGAAGCAGCTGATGAAGCAACCGAGAACTTGGAACCAGTTGTAGAGGGAAACATGCGCACCTCAGCACTTTTCCGGTCAAGTGAAAACTGGACACACACAGAAAAAGAAATGGACTTCTATATGTCAAATATTGTAGCCACTCCGGATCAGATACATCAGATAGAAGTAAAGACAAGAGAACCGGGCAGAGATTTCGATTTATGGAGAAGGATGAGAGCCAGTCGGATCTCTGCCAGCAGCCGGCCACACACTATACTAAAATGCAGACGGGATCCCTCCGCCGTTGTTGAAGGGTTTTTGAAGCAGAAAAGATTCTGGTCCCCTGCCACAGCTTATGGAAGTGCCTTGGAGGCTGAGGCGATCAAGTCTTTCGAAAAAGAGATGTGCACCGAAGTCCGCACTTGTGGGCTGTCAGTGATGCTCGAACAGCCGTGGTTGTGCTGCACACCCGACGGCATTGTATGTCAAAGATCAGGGCTGGCACTGCTTGAAGTGAAATGCCCTTACACGTGCAAGGACAAAAATATCATTGAATTCAGTGAACATACAAGTAACGTCGCTTACTTAGTATTTAAGGACTCTAGGCTGGAATTGAAAAGGACACATCAGTATTATACACAAATCCAGATATCTCTTTATGTTCTTGGCATGGAGAAGTGTTTCTTCTATGTTTACTCAAAGAAGCAGCAAATTCTTGTTGAAGTTGAAGTGAATGTGGACTTTCTCGAAGCATCTGTTCCACGGCTGGAAGCATTCTACTTTAAGCATTTCCTTCCGGCAATAACAAGAGCATCAGACCAAAGTGAGCAATAAGAAGAAGCGAGAAGCATTAAATTTTATTCCTCAGGGTCAAAAAACATATGTTCATTAATGCATTGTCTCACTTACAACACAATTGTTACAAAGTATAACTAAAAAATCATACTTAATGCTGCATGCATATTGTGACAAAGTGATAGCAGTGGTGAAATCAAAGTGCGTTTAGCTCAAGGGCAGTCTTTTGCTTTGATAATTGGCTTCTGCAGATTCGCAAGCACCCCGCACATGTCTATTATTTTTTCTACATGAGGAACCAGGTCTGAAGACAGTTTTTCAGACAAAATCCTATATATTTTCATCCGCTGGATGGACCTTTCCACATGTATTCGGGCACTTGCAACATTATATGTTGTGTTCACTTCTCGAGTAAACGGTTGGTTAGGACGGGCAAAAACTGGCATTTGAAGTTTTATGCCATGCTCTGCCAGCTTGGTTCTGACCTGAGGAAACCCTTTATCTGCGAGCACAAGATCCCCAGCTTTCAAAAGGTGCAAAATTCCACAGTCTGCAGTAATAAATGAATCTGTGGAACGGCCACCATAAGGTCTGGAAATGAAGCTTATGATGCCGCTAGGCATGATGCCTACTACAAACTTTATAGTAAAGCATCCTTTATAATTTGAGAACATGAGAACACGTTCATGCACACTGTTTGGTGTAGCACAGGCGACCTCTGTGCAGTCAATTATAACTTGGCAGTCCACGTAATGCGGCTTAAAGCTTTCTGGCATCATTATTTGGTTAGTTGATCGTGATGGCCAATATATAAGGGGCCTCAATTTTTCGTGTAAAACATTCAGCACTGAGAAAAAATGCCTGGAACAGGTAGACCTGTGTACCCCAAACAGTACTGCTAGAGAACAGTATGACAGGTTCAGTTTTATCTTCATCAAAAACAACAAGAGTTTGTTTGAAGCACTGACCACCTCTTCAGCTTTCTGTGCTTTAAAAGAATCAACAATGATTGCACGTAGCTTTTCGAAGACTGGGACTGAGACACCAGCAATCGATTTCAGAATGTCTGTAGCCTTGTCTTGGCTGCAAGCTGCAAGTGTCTGATATCCTTGGAAATTTGGAGTGTTTGTTGATACCACCACATTCATCGGGTCACACGCAGTGTCTTTCAGCTCTTTTGTTGTGCCCCATGCAGCATCCTTGGTGCTTTTCTTCATAGGAAGCACGGCCTAATGAATATTGAAACCACTTGTTAATGTTCACAACTCTTCAAAAACAAGATAAAGCTAGCTACTTATTTCTAGCATGCTAAATTTTGAAAATATGATATTTTCACTGAAAGTAGTAAATTCCATTTAGGGAATGTACAAATCACACACAAAGAATGCAGAATTTCTTCAAGAATAGCATAAAAAATATCAGAACCATGGGAAATAGTCACCCTTAATTTTAAATTGTGTATGTGACACAGTATTTTCCCCTGAAATTATATGCATTAAATCTGTGTCTAGTACACAATAGAAATATATAATCACACAATGTGAAACAATGATAAGAAACGAGTCACTTACTTGCGTCTCAGCATTGCAGCCTTGCATGCAACAAAAGAACAGGTTTGGCATGTCAAGTTCTGTTTTCCACGGACAAGGGTCAGTTTGCGTTCCAACCTGCACAATGAACAAACGAGGTGTGGAAACCCTAACATTTTCTACTTCTGTAATGAGCCACTAAAATGCAAGTGAATCACAGCAATGTGATTACCTATGCCACCATGTGGCACTACAGCTATGATGCAGTACAACAAAATGCAAAAAACAAATGTCACAGACCCATATTTGTTGACATTTCAAAATAACCATTGATCAATATTAGCCATGAAGCAACTATACATACACTTGTCTTTTCTGGCTCTGTGTTGTAGTCAGCCACAACATCTTCAAGGGGTGCGATGTCTGAAGGAACACTGCTCTCCTGCTGACGTGCACGTAACCTGCAATCATAACAAGATATATCTCAAAATGCATTGCTCATACTGGCCTCATCAGTTCAGATACATATATTTATGCACAATATGTGAGCTGCTCTTCTGAACACACACATTTAGCCTATTTTATCCTCTGCCTTTGCTTGCATGATGCACAATAAGGTCGCTCGGCTGAATACCAACCACAGTGAAATTAAGCTTCTGTTTCCCTATCATGTAGTCAAAAGGTTTGTTAGATGGTAACAAAAAGAAGAGTATGAAATGAATACAAAAGGCAGGAGTAGTTTGCCATCTTGCATGCGCAGAAATAGTCTCTAATGATCTAATATGTTCTCTTTTGAAATTCGATGGCAGTGCGCCTAAAGCTCTACATAGGCTTGTCACCAAACTGCTTTCGTTACATTAAGCAAAGAGCAAAAGTGAGCTAACAGTGTCATCACACGATACTTAAGGCCTTGTTAGAACCCATTTCGCACAATTACTCCTGCCTACCAGGTCTTAATACAAATAAGAGAAACAAACAGAGCTTTAAGAGCAACCATCCTGCTGTTGCTTTGCCTCAGTTGTCTCATGTCAGCCAGTAGAAAACACCTACCGTCAACTTTAATTTTATCTTTGATACCTTTCGGAACTGCCAGGCTTGGTGCATTTGTACACAGTTGGAAATATGCTGGGAACGTATGCAGGACTTCTGGGATCATTTGATCTTTCGCCGTTCAGAAAGTGCTTGCTGCAGATCCTGCTGTTTTTCGTAGGCTCCCAGGGGCTCCCATCCTCTCTAAATGATCGATTAGATTACAGAAAGGTGCATGAATTAAGAAATTTAAAAGGGTACTTATTAACAGTGCAAAAGCAAATGCCAAGCATGATACTAAATATTACCTTTGAAGGGTGCGCTACATTGAAATCATTTTCAAAGTGTAGATAGTTTATGTGGTTTAATGTCCCAAAGAACTTGGGCTAGCCCGACTTCTTTGGGACATTAAACCACATAAACTATCTCCACTTTGAAAATGATTTCAATGTAGCGCACCCTTCAAAGGTAATATTTAGTATCATGCTTGACATTTGCTTTTGAGGGACTCTGTAGTGCAGCGCTCTGGATAATTTCGACCAGTTGAGGTTCTTTAACGTGCACTAACATTGCATGTAGAGTACACGAGCCTCTTAGCATTTCGTCTACGTCGAAATGTGATCATCGCCACGGCTGCAATCGAATCCACGTCATTCGGGCCAGCAGCCGGGCATCGTAATCACATGAGGCACCGTGGGGCTTTCAAAGTAGAGTTGCCGCCACAACGAATCAACATGAACATAATTCGCCCATTTCATATGCAAAATAAAAATAAAATCGGCACGCGGTAGCCCCTCTAAAAATTGGAAGAAAAAAAATGAAGGTATCAGAAACGTTTACAACTTCACCGTGACCGCAACGCATAACACAGCCGGGGAAAGAAAATATGTTTAAACTGAATGCAGCAGTGTTTCGAAGGTGAGGCGATTTAGATTACCGCGAATTGTTATGCTACAGCACCCAAAACGAAGCTGGACGCGTTGTCAAAAACCTTTAATGATCAGATGCAGAAGGCTAGAACGGCATGCGGATAGCTGAGGTGAGCGTTCACCGAATATTTATGTTGTTGAACAGGTATCAAATTCCGTGCCATCGATAGGCAGAGCAGAAACTTATTCCGTGTAAGGCATGGGTGATCGCGTGATGCTTTTTGAAGGCGCAGAATTTTTTTTTTTCTTTTTCACAAGAGGCATTTTGTTAAAAGCTTTCTAACGCAACGAGCAATTCACAGCTTCGCTCTGCGTTTTCTGGCTTGGTGTTTCGCGATTTAAACAGGGGAGCATTCACTGAAGGTGTAGTGACAAGCAGAAAGGACCGAAAGCATAGTAATCGCTACAACACTGCAGTAAACAAAGCGCGATTGCTTACCTTCTGCGTCGAACAGCCGCGATCCACCGACGCCGTCGTTCTTGCTCGTGAGGCAGCACTGGAAACTTATAGAAACGCGTTCCTGGCGAGTTTTTATATGTGTTCGAACAGCCAACTACGCAGCAGTTGTTTCTGGACATTGCTGAGGGTTGAAAGCAGCGTGAAATCGGCTAAATCACGATCAACGACGCTAAAGCCGCGTTCAGACTACGTGCGCAACGCACGTATCGTTCGTAAGGATCGTAAGCGTAAGCGCAAAAAACGTAACGTGTCTGTTCAGACTGCTGTCGTATTGAGCGTAAAATGCGCAACGTACGCAGCCAGCGTGGGCGTAAATGTCGGAGGACCCGCGACTTTTACGACTAGTACAGATACGTCTGTTACGCGCGACCAATGCGCACAGCCGTTTCGGTTTTCCCTTTCCGGTCACGGGGCTTCCGGTCCTCCCAGATTTCGCGCGCAAACCACTAGTAGGCGACATCATCCAACACTCCTACTCTGCTGCAGTGTCTCGGCTCGCCGTTGTTATTGGTGTTGTGTCGGTGATTGTGTCTGTGTCGGTGATTGTGTCTGTCCGCAGCTTGATCATGTGCAGTGCGGAATCTTCGCTGTGGAATTAGCAGCCTCTCATAAAAAAAGTTCGGCAGAGGCCGGCTCTCTACTACGAGTAGCTGAAATCGCACAGAGAGAAGTGCAAAACGATGCCTGGCTGCAAATTGCCAGTGCGCTGAGTCAAAGTAGTAAGTGGTTTATCAATCCGTTTTTTCATGTGCGAACAAGCTCTCAACAAGCAAATGCTTTCTCTAGTTTAGTAAAGTGAGGTTATGGAGGCGGGGGATGCCTGCTTCATCCCCGTGCATTCTCGCAGCCCATCGACTCCGTTTTCAAGTGAGGAAACAGTTGGCTAGCAGCGAAAGGCCGATGCGGGGCGACGTTGCGGTCGGGCCGCAGAACGGAGCTGGTGCGGACTCGTCGAAGTTTGAAAGACGCTCACCGTAAAAGAGAAAAAGAAAAAAGCATTTTCTGAGGGGGGACGAGGTTCCGCGGACGTTTCCGTGTCTGCCGCGCGCCCCGGCTCATTGTTTGGAGTCAGTAGTACGGCCTTTGAGTCACCGTCCCGGCCCGTCTCCAAGATCGCTCCGGGGCACTGGTAAAATCGCAAGCAGGGATGCAGGCGGACCGTACGCCTGGTTTGGTGCGAGAGAGTGCGATCACGGGACACCGAGCAGGAGTGCGCGATACGTCGACAATGAGAACGGGCGCGTGAAGAAATGTGCGAAGGAGTGAGCGGTGCGTCAGCACGGTGAGCGGATGTTTGAAAACTGTGTGCGAACGTGCGTGTGTGAAACGAAGTGTATTTATAATCGAGTTGTTAATTGTTAATATACCCCTTGTTCTTTTTCGTATTTTATTTGTGTGTCCAGTCTTTTCTTTCACATCTCATTTTGAGCTTAAAGAGCCCAGACCTCCACTTGCTAATCGGCGCCATGTTGAGAGCGCTGATTGGCCGGTCGTAAAGAGCGCATCTTACCGAACGGCCCAGTGTGAACATGCGCGGTCGCAAGCTACGTAAACGGGAGTTCCAGCCACTATGCGCACTGCGATAAATACGATACGACGGATGCGCACGTAGTCTGAACGCGGCTTAACACGACCGCGCGCGCATAGACTCGGACGGGAGCAACGCCTGACCGAGCCCACCGAGCCCGCCTACGCTTTGGGGCTTTGGCGACAGGCGGCGCTATCGGCGTTTTGCGCATCGCCTATTCATTTCTTCTGTAGCTACGGCGGCGTTGTCGGCAAACAAAAAGTTGCTCAGGTCGACGTCGTCGGGGACACCACCTTTGCTGCGTAGCTCATCCCACGCTCCGGCCACATCGAATGAAGCTGAAATCTCTTCTTCCTCGTCGTCGGCACCAGCCTGCGCATTTTTTGTAATCCCCGCCTTCATAAAGCGCTTCTTAATAACTTCTGCCCTGACTTCTTGTCAGGAGGCAGCAAGCATTTCAACTGACTGATAAATATCGATCTTAGCCCCCATTCCAGACGGATGTTCAGAAAAAGCTTCTGTATTAGTCGGCGCCGGTAACAGCATTTAAAACTGTTGATTATTCCTTTGTCCAGCGGCTGTATTAGTGATGTGCAATTAGCCAGGAAGTAGTGCAGTTCGATGTGAGACAGCTACAGGCCTTCAACATGGTGCGCAGCGCAATTTTCTAGAAGTAGGCAAACTTGACGGCCTTGTCGCTTGACATCCTGGTTGAAGTCTTTCAGCCATTCCGAAAATATTGCCCAAGTGATCCACGCCTTAGTGTTCGGCGTGTATTTTACAGACATACGCTTCGTCCCCTTAAAGTACCTGGGACGAGCACTTTTTCCCATAACTAGCAGGACTCGCGTGTCAGTGCCGTCGAGGTTGGTGCACAGTAGAACTTTTACGCGGAGTTTGCTCTCCTTTCCGCCGCGGCAGTCATCTCCTTTAAGTGCTAGCGTGTGGCCCGGAAGCATCTGATAAAAAGAGAGCCATCTCGTCGGCATTATAGATTTCAGCCACTTCGAAGTGACTCAGTATTCCAGGAAGCGTGTCAGCCGCCCACGAAGCAGCAGCATCGCTGTCTGCAGAGGCAGATTCTCTGCAGATAACTTTCCCGATGACATTGCATCGGCTCTTGAAACCTTGTAGCCATCCGTTGCTTGCCTTGCAGTCATCATGGCCCAAGATGCACGCAAAATCCTTCACCTTCTGTTGTAATATCGCTCCGCTTATGGGCATATTCCTGGCTCGCGTGTCCAAAAACCATGTGAACACTGCCTTGTCCACATCTTCATACGTTGACAGTTTCAATCTTTTCTTAGCGTTTGTTCCCGACTCCACTGCACTTCTAATCTTCTATTCCGCACTCAAAATTGTTGACAGGGTGCTCGCTGGGATGTTGAAACGAGCGGCGACGTCCTTTTTCTTCTCGGCCGCTGAAACCGCATTTAAAATGCCAAGTTTGTCTTGTAATGACAAAACTTTTAAAATAGCAAATTTGTCTTGAAATGACAAAACTTTTCGTTTTCTAGCCGTTGAACTCATCACAAAGAACTGGCACCGCAGATACAAGCGGAGCCCCACGAATACAGGCAAAAAGGCTGGCCTAGCACTTCCAAAACACGAAGGGCGAACCAACACCGCAAATCCGCACACACACAAGACGCAGAACAACAAACAAGATGGCGAATGCACAACGTGCGCAAAAATTGTATGTGCTACACGCACGTACAGTACCTACAAAGAAATCAACTGCAGCCACTAATGCCACTTGGTGTTGCACTACACTACCAATGCCTGAGGAGGCTGCTGTGTTAGCTACGGAGCGGCGCTAGAAGGTAATACTATCATCATCGTCAATTTTGCTTGATTTCTGCGATTACAGGCGTTCACATAGCTGCTGGCTTCTTAGAGTTCTAATATATTCACTAAATTAATGCATTTTGGCCAAATTTTCAGTAAAAGCTAAAAAACTAAAAACTGACCAGCTTCGCGAGTTCATTACATCAAGGTTGACCGCCGCAACGCCTTCATTACATAGGGGTCGAAAATACATTGGCTTCAATGGGTGTGGCATTGGGGAATTTAAAAACTTCATTAAATTCAGGAATTCATTACATACAGGTTCGTTACATCCAGGTTCAACTGTATTAGTGCCTCTGTCATTGTTTTAGTGTGTCCATGGTTGTTCAGCATCTGGCAGTCCATGTCAGCTATGCATCAGTCAGCGGTTGGACAACCTTCACATAGTATTTATTTTATTGCATCAGTTCTAGAAATGATCTCACCTCAGTTTTCAAATTCAGTGGCCCCAAGTCTCTTATGACACTGTCTGTCATGGATCTGTGGTAGCTCTGTCTCTCGAAATGACTTACCCAAGAAGTTGACAGAATCAGATGCGAAAAGGCACTTTTTGAAGTCCACTCATAGGTTTAGCTCTCTAAGCATCTTCAGAACATTATTCACACTTTCGATGTGCTGTTCGATGTTGTTCGTGAAATTACAGATGACATCAGTAAACGTCAAGTTCTTCTTGTTTCTTCAAATCTTCCGCACCTCTCCAAGGTGCTCCTCAATTCGGCAGGCGACGTGCAGTTCTCACACTTGCACAATGAGACGTAGGACACCGAACTTGCAGTAACAAAATGAAAATTAACTTTATATGACAAGAATACGAAGCACAGGGTACAGAAAACGTATTTACACGAGGCAGAGAGACGACACACGTTACAAAAGACTGGGCGAAAGACTAACTGCAAAGTGAGTGCATCGCTCTTTTTACGACTTCTCAGTCGGGGCCTGCCTGCTACGCTGTCTTCTCTGAGCGAGAATCAAACCAAACTCAGAACCAGAGCCGTCGATGGCTGCGCGGCGCGCTCTTAAATAGCCAGCGCAGAAGCTTCTAGGCGCGGAGGAGGAACGGAAAACAGCTTAGCGCTGCCAAAGCTATGCCTCCCCCCCTCGGCCCTCCGGAGAGGTCTCGAATTTACTCGAACATGGTCAGCACACGCGAAGCGAGGAGGAGCGCCGGGACCGTGCGGGAGAATGCACGCGTGGCTCCGCCTATGACGACGAGGGCGAGGAGGTGCAGCGCGGTGGCAGAGATTACGTAAGCGGTCGCGTCGCGTTCTCGAAGCTTGTAGAACATTCCTTCGCCGTTTTCTGCGGCGTGTGCGCTGAAACATTAATGAAAGGGCCACCGTGGCCTAACAACATCCATGTAAACAATGATGTGACCTTTGTCACTGGCTTAGCCCTTTGTTCATTATGCGCTGCATGGTCGAGGGTGCCGTGCACAGTTCTAAACGTATTCTTGTTGGTTCACAATGAATATCTTCTGTCACAAATGCTGCTTTCTCCCGGTCTTCCTCCCACAGAGGTAAATTCAGGAAAGTCTTTTTGACGTCATCTTCGAGAAATACAGTAAACCCTCGTTAACTCGAAGTTGTAAAATCCAGGAAAAATTTCGAGATAAGCGGAGTTTCGAGTTAAACAAAATGCCAAAAATTTCTGGCGACAATCCCTGGCGATCAGCCATGCGATGCTGCCGCCAATGCCTGTCGTTGCCACTGGTGCATACCGCACAGAGCGACGGAACTCTCTGACAGAGGCGCGTATTGAGTTTTGCTTTGTTACCGCCGCCTCGTCGTTCGGTCAGGGGGAGTACAATTACGCTATATTCCATTTTTAACCCTAGACAGCATGACGTACGGTAAAACAGTGATGAATTTTTTTGTTACACATCACGTGTAAAAACAAAAAAGGGTCACAGTACAGTGGTGCACTTCTACACTGCGACACAAGCAGCGACTTCCTCTTGCTCCTTTCGAAAGTTAACAATATCTAGCCAGCTACACTAGCCTTTTTTTTTTCCTTTACTACCCTAGTAAGCTTTTTCCTAATTGTCTTGATGCACTCATATATGCACAGATCAAATGAAGTGAGCATCTGCAGGTTCTTCGCTCCAACCGGACTAGAAAAACCAGCTTCGAAAAAAAAAAACAAATTCCAGGACGGAAAATGGGTAGCCCAAAGCCTTCTGCGATTGGCTGCCTAGCAAGCTGCTTCTGGGTGATACACGAAATTTTCTACAAACCCAGAATCTGAGCGTGACAGCGACGAGCGAAAATGCTTTGGCGGTCCTCGGCCCGTCACGTCCGTTCACACTCCACTGCACCAAGGGAGCTTTTGTAATAAACGGAAAAGAATTCAAAGGAAAAACTCAACTTTATAATTTTTGAAGGAAGAACTGGGTAATGCTTGCCCGCTTTGCGTTGGCATTTGGCCCAACAAAAGCCTCCTCGAGCTGCTAAACGCGTCGCATGAGCCGTTGGTCGCCGCCACTACATTCAACTTTGTTGCGGACACCACATACACAACAAAAATTAGTCAACGCTTCGTGCACATGGCGTGACGAAACACAACCACACAATCGCTAAATCGCTCTTGCCGGTATGCACGTACGGAGGGCAGCTGACCGAACCACAGCCAATAAGACTCATCAGCCCTGCGTGCGATTGGCGCTCACGTGACTGCTGCCAAGGTGAAAAATGGCTGAGTTCACAGGAATTTTGTATTTGCTCTTTGGACGTGACTGCGTTCGGCACTTAGTATAAGAATAAAGCGCTCGCTCGGAGCCCCTATCACCTTTTCCGGTCAAAATTTCGAGATATCCGCATTACGCCCGAAAAATGCTTCGAGATAAACAGGAGCTAATACATAGCATATATGGGAGGGGAAAGCGCGGCGCGGAGAATTTTCAACATAACTGATTTTTCGAGATATGCGAGTTCGTGTTAACGAGGGTTTACTGTACCATGATCCTGAAGCTTTACCTACTGCTGTATCCATATTTGGCATCGGGTATGCTTATTTTATGGTTTTTGCATTTAGGAAACAATATTCAGCATAAAGTTTCTTCAGTGTGGACTCGTGATGAGGTTGCTCCACATCAATAATGGGTGATGCATTTAAACACACCAGTAGGCGAGCCTGGATTTATAAATGGCTTCATAATGTGACTTTGTTACAGGAAAGCTTGATCGGCAAGTAAGAGGGGTTCCACTGTCACTGCTGCCACTTTTCCTTCAGCTTGTAACAGAGGACTGACCAGTACACCTGTAAGGCCAGAGGTTTCAGGTACACCGGTGTTGTGGTTTCTTCCGGGAGAGCTGACGTTTGTATACAGAAATCTGTAGTTGTGGTTGGCGATAGCCAAAAGAATGGTACTGTATCATCCTTTACAGTTAATTTGATCCGCGTTGTGCTCCTCTGGTGGGCACTGTGACAGTTCTCGAGGATTCCATGCCTCGCGGAAAGCCGGTCACAGTAGTAAACTGACGTAGGTGCTCTGCCAACTCACTTCGCTTGGGAAATCTAATCAATCCTTTGCCTAGCTAACGCACAACAATGGCACAAAACTCCGGAAATATAGTGTTGATAGTCGACCGACCTAGGTCAAAAGCGTTGGCGATTGTTCGTTCTTCTGCAGAGGGTGTGAGACTGTACAAGCTTACAGCCACACGCTTATTCAGGGGGATTGCTCTTGGTATGGGTGTGTCTTGCCACTGCATACACTCACACAAACTCGGGAGGTGCCAGAAAGCATTGCGGGTCACTCTGAAATGCACCCTTAACTCACTGACCGTGTGGCACCATAGTGTCGTACCAAGACTGTCCTCGCGGATAAGCCCACAATAGCTGTTCGGTGGAACAGAGCCGCGCATCTATGCCATGATGCGATGACACCATCTTCCAGCGTGTTCACGCGCCTTTTTTGCTGCGTCAATTTCTTCAAGTAAGTGCAACTGCTGGATACAACGCTGGCGAAGCGCCACTTGCTGCATGGTGAACATAGCCCAAAAATCATCCTCATGACGTCCAGTTTCTGCAAAACCACACTGTGCCATATATTCTTACGCAGCTGCTCGCTGAGAAGTGCAGTTGTGCGGTCTCACCAATTTGGTAAACACCAGCGCGCTCTGCAATTCTTGCTGAGGCGCACTTTGCTCACTGTGCTGTTGCCGCAGAACCACAATGGTAATATCGCAATATCACATTACTCTAAAACAAGTGCACTTCTCACCACCTGTTCGGCCTACACCATGGCCTACATGAACAAACTGTATGTAGAGTCTAGAAGGTTTTCTTAGTGTCGTGACTGGGCTGCCGAAGCTGAAATATTTTGCTATGCGCAAGGCAGGTGGCGCTACCGCCCGCTGGCATGCGACAAGCGCCCCAAGCCCCCACGTCTTCTCTCTTGATCGTGTATGGTCTGCTATCACTGCTTTGAAAAGGCATTAGAATGCTCGACAGTGTAAATTCGGTCATAGGCTCTCTTCTCATGCAAGTTTGATACAGTAATACCGACAGCGTGCTGCGGCAAGAGCAAATGAAGCGTCACGGCAGGCACTGCCTATTGCGCTGTAAAGAAGTGTAAAAACACATCTTTCACACGATACCGAAATGAGAAAAGGAAATGGGACAAATTGCTGTGGAACATCCTTATGACAAAGGTTTCATGCAACGATGCACTAACTAATCTCTTTCTGTGAGCTCTGTGCGAAATGCGAGGCTACTGGCATCGCCTCATTTTTAGCAACTTTTTCTTTTCTCACTGCGCAGCGTGCTCTTTGTTTACTGCCTTCACAAAGGAATGCATTCTAGTCGAAGCGTAACACCTGATGATTTCTGTAGTAGTTTGACGTCCATGCGACTTGCAGCACACACCTTGAGGCTCACGTCCCTGAAGAAAATGCAGGAAGCTAATCGTACTCGCTGCATGTAGCTTGTTGTAGCTTAAAAAGACTGTAAATGCGTTCTCAATCTTTTCTATGAGCTGTTCAATTGGCCTTGGCGGGTAAACTAAGCCTCCATGGTTAAAATTTCGTGTAAGTGAGGCATTGTTGTTCGACTCAGCTTGCAGAGTCAAAGTGCTGAAACATGGTGCACATTCATGGCAAGGAAACTTCTTAAAGATTTTTTGTACAACATGCCCAGCTATATAAAAATTTAGTCGGCTGTCATTTCCTTTCTCTACACAGCTGTCATCATTCAGGCTGCTGTGCTCTTCGAGCACCTCTGCAGCAGAAGCCAGGTTTCCACCATCCAGTAATTTATCAACAAATTTAGTTATTCAAGCATTTTTCTTCTTTAGGGACATGAGGAGGTTGCAAGAGGGCAGTCACTACTTCTGCAGATGCGTTTCCTCCTTTTGGCGGCTTTGCGAGATTGTAGAAAGCCAGGTTGTTGATAGTTATCAAAAACTGCCCTACAGTCGGATGGTCATTGCAGCCGAAGCACTGTCGCACAATCCCAAACACATTCTCCATCCTGGCTTGACTTGGGTGTTTGCGGTCAACAAGTACTTGTGTTGCAGGGATGTGGGGAGATATTTCATAAGCGACAGTGTGCTTTGTAGCGTTGTACCCATTCCAAGGGCAGTTCCTGGACTTAAAAAGCCACCACAATGTTGTTCAGCATATTGCTGCCATTCTCTGAGAAAAGCAATGAGCTCGCTTAGAAACTCAGCACTTCTTGATTCAGCACGAAGGCCCTTTGTTGGGATTCTAGGTGACATTATAAAAATTAGTCTTGCTATTAGCTTTGCAAACCATTCTGTCGGTTCTATGTTTGGGACGTTATTCTTTTCCAAATGGTCTCAGTATAAGAAAATACCTTCAGTACCTCCTGACTGAAGAGCTGGAATGCGAGGTTAACTCGCGTTTTTTCGAATGCATTTGGGTGCACGTGTGCTGGCGTGATATGTGGCATCACCTTCAATGCCACATATTCGTTGTCCATATTCCAGGCTTCCTCGATTACTTGAACATGAGCATGCCCACCTGGAATTTATATGCCTTTTCCAACAAAAGCATTTTGAACACGCTTGACCAGCCGGGGGACTTTACACTTGATTTGTGTGGATGAAGCTGTACAGATGAGGGAGCAGTATGAGTAATTCGTGAGCTAAACAGGAATAAAACTTCTAAGCCAGGGGTTCTCGAACTGTTTTGCTTAGAGGAACCCCAAAAGCCTTCAATAAGTTTCAGGGAACTCCCCCCCCCCCCCTCGTTTTCACTCAGCAATGTTGTCGAGTGCATTTTTGCAAAGAGAGAGAGTTGCAAAGGTTAAATGTTTATTGCACAGATTAATACAAATACTAATGTGATGGGTGGTACTGCTTCCCTTTTAACAGCAAGTCAAAGCGGGGCTCAGTAGCACTCAGAGCCAGTCTCATATCAGTTGCCGGGTCAAGACGGCTCCTGTGCTTGTTTTTCAGATAAGCGAAGGCTGAAAATGCCTGTTCACATGCATATGTAGTGGCAAAGGGAAGCAAAATGTCCACTGCCCTTTCAAAGAGGCATGGAAACAGTGGAGCAGTCCCCATCCAAAATGTCACTAAACCTTCACCATTAAATTTCTCTTTGAGAGCAGTGCTTGCCCTGAGCTCTAGAAATTCATTCTCAATTTCAACACTGTCAGTATTGAAAATTGTCACATCAACATGAAAAGGAGATACCAGCCATTTGACTTTCAACTTCTGGGAAGTACCCAGCTAGGTGAGCCCTGAGAGCGCTCAAGTGTGCTGTGAACACAGACATATCAGCAGATGAGACTTCACAGCCACTAAGCCTTTTGAACGGACTAAAGTCACCTCTGCTCACGCGGCTCATCCAGCCCTGCAGTTTGCTGCAAAATCCTTTGATTTGCTCAGAAGCACTAACTAAGGTGGTTTGTTGGCCTTGCAAGCTCTGGTTCAATGTGTTGAGATGCTCGAACATGTCTGCAAGATAGGCCAACCTTGCCATAAAAGAGCTCTGCATGAATGGCTCAACTAGTGCATTTTCTGAGAGAAATGTGGCCAGCTCACCTCGCAGGTCGAATACTCGGCTCAACACATTGCCACGCGACAGCCAACGCACTTCTGTGTGTAGTAGCAGGTGTTCATGAACTGCTCCCATTTCATTACAAAGTGCCTTGAAAAGACGAATGGCTTTCGGCTTTGCTTTGATGCAGTTCATATTCACAACATGGCTCATGACAGCCATGAGATCGGGGCTCAGTTCCTTCGAGGCAAGGGCTTCTTTGTGAATCATACAGTGTGTGAAAACAGTGTTGGCATTTACTTGCTTAATTAAAGCTATTAGCCCTTTCACGTGCCCCATCATCGACTTCGCACCATCCGTGCGCACGGCTATGCATTTGCCCCATAGGAGCCCCGTTTTACCAAAAAATTTGTTTAGCGCGTCAAATAAGTCCTTTCTCGTGGTAGTTGTCTTCAATTCAAGGCAACACAGAAACTCCTGCACAATGGCGCCGTTGGAAATAAACCTTGAAAATGCCACAAGCTGCGGGTGCCCAGAAACGTCGCAACTCTTGTCCACGGCGATTGCAAATTTTGAAGAGCTTTTGACACTATTACTTGCTCTTCCACATCCGACACCATTTCGCGGATCCTCCGGCCAACGGTGTCGTTTGAGCATGGAATTTGCGCTACTTTTTTCGATTGTTCTTCTCCAAGCACAGTCTTCACTACATCCTGAATACAAGGCATGATGAGGTCTTCGCCGATAGTGTGCGGTTTCAGTTGCTTGGCGATTCTGTAGCTGAGGAGGTACGACGTTTTGTTTTGCCGAGAGATGGTGCCGATTTCTGCAACAAGATACGCTAATGTCAGAAACGCAACTTCTCTATCGTAGTTAACAAATTTTTTTTACCTGGTGGTGAGAGTCCAGTTTTTGCGCATCGAGAAGTAGCTTTTTTCTTTCGAAATACTCGACTGGCCTGTCCTTGAAGGCCGGGTGCTTTGTAGCCAGGTGACGCGACAGCTTGGCCGGATTCATCGAGCTGTTAGCCAAAACCTCGCAGCATATCACACATTGCGGATTTCCTCCACTTTGTGTAAAGCCATATGCAAGATAGCTGCTATCGTACAATCTCCCTTTTGCTTTCTGGCTCATGATGCTAGGGCAAAAGTACTGCGTGTTGAGATCCACCGATCTACCGACTACCTCGGCGACATACGAGCTTCTTTTTGCTTGTCTAGGCTTGGCTTGGCTTCGCGACGGCGGCATGGGTAGTGCCATCTGGCGACGACAAACAGAAGTGCTTGTAAAAACTAATGGCCTCCGAGATTACGTCCGCGCGCGTGTTTCAAAAACACACGCAGACGTGATCTCGGAGGCCACAGAAAACGGGTAGGCACGTGAATTCGATCGTATGCAAAAAGACCCGCTGTCGACGCCTGCTAACGTGGGCGTGACACGCAAGATTGTTTTTTTGAGGCTACGAAGAATAAAAATGAGCTTTAACGAACCAAGCGCTGTTTGGTTCGCGCGCGTACACTAAAAATGAACCTGAAACGGGGATCGGCCGGTGAGGGTTCTCGCGGAACACAAGAAGACAGCCCGCGGAACACAGGGGTTCCGCGGAACCTAGTTTGAGAACCCCTGTTCTAAGCCATTTTAATGCAACAATTAACCTACTTTTGATGCCGAAGCGCTTCCGCAGGCACATGTACCAGGGAACTCCATCACTTGTCCAAAAATCAATGAAAAGGCCCGATTTTTCAGCGAGTATTGTGGTTTCAATAAGTATTTTTGCAAGGATTGGTGCCTTCACATTGCCTTTGGCAGCAAATACCTCAAGAATTTGCGTCCATTTTTCTGCAAAGACAGCACATAGTATTGTGAAAATGGTTTGCATCAGAGGCATGGTGTCAATTAAAAATATTAATTGCAAAAAACATTGGCTTCATTCCCAAAAATTTAACTCCTGAACATACACACACTAACTTTTGTATAAGAATACCTTAATTGAATATCACTCCTTGGAATGGCTGAAACATTATCACAAGGCCATGATCACTTGGCACGGTCTTGCTGCTGTCATCGCTGAATGGGTTGAGATCAACAAAACCACTTAGTTCACTAGAGCCCACGACGTTAATGTTCTCCAAAAGCTTCCTCTCGTTGAACACAAGACCTCCGTGGTGACTAACTTAATCCATTTCACTTGTCTTCTTTTCAGGTGCTGAGAATACGCTGTCATTAAATCCAAATCCACTCTTAAATCCCTTCAAATATTTGTCCAGATATGACTTTCTTGGAAGGGCTATAATCTCATGCCGCCTGATTCGCTCATAAAGGTGCGGGCTCCTCATCCACATGAAGATACATTCCAACACTCAAATTTGATTAAAACGCATGCCCTGGGTTGATTTTTTGAAAGTAGCCTCGAAACATGCCTTCACAGCAAGGTGTAGCTTTGGAGGAAGGCCTCCAATATTTTTCTGCCAGCACAGTAGTTAAAATGGACTATGTTAATGCCCGGAGGTTTTCTACAGCCTTGTTGACCTTAGACAGTTCTTTCTTTGCCCGAAATAACAGAAGGGATTTTCGCTTCCTTGCATACCTTTGCTTAAAAGTCCCTACTCGCTTCTTACGCTGCCGGCTTAACTGGTTCAAGATGAGCTTTCTTGAGTACTATTTGCATTGTAGACAAGTATCGCCGTCGGATGTCGCCACCATGCAGCTTTTCAATAAGTACGCTTTTCCATACTTGGTATGGTGGCCAGGTGAGAGAGGCTCAATCTCACAGCCAGGATAAATTAGCATTTTATCTGCCTTCACCAATGGTGCAAGGGTATCCTTTTAACACTGCACGTGAAACTCTGACTTTGATGCTTCTGCAATGCAATGAAGACGTACCCTGCTGCTTTGGCGCAAGCCTAAAACGTTACATGCTTGATATTGCGCACGTCACTTGCTTCCAAGCTGATGTGCCACCTGAAGCAGAGCGCTGCAGGATCGTTCGAAAAAAAATCTTGCAACAAGATGATGAGGGCGAGACAGTGTCACCAAATGGATGCGGCGTGCGCGATTGCTATTCATTCGGTTACCTGAAGCCACGTTCTTTGATGATGGCAGACAGTTGTTCGCTAGGTTCCTTTGCTTCCTTTTTTGAGGGACAGGCCTTTTCATGTATGACGAAGCATCAGGAAATATCGTCGGGGTGGTATCTTCGGTGAGCGCTGGCCACACGCGATCAATTTCCACAGCCTTCCCGTTTATGACATGCTTGAGCATCCTTTGAACATAGCGTTCGTCGAAATGCCTCGAGCACACAACACAGGTTTCATTGAGAGGCTTGTAATCTGCTTTGTTTTGAGCCCATTCTTGCAACTGATGAGAGTTGGACAGGGCGCGAAACAAGGACACTTTTTCTTTTGATAACTTGTAGCCACGTTTGCAGAGCAGCACAAAACACATCTGACATTTTTTTGTCAGTATTATGACATGGGCTGCACAGACATCACATTTTTCAGCACAGCGTGGCATCAGGAGTCGCACAGATAAACCACGCACAATCTCCACCCGCGCGCACTTGCCAAATAGCTGGGCGAGCGGCACGGCAAAACCGCTTGCCTGATTGCTGCAGCACCACATACACCGTGCATCTAAACTGGTTTCACAGGGGCCTCTTGAAACGCCGGCCAGTCACGAAAATATGACTGTGAAGCCTACAATGACCAGCGCTGAAAGATTGCTTTTATATTTCATGCTAAAGTTGGGAATATCATGTTTGTTACATTTAAGACGTAACAAATCTACTTATTAAAGCATTTTTGTCAAACCTGCTGCTGATTGCTCTTATTATTCTATATTTATAAGTTTGAAAACTTGAGAAAGAAGTGCGAATATGTCAAAACGTGATTGTACAGTGAAACCTCGTTATAACGAACAGTTAAAAAATCGGAAAATAGTTCACTCTATCCATAATTTGTAATATAAAATTTCATAGAAAATCCATGCAAGAGCAGCAAAATTCAATCAGAGAAGGCACAGCAACTCGGGGGTGCCTTCTTGGGTCACATCCGTTTAGAATTGCGTTATCGCGGCCTGCTTTTTTGTGTTGATCGCGTTCCGTATCACGCCTTGTTCCACAGTTTGCAAATGCTCAACAAGGGCAAACCCACTGCTCTCAATAGCACTGTAGTGGTGGCGCAGTAAATCCAATGCAGCAAGCGCTTCTTGTGAAGTCGGAATGTTCTCATCGTTTGCACGGTCAGCCTGAGCTTCGTCTGCGGGATGTTCAGAAACTTCCACAGCGATTTCGGTGTCCGTCAGTACAGCCGTGGTCGCCGCGATGTCATCGCCGCCTACAAAGTCCTCTGTTGCGGGCATGTCACCTCATCGAGCTCGCGGAGCTCTGCTTCTGCTTCGTCCCCATCGTCACTTGATGCGCGGGCCTCTGCTGGAACAAAAGCTGCATGCCGAAAGCAGTTGGCAATCGTTTCGCCTTTCACGCTGTCCCATGCCGCCTTAATGCACCCAGCAAGTCGATCTTCAAGTCCTGCTTCATAAGAAGCTTCACGAGAAGAGTGTCAATCAGTCTCCTCTTTTAAACTGCCTTTATTTTGTGCTTGGTCTTTAACGTCAGTTCTGCTCTTTTTTTCACGTTCACCGGCATCACAGCACTACGCACACCTGCGCACCACACTTGACACGACGACCGACGCAGCCTGCGCCGAACGCTACGACGGCCACGCCGCTGCTAACACTAAAACCAAAATCGCGAATGGCGCAAAAACCAAAAGAGCAAGTTGTTTCCATCCTCCATGCACAAAAGGCAAAAAACAACATTCGATCGTGCCACTGCCGGCGCTGTCGGCGATTGCGAGATGCAAACAAGATCTTATGGCCTCCGAGAAAGTGCGGGGGCCTTAAAAAATTGGCTGTAGCTTTGCTCAGCTATGCCAGAATATATGTAGCGAGAGGTACAGGTTCCACTCAGTCTAATCATGTGATCGGTTACACGGCAGGCCTTCACGTCATCCTCCATCACCACATCGCCTTCTGTCCTGATGCCGTCTCTTGGCAGGCTCTCCTCTCTCTGCTCCGACATCTCTGCCACTTGCTTGACCTTGCGCTGTTCATTCTTCCTGTTCACGGCGGCCAGCCGCCAGGCCGCAACCTCGGGGTCAGATCAGTTGAGATTCTCCAGTCTCCAGCACCGCTCGGCAATGGCCCAACTCTCCTTCATGTCAAGTGGTTATACCCTGTGGCTGTATCACCCGTCAATTATACGGCGACGCAGCCTTCTTGCACACGCGGGCCGTGCATGCGCACAGCTGGCGAGGCGGCGGTGCGCATAGTGACATCACTCGGCTCCTCGCGCATGCGGAGAACTGCACCTGTTGGAGGTACGTGAAATTGTGAAACTGCGGCCATTGTAGCTCTAACTACAAAATTCGAGGTTTTGCTCAGACTCATGCTGTATAGTACACAGTGGAAATGGCAACACACATTCTTCAATAGGGGTCCTTGCTCCGGCAGTCTGTTACACAGCAGCACAAGCGGAAGATCTTGTTTTCAGACCAGCCTTTTCAGTGTGGACATGTAGTTCTCAAATGGGAAGGCGTTCCGCGAATTCAGTGGATCTAGGTGCTCAACATCGAATGAGAGATGGCATAGTCCATGCACATTGCAGGGAAGCATACTCCTTTCCATATTAGTAAAGTCTCAAAAGAAAGGTTTAAAGGCTGCCCTACCTACTGTATTTCACTCTGTTGCATTTGGCATTGAAAGTATGGATATAGTCACATGCAAGGCTAGAAAATTTTTATATATCTGTGATGGAAGAAGTGACAGCAGCAGTACAGGTCACCCATACAGCACAAAGAATCTAATCTTGGCTGCCTTCCATTTGTCTAGATCTAGATCTGCAAGACTACATCACTCTTGGTTAAATTTACAAGGAAAAAAACCTTGAGGTTTCTGTCTGAGAGTTCTGTGCAGACTTTGCTGCCTAACCTTGTAGGTTTGGGGCCACAAAACCACCAAACTAGCAACTTTTGCTCCATGCCAAGGCATACAAGACGCGCATCATGCAGAGGCACATCCCTTGCAATATGTATTGGTACTGCCTCTATGGTACTATTACTAGTACTGCATTGTTTGTGCATCCTGTGCCTAAAGCAGTGCACTGCTTAATGACTGGACAGCAGATTCTGCCTTGAATGTACACACCCTTTGCAGTGCACTTAGTGCAACTTTAATAGCCCGCATGGCTTTTGACGCACAAAAAGGATGCCTTTGTTGGCACATCACAAACTATAGCTTTTAGCTTTATAGGAATTCTTACACTTTCTACAGCTGTACCTCTAGCTATAAGTACATTCAACTCCAACAAAGTTGTGCAAGAACTCTAGGCATCTTTTGGCTTGCAGTCGCAGATGAAAACAGTAGGGACAAATGATGCCGCATGTTTGAGATTGCTGACAGGGCCAAAAATAGTCCAGAACTGGCTTGTTGACCTTGTTAAGCCTAGATATTTATTTTCCACCACAGTCGCACGGTCCTTCACTGTACCCTACCGCAGCGACACCAATATTTTGCTGTGGAAGGGCACTGGAGTTAGCAGATTTCTTGGGAGCGAGTACAGTAGCTCCATCCTTGTGAGGGAGCAGTAGCGGTGTCGTCTAACGACTGGGAGGGGTCCCCTTTGTTTGGAGAGCATAATCGGCGCTTGAGAAAGCGTCGACAATGAGAGCGGTTGGAATTGCTGGTGGGACGGGGCCCTGAGCGGGTAGCAGAGGGGGGAAGGTCGCCTCTTGAATTATGGATGGGGCTTGAGCAGGTGGGGCTTGAAGAGTGAAAACGTAGTCGTCGCTTCAATATTGGAGCATGGTCTCGTTCAAAGCACCTTGGGGGGGCTGATGCAAGGAAGGGGGCTTCGTCGCTAGGACTCTTTTGAATGACTGGGGCAGGGATGAGAAAGAGAACGCTGCTCTTCTCGCCTTTTTGGACTGGAATGGTGATGCAAGTCACTGGTGCTTGCTCTTGTGATGGGGCTGGTCGGCCATTGGTAGTGCTGTTGTCGCCCAATGGCCGGTCACGCCGATTTTCGTCTGCAGCCAGTAGGTTCTGACTCTGGGGTGATGAAACGTCTTGTGTTGGTGGGTGGTTGATTACTGCGATTAAGCGACGTGCGCCATCCTGAGATGCGAGGGAAAGGTTGGCCTGATTCAGGACCTGTTGCAGCATGCAGGGGCAAGCAACGCTGCCAGCGCGGCGATGCTGGCGGCCGGCAAGCCGGGCACGGAGTTCAGGGGAATGTTCCC
Organism: Amblyomma maculatum; assembly: GCF_055883805.1. Classification (NCBI taxonomy): domain Eukaryota; kingdom Metazoa; phylum Arthropoda; class Arachnida; order Ixodida; family Ixodidae; genus Amblyomma; species Amblyomma maculatum. The sequence goes on from NC_139354.1 coordinate 116,042,030, forward strand.
CATGCTTGGTGATGCTAGACGTGAGAGGCGTGTCTAGGTGTCGTAGAAGTAGAGCGGTGACAGTTCAAGCAATGCGGGATCCATGGCAGGAAAGGTGAACACTCGCACAACACTACACACACGAGTGCGAGCACCAAGTAATCCACTGCGGGTTCAAAGCACAGAATGACGAACTGGACATGCGCAGACAGGAGTGCCAGGACAGAGAATCCACAGGGGGTTCACAGCACAGAACGACGAACTAGACACACGGGGCAAGCGCTCAGAGGACACAGGCGCAGCACTGGGACGGGCATAATAGAAGGGGCGCACAGCGAGAATGGGCCGAGGATGTCGCTCACATAACAACAAAGAGAAGGTGGAACGCGGGGTGTCACGAATGACAAGTCTGCTTGCCTGATCAGCAAATAATCAGGAGTAAGAGGCCAGCTGGCCCACTTACCAGATCATGCGACATAATCCAGTGCCGGCGGGAAGCAGGAGGTGATCCAATTAGGACGAGAAAGCACGTGCTGCAGACGGGCAACTGACGACCCGTCTCCTGGGCAGGAGCACGCCGACGTGTATCCACTTTCGCGGAGCGCTGAAAGACAACTGAGAAGTAAAGAGGACGGGGCCTCGGAAGCGCAGACCTATGGGAGGTGGTAAGCGGCAGGCGAATGAGGTGCGCACGAGGAGAGAGTGGTAGCATGCGGAGAGGAGGGAGCCCGAGCAGACGCATCCGACTGCTCTGAGAGCTGGACGAAGAATGACCATGATCTGACGCAGTGCTTTTCTTTGGTGTAATGCCCTTTGAAGGAGAGCTAAGCTTGTGCAGCTTTAATTTGACCATATCCTGGAGCTTTTCGTGTGTTGCTCACCATTCTTTCTTCCCTGCCTTCATGGTATCCTGAACATGCAGCAAGTATGAGTGTTGGCTCTGCAACAACATTGCCAGTGGCGCAAGTCCTTATATGTGTATGCAGACTTACTAGTTTGTAAATATGCGAGAAGCTTATGATGGTAGGGTGGTGTTCATCATCTGCAAAGCTCCAAGCGACCCCAAAAAATCTCTGGAGGTTAAACAAAACATGATGTGAAGTCAGTTTCACCCGAATATTTCCAAACATTTGCCCATCTGTCACGGCAGGTATGTAGCCTTTCATAAATTTTCCACACTTCTTACTTCTGTGGTTTAGTTTTCAGGGGGGAAGCATACTGCGCTACGTTGGAATGCAGATCGATGATCAGGTCTAGGACAGATGCCAGCATCACCTGAAGAGACTTCATAGTCACTCGTGGTGCAAACATGACATTTCTTTTCTCGATGTGGTTCTCCTTTGTTGCATTTACGAGCCCAAGAAATTCTTTAATGACTTTGAAGGTGAACCAGCAGATAACATTCGTTAGTATACCCCAGAAATTATAAATTATAAGGTTAACTTTTACATACCTCAAGTTTCTTTCTATGAACTTTGGACCTCATACCATGGCAAGAGATTGCTCACCAATACATACGTAAACTGAGCTGTTCCATCACAATTTTCCAGCCTTGTTTGTTGAAGTCTTTTGCAGTGCTAAGGCTGAAAAGCTACTAATTATGAAACATGTTTTGATAGGTTATGCACATGCGGGAAAGAATTTGGACTGAGTGCAAAAATATTTGTCCACACCTGCCTACACAGTTAGTCTCACATTCATTTTCTTCAAATTATCGTGGTTCACATGCTCCTTCGTCAGTTTCGATACCACATGAAGCCGCTGCTCTCTCAACTTCTTGCAGTACACGGTAAAATCGAGCTTGACTTCGTGCTTTCCAATGTGTAAGTAAAAAAAAAAAAAAGATTAACAGTAGGGACTAATAGGTGCAAAGTAAAACCTTAGTGTATGCTATTTTAAGATAGCACAACTCACGATGCCATAATTGTGCCAATGCCAGAGAAGATTTCTTACACACCTAATGATGTGAGGCACATCACAAAGGAGCAAACTCTTGTCTGGAATGCAGGGGTGGTAGGTTAAGTTCCGTGTGATGCTGAATGTCATCAACATGGCCTTGTCAGTGCTAGCTTCGTCACTGATGACAACTGTGGCCTTTTATTTCTAAAGCTGTATGACTAAGTGACCATATTTCTCAGACCTAAAAGTGGGACATGGCAGAACGATGTGGGGGGGGGGGGGGTGAGGGGAGGGTCTGAATTGCAAGGCATCTGGTTTAGACGTGCTCTTTATTTATCCTATATATGCCATGAATTGCTTTTCTTCATTCAGCTTTGCCTAGCCGGCACATCTAATACTTCTGGCTTGAATGAATATTCTCCAGCAACCCTTCATTTTTGCAGGCATGCACGTGGTACTGTTCACACAGCATGTGCACATTTACTTCAACACTTTCCTGTCCACGAAAAAGGAGGGTTTCCGGGTGGTGTAATTTTTTTTTCTTTACAAAACTTGCTTGGTACAGGAGTGTGTCTAGTATCAAATTGTAGAGGAGGAATTCTTCTTAATGGGGGGTATTGGTGACAATCAACATATTTATTGAATAAGTGATGAAAAAAAAACTATCCGCAACAAATTGTTAAATAATACAAACATACAAAAGCATCATAGTTTCTTGGTACAATAAAACAAAAATTTCAAAATATATGTTCTTTACAACAGGGACCACTGCAACATTGCAGTAAATTCTAGGTTTCTGTGTACAGTATTCGCTGAGCTAGGAAAAAAACAGTAGTCGAGGTCGATTCCTGGCTGTTCACTAGCAGAAAACACGACTCCCTGTGCTGCCAGCAGCGAGTAATACTCCCCAAAAGACATTGTCACCCTGCAGATAACAGTTGTGACCTTCAGAACAGTGATCTCTTCGATCAGCTCGCAGCAAAAGCAGAAATTTTTCAAGAGCGAACACGAAACTTATCGAGGCTTGGCTGTCAACGTTTCGGGTCGGTTTGGCATAGTTTCACTGCCAGTGCTAAAGTCTGAAGAGGTGAATTTGTCTTTCGAGTCATCACTGCTGCTGTTTGCATCCAAAAACGAGCTCTCCGATGCGTCAACTTCTGTGGAACCCTGCCATTTTCGAGCAGCAGGAGCACGCATGACGTCAACGCCATGATGTAAACAAGGAGCGCCAATCGCCTGACATTAGAGACCATCTGGACGGGCACGGCACGACAAAAATAAATCGAAAGCAAAACTGGAAGAAGGGTTCCTCTATTTCGTATTGAAAGATGCCACTTGTCAAGGAGTGCTTCGAAAGCAGGAAATTTCGTATCGTGAAACCGTCGATAGCGGGCTGTCGATTAGAATAGGCGCGGGCAGGAAAGTGTTCAGCATCAACATAGTTAAGTGTTGTCACTTGAAGCTGTGTCTTCTCTGCAAACCATGGTGGAAGAACAAGTTAGGTGGCCAGACAGCTGTGCAGGCGGCAAAAAGTTGTGCATACATTGCGTTGTCCTCGACAGATGGTGCTACACGCAAAGGGGCTCAGTTTTGATATGTGGATGTTAAATGAAAGCAGATATAGATGCAAAAAAATTGATAATGACGCGCTTATTCAGTACCCAATTTGCAATAGAAGCGAATGTTGGGGAAGGCTGAGGCTGAAAATTGTTTGCAATGAATACTGCTTAAGCTCCGCGAGTTTCGGCATGCCCTACAGCTTGCAGCACTCGCATTCGTTACTGCCAATAGGGGCATATGACATGAGTCGTGTGCAATGTCTCTGGACATTTACCGCTGCCTATGCTGTCGCAGCAATGCACTTTAAATAACAGTGGACGGGGTACTATAGCACCTGCCTTAGCCAGACGGGAAAGCAAAACTGTGCACAATGCAAGAAAAAGCATTATGTCTACAGATAAACTGCACACACACGATAAGGCAGTGGAAAACAATTTTCTTCGCCTGATTTTTAAAAGGCTATGCATTTAACAATTGGGGTCACCTAAAAAACAAACAGCAAAACCACGAAGGTGTTGTGCGACTTGCCATTTATTTGACATGTACACAGAACTGGCAGTGAATACAAAGTTTAGAACAAACATTTTTGATGCATAAACAAAAAGGGACACCAGCGCAAATTTCATGCACACCAAGGTACTCATGACTCCCGCCATTTAAAGAGCAAAACAGTAGCCAAGTTTTCACCTACTGAAGCTTGGACAACTTACCAGCTCCTGTGTCTTACCTTTTGCATCAGCTCCCAATCAACCACCGGACGTACATCGGACGTTCGGTGTGCGTCTGGTTCTGTACATACAGGTATCAGAAGATTCATGGATGTCAGACGGACCTCCCACAGATGTCCGACGGATGTACAAAAATGGTTTGAATCTCCCACGGAGATCCGGGCCGGATATCCGTTGACGTGTCTATTGGCGAAATTTGGAAGTGATGCTTCCTCTACTTAGAAGAAGCAGTCTGTCACTGCAGGCAATTAATAAATCTGGCAGACGCGCTTATACGAGTCTATGAAATACTTGAAATTAGGCATGTGCCCCGAAGTATGTGGGATGCATGCCTCTATAAAGCTTATAACAGCCACAAAGTACAATGCATCACATTGATTGCAATTTTATTGATTAAATTGATGCTGCTTCCAGTCTTCAAGACGTTTTTAATCTGTTCCTACCGGCACAGCCTCGGAGCTAGCAGTATTCTTACAGCAAGACTTGTAGCCGAAATTGGGATGATTTTCTGAAAAACAAAAGTATGCCAAAGCAAAGCACTATTATCAAAAGGCTAAGCATTTTTTATGTTCAACATACTTTATTACAAACAATATTGGAGATACACAACTCATTATTTCTGCAAACTTTCCTCTACTTATCAATGCATCTCCGTGGCCGTCAGGCTTGGACAAGTATTTGCAGTGCATATAGTCATTATCACCATCAGCCTGAATGTAAAGTGCAGAAGGCAAAATTGAGCACTATGATTTGCAGCCAGGGATAATAAGGCTGAACACTTTCAAGATGCTACTGTAGAAACAAGTTGCGCACAGAAAGACACAGGAAAAATAAACACAAGGTAGGCAGAAAAAGTGCAATTGCGCTCTTTCTGCCTACTTTGTGTTTATTTTTCCTATGTGTATTTCTGTGCGCAACTTGTTCCTACAATAGCATGCACCAACTCGCTCACCAAGAAATTCTAAACTACCTGCCTAGTACAGAGGGCCCTTTTATGAAGGTTCCTCCTTCACCTTTGCAAGTCCACGCCTCTGTGAAAAAATTGCGCTCTTTCTGCCTACCTTGTGTTTATTTTTTCTGTGTGTGTATTTCTGTACGCAACTTGTTCCTACAATAGTATGCACCAACTCGCCCAACAAGTAGTAGTTCTAAACTTTCAAGATGGCAGTTTTGTTCTGTAGTAAATATTAAGCAAAATGTTTCATTCACAAACTGATACTCCCTTTCAGAAGCTGTTAGCAGCCCTGTGAAAAGCAAGGTTGACCTGCGCCATTTAGGATCCTGTGCGCTATAATTGGAAATAGTGCTCATACATGCCTCACCTCCACCCTCCTTTTGGCAGTACTGCAAACGGCTTCGAGGTGGAGTGTAGGAATAAACGGAGCATAAAGGAACAATTCGCACTATTCGTGTATTCAGATATAACAGGCAGGTGCGCGAGGAGCGCAGCATCCTTTTTATACGTATTCATACGTATTGTGAGCCTTCTGTGGATGTTCTTTAATTTGTTCATTCCATGATCTTCCCCTTTCATTTGTACATACCATCATCATCGTCCCGTGGCGCCGGCTCCGGCACGCGCCTGGGTTTTTGTCATCGGATTAAAACTCTAGACAAGGCATCGCTGGCCTTGCCGTCACGACCTTGCCTTCTCAACCTAGCCTTCTTTCAGAAAAAGAGATCGCAAAAAGAAATTTGCTACTTCTTCAGCGGAACCAGTCGGTACAGGTGCTGTCTCAGCGTAGCGTGTGAGGTGGTCGACAGCTGTTATAATCCAATGGTTACCCCCATCGGAGAGAGGTAGGGGACCATATAAGTCGATGCCGACTACGTCGAATGGCGTGGCGGGACAAGGAAGAGGTTGTAGAAGGCCAGCGGGCGAAGAAGTCAGCCGTTTGCGACGTTGGCACAGAGGGCAGGATGCGACGTATTTGGCAACGGTGGAAGATAAGCCAGGCCAAAAGAATCTTTTTCTCACGCGGTCGTAGGTTTTGTCAAAACCAAGGTGACCTGCAGTAGCGTCGTCGTGGAGAGCCGCCAGTATACGTGAGCGAAGCACTCGCGGCACGACTGGGATCCAGCAAGTTCCATCAGGGCAATACACGTAACGGAGTAGGATGCCATCTTCGAGCTTGAAATTGCGAAGCTGTCGGCGAAGCCTAGCATTGGGCGGGTCCGAAGCGCCGATAAGGCGGTCGATGATAGGACGGCAGTAGGCATCGGCTAATTGCTGTGAGCGGAGAGCGTGCTTGTTCTCAGAGTCGTCAAAACAAACGGTTGTGATATACGTCAGGCAAAGAGATGGTCGGCTCTGGTCAGAGGTGGAAATGCATTGGGAAGAAAAACAGCAAGTTGATTCCGAAAGGGGACAGCGAGAGAGAGCGTCGGCGTCTTGGTGTTGGCGACCAGATTTATAAGTGACGTTGAAATGGTATTCTTGCAGGCGTAGAATCCAGTGGCCAAGTCGGCCTGTCAAATTTTTGAGTGAAGACAACCAGCAAAGAGCATGGTGGTCGGTCACAACTGTGAAGTGCCGACCATATAGGTAAGGGCGAAATTTTTGGACAGCCCAGACGACGGCAAGACACTGCTGCTCGGTAATGGTGTAGTTTTTCTCAGCTGGAGTCAGAGTCCGACTGGCAAAGGCAATCACTTTCTCACGCAATGTTGCATCTCGCTGCAGAAGTACAGCGCCAAGACCGTGACCACTAGCATCGGTGTGCACGATAGTTGGAGCGCTGTCACTGAAGTGGCCAAGAACAGGATCTGATGTGAGGGCGTGCTTTAGGTCATTAAAAGCAGTTTCGCATTGTTCCGTCCACACGAAAGGGCTGCGTGCTTTAAGTAGCTCATGAAGTGGTGCAGCGATAGTTGCAAAATGCCTTATAAAACGCCGGAAATAAGAGGCGAGGCTGAGGAAACTGCGCAAATCTGTAGTTCGTTGTGGACGAGCAAAGTTCAAGACCGCGATTATTTTTTCAGGATCTGGGCGAATGCCATCATGGCTGACCAGATGTCCCAATATTCTAATTTCCTTCTGTGCAAAGTGGCACTTTTTGGTGTTGAGCTGAAGGCCTGCCGACGCGAGACAGGAGAGGACTTCATTCAGGCGCGTGAGATGGTCATTAAAGGTTTCCAAAAAGATGACAATATCGTCTAAGTAACACAAACAGGTTCTCCATTTTAGGCCACGAAGCACAGTATCGATCATTCTTTCAAATGTCGCTGGTGCGTTACAAAGTCCGAAAGGCATAACATTAAATTCGTAAAGGCCATCCGGTGTTGCGAAAGCAGTTTTTTCTTTGTCGTCCTCGTGCATAAGTATTTGCCAATAACCTGAGTGGAGGTCCAAGGTCGAGAAATATTCGGAGCCTTGGAGAGAGTCAAGGGCGTCATCAATTCGTGGCATCGGATATACGTCTTTGCGGGTAATTTTGTTGAGTGCGCGGTAATCAACACAAAAGCGTGCCGAGCCGTCCTTTTTTTTAACTAGCACTACTAGGGAGGACCATAGGCTTGTTGAGGGACGAATTATATTGCGATGGAGCATGTCATTTACATTTTCTTCAATTACTTTTCGTTCAGAGAGGGAAACCCGATAAGGCCGTCGGCGAACGATAGAGTTACCTTCAGTAACGATGCGATGGTGCGCAACACTAGTCCGTCCCAGTGGTGTGGAAGTGGCATCAAAAATGGCTTGGTGGTGTCGAAGCAATGTCAGCAGTTCTTGGCGTTGGTTCGGCGTGAGTTTAGGATTAATAGTCTTTGTGGAAACAGAAAGAGAGACGTCTGACGAAACACTTTGCTGAGGCGGAGGGGCAGTGAGCACCATCAGGGGAAAAGGTTGAACATCCACCATGCAATGCAGAGAAGTTCCTTTTGGGAGCACGGGGGATTCACGTGAAGTGTTATTGGCCAGTACTGTCACTGAGCCGTTGTGGAACCGGACAAGACTTGATGGGAAAGCGATGCCGCGTGCAAGATGACTATATGATGGTGCTATGAGTACGTCCCTGTCAGTGACGTGGTCAGAAACAACAGTAAGCAGTTTTTCGCACTGAGGAGGCAAAACAGTATCAGCGGCGGCAACGGGGGGATGATGTCGTTCAGAAAAGTCAGATGAAAAATCGCTGTCTGTCATATGGATAACATGGTCACCACAAGAAATTAACGCTGAAGCGGTTGACAAAAAATCCCATCCAAAAATCATCAGGTGCGCACAAGGTGAGAGCACAGCAAACTGCACATGATGGCGGATGCCGTCGATAACAACTCGTACGGTGCACTTCGCTGAAGGGCGCAAAGGGACGTCATTGGCTCCACGGAGTTCAGGCCCATCATATGGTGTTGTCACTTTTCACAAACGGTAGCACAAATCAGCGTGAATGACAAAATTTGCAGCCCCTGTATCAATCAAAGCTTCGACCGGTAAACCTGCAGCGATAACAGCAATCACATTATACGGGCGATCAGGAGGACTTTTAGTAAGTTCGCAGAGTGCAGTTTGACCTCCGGAAACTGCAACACTTAGTTTTCCAGATGGCGGACAGGGAGAATGGTTGCGGGGCGGAGAGGGGAAACTGAACGGCGGTATGGAGATGTGGACCGGCGTCGGGGTACATGGTTCCCACGAGGCTTTGAGGAAGATACTGGAGGTGGGGAGGATCGTCGAGGTGGGCTTGGAATAGACCGGCGTTGATAATATGAGGTTGAAGGCATGTCAGTTTCGAAGGTGTCGTAACCACGGCGCTCGTTCTGAAGGCGGCGACGACAGAAGTGGGATATATGTCCTCTGATACCACAGTAATAGCAGACTGGTCGGGAGGGATGCCAAGGTGCGTAATAGGGTGGTGTAGGTTGAGCCATCGCCATTGCATTAATGTAGTTGTAAGTTGGTGGCGGTCGGGGCGGGGGAACCAAAGAAGGGGGGGATGCAGCGACGTGCGCATAGGTTGGCGCTGGACGGTTTGCAGAAGGTTCCGATGTCATGGGGTGGCTGATAGTTGATAACTCTTCTTTAATCATGTTGCGGAGAACGGCGTCATTAGAAGGTGCGGAAGAATGATCGCACCCATGTCGACAAAAAGGATTGAGTGCTTGGAGCTCCTCGCGGATGATTGCTCGAATCATTGCCCGCAGATCAAGATCAGCAGAGGTCGGACCAGTTGCGAAGCGGGGCTGTAATCGAGAGGACTGCAGCTGGTTGAGGCGTTGACAGGTCGTTATAATTGAATCAACAATTGAACGAGTCTGGGCAACTAAGGTATGATAAGCCATAGAATTGATCCCTTTTAAGACGTGGTGCACACGTTCAGGTTATGTCATGGTGGGACTAATGCGCCGACAAAGTGCAAGAACTGCCTCTATGTAAGACGCATATGATTCATCAGGACCTTGAAGGCGGGAAGCGAGCTTGTTTCTCGCGATCTCAGTCCGAACTGCCGGGTCGGCGAAGTATTGTTGGAACTGCTCTTTGAAAGTGGTCCAGTTAGTAGTGTGGGGTTCGCGATTAATGAACCAGTTTCTGGCGACCTCAATGAGATAGAACGAAACGTTGAGGAATTTTAAAGCACAGGCCCACCGGTTATAGGCACTGCAGCGTTCATATGTGTCGAGCCAGTCATCGACGTCTTCGTCGCGACGACCAGCGAACAGCGGCGGGTCACGTTGATGTGGGGCCAGAGTCGCAGGCGCCGGTGCAGCCGAGGTAGAGGGCCCGGCCTGGTCGGAATTGCTCTCGGTGGACATGATTATGGTGGGAGTTGCCAAACGGCGACCGGAACGTAGCTCCAGCGAGAGGCAGGGTCCAAGGCAGCAAGGGGATCGAATTTGACCTCCACCGCTTGTGAAAGAAGGCTAGGTTGAGACGGCAAGGTGGTGACGGCAAGGCCAGCGATGCCTTGTCTAGCGTTTTAATCCGATGACAAAAACCCAGGCGCGTGCCAGAGCCGGCACCACGGGACGATGATGATGGTATGTACAAATGAAAGAGGAAGATCATGGAATGAACAAATTAAAGAACATCCACAGAAGGCTCACAGTATTTTATAATGGCTGCCAGAACGAATAGTATAAAGTTATAGACATGAAGAAAGCCAGCAGTTACTGAAACCGAGGAAAGAATAAGGAAGTGTTTATACTTTCTAATTTGTAGCGTTGATCGACGAGGAAGCAATAATTATTTTATGGCTGAAATGATTGATTAGAAAGCAAGAAGAAAACGCCAGATGCTGCCAGTAGGATCCAAACCCACAATCTCATAAAGTTTAGCATATGTAGCTGGAAGAGCAAGCATATATATTTTTCACAATTTATAACCCATAAGCAACAAAATATTATTTCTTGAAGTGCAATATCGGTTTGGTCTGGGGCTATCACCATAATGGAAGTCTCCGGAAATTTTGACCGCCTGTTGTTTTTTATCATGCACTGGCATTGCACAACACACGGGCACCTTGCGTTTTGCCTCCATAGAAAAGCAACCATCGTAGCCGGAATTTGATCTTGCATACAGGTTCAGCAGTCGAGCACCCTAATCATTGCATCACTGCGGCAAGACTGATATGCAATATATTTGTTTTCCAGACAGATTGTAAACACATACCTTAGTGTAAAAAGTCTGTATTATGCAACACAGATGCTATAGATATGACCACTCTGACAGCTTAAAAAGTAGCATATTAAGTCCATTTCTTGCCACACAGTTGCAAGTAATCTGTGACTCAGTGCCTTGGTACTAGGTACAGGTACACTGAACTATAGCTGGACATTCCTCTGACTGCATACTGCAGAAAGCAAAAACATGATGGGAAGAAACCTGCACTACAGTTCAAACTTAACTGCACACTGCTGCTGAAAACAGGTACTATACTGCCATTAGCCCAGGTCAGTCACCTCCACTGCACATGGCCAAGGAATGTGTGAGAGAGCAATTTATGTAACATACACATGCAGCAAGACATGTCCTTTGTCAGAATTACTTGGTATGAAAGGTTCACTTATGAAGAATGGATTGTGGGGCTCGTTGGTTTTTAATCAGTTTCAGGAGCACATAGCAGGATGAGAACAGAGCATGAAGGATAAACAAGCGCTGAACCAGACTTAAAAGGAAAAAAGGTATCTATAAAATGAGGACATGTAAAGCGTGCAAATAAAATCGGATAAAATCAGATAAAACTACAGATGAATGCAATCTATGTACTTGAAAGCAACACAGGCTGTGCTGGCACATTCATTCTTGAGCTTCACGATCATGGCTGCTTCCACTATTTTGCGTGTGAGCTTATTATGGCATTTGTTCAGAATGGTGTTTGTTCAAAAACTGGGGAACATTTTCCATTGCTGTTATATTTGTGACAGTGCACTGGCAGGTTTATGGACTATGAAACTTTTATATCATTGCTGCGCTCTGTAAATTAATCTTCTAATGATAGATCGGCCAGTTTGGCCAATGTATGCTTGTCAGAAGACAGTGGAATGGAGTATATGACGATTTCTGTGCATGCTAAGATGGGATTCTTGTGTCATATAGTAGAAGCAGTGTTTCTCTGCTGTATCTGTCAATAAAAGAGAAACAAAGCACAGCAATGACATTAAATGCTCCCTGTTCAGAAATCCGAAGTTAACATTGCAAGTGTGATAGCAATGCAAAATGTACCCCTGTTTGTGAACAAACGACCATTCTGAAAAAGTGCCAGAAAAAGCTCACATGCGAAATAGTAGAAGCCGCCACTATCGCAAACTTTAAGGATGAATGCACAGCCTCTGTTTTCCTTTCTCGCAGGGAGGTTGCTTTCATCTCTGATCTTAGCCTTGATTTTATTTGCACCCTTTACACGCCCTCACTTTACACATTTTTTTGCTTTTAATAGTCCGGTTCAGCTAATCAACAATTAATTTTTTTACCTTTCTGAAAATAAAAAGATACCAACTGTCTTAGCCAAAGCAGTGTCCACCCAAAGAAACGAAGCCAAACAAACAGCAAAAGCACAGTCACACATTGAGACCAGAAGCAGTCGCGAGCCACACACACCTAAACACAAAGCAAAACAGAGCTGCCACACAACCCTTACAACAATACAAAAAATGGCATCAAGATGCTTCATTTCTGTGCATACCTAGTTAATGTGTCACTGACACGTAACTCCGTTTCCTCAACGGTAGGATACCACTTCTTTCTCTCCACTAGTTGTCTCTCAGCAAGTTAAATGGCAATTGTTGCTGAGAGGTGTCTGTAGATGCCACCTAAAGGTAACATACACCCATTGAAGGCAGGAAATGATTACGGTGAAGGTAATTTTACAGTGTAAACGTTGACATACCATCACCTCCTGGCTGCGCTCACGGCTGGTTCTGCAGCTATTAAGGATGAAAAACGTCATATAACGCAATCTAAAGGGGAACACAGCCCAGGAAAGATGTTAGTAGCTGATTTTAAAGTTTGAAATAAAAACAAATTGCACTTGGAGTATTTGAACAGACGTATCAGTGCTCAGGTAAGAGTGTGAATTTATTGGGCCACAGAAGCTTTTTTTTTTTTTTTTTAGAAGCAACGGGAACGGCAGGTTTCAAATGCGCTCTTATTCATTTTGACATTATTTCCGCTGTTTGTCGCCAGTAGAAACTGAATCACGCCTCGCTGACACATCTGCTGTCTTTCTTTTTTTTTTCTTAAAAAAGCCGCTACAATTTCATGCGCCACTTCATGAGTATTGGGCGGACACTGCTTTGGCTTATGTGGTAATTTTTTAATTCTTGGAAAGGAAAACTTTTCATTGTTTATTAGCCTTATGCATGGGTGATAGAAGGGTTTTGCAAGATAGCGATGTGTCATCTGCTTAGATGTGAAGGAAGAGTTTGGATCCTTGTTTTCATACTGATTGCTGATAATGTACATGTGCTTGCGGGTTCTCTCTTTGTGCTACTCTAATTGCTCCGTTATTCATGTGTTCATTGACAAATCATGCAGCAAAGCATTGACAGCATATCTGAAAAACCAGGGCTCCAAAGGAGTAAGGAAGTGATCTGCTCCCAATTCAGGGACCTGTAGCCCCATGGGTGCCTTAAAGCCCTCATATCTGTTTCAGCATTGAGCTCTGTGAATTATAACATGTTTATCAAGGCTGCATCAATGCATGGTATCATCTCACTACGGTCCATGCACAAAGATAAGGATTTAAGTAGAGAATATGAGTGAAGCCAGCAAATCTAACAGAACCTTTAAACTTTGCGGTACATTTCTACTGCCCAGTGCAACATACTGGTACCGTACGTGTTTAATCACTCTGCAAGCTAAAGGAAACGAGTCAATATTATGCAAAAGTAATATCATTGCATTTTCAGCCTACCTGTTCTTTCCATAGCCTGGCATTATTTCGGCACCAATCCGCTACGTGTGCAGGTCACATCTACAAAAAAAGGACTTAAAAAGATAGCAAAGTCACGCACCACTGCAAAGCCCTAGTAGTTCTGGCAATATGCTTTATTCACATTTCGTTTAATCACAACTACGAACCTACATATCGTTCACGATTCACACCTTTTGTCGCTGTGCACAGGTGGACGTAATTGCTGCCTCATTCCAAAACTCCACTCTGGCTTGAGGATTTCCTCTAACACATTACCAAACACTCATAATAAGAAACGCAGAGAGAGGAGAGAGGCACAAGGCACTCGTTTTCGGGCCTTTGTGATACGCTCTTCAAGGCGAATAAACATTTCTCATGGGAGGTATCGCCTCACGCTTGTAACCACTCCATGCTTGAAATTTCACGCCAGGGTGACCAAAGTGTGCAGTAGGTTGCAACTGTGTTATAGCACTTCACCCATCCAGCAATAACATCCAAAAGCAATGTTCACGCACTGTTACATTCGGGAGTGAACACCCACTCTTTTCATCCAAAATAACAAAGCACCATCTCGGCAAAGTCAGTTGCAGAAAGCTTCAGGGCCAAAAGGTCTCAACTAGTGCATAAATGGAACATCACTTTTGTAGCACAGCCAAATAACCACATAATAAACAAACACAAAATAAGCTCGAAAAACGAAATTCGAAAAAAGTACACGGAACAAAAAAAAAACTTGTCTGCTGGATTGGATCGGATCGCATCTACTTTCATGTGTTTGAGGTGAGCCCCTTTGCTGTGCTGCCTGGTTGAAGTTTTGTTTTCACCGAGTGAAAAATGCGTGCCTCGGCATGTAAGAATGCTGGAGAAAGAAAATGGCCTTTATTATCAGATCAGATGCTAGAAAGTCGCATGATTAATTTAGATGTTATTTTATATCAGCGCTAATAGGAATGGGGTCAGATAATTTCGTCATCTGCCTAACAGCCGAATCACTTGTTAAATATTTTGCATGAGGACAATTAAAACATGTATGTCAGCCACAAATTCGTGGCCATAGACATTCACAGATACCTCCTGGACGTCCGCGTGTAGACTTCCACTCGCCATCCAATAACAGATGCGCCTCGGACACACACCTAATCTCGATATGGATATCCGAATTTGTATGTCCGTAAGAATGCCTTACGAATGCCCTCTCATGGCAATGGAGATTCGGATCCTAATCAGACGTACCACGGATATCCGTGGCTGACTGGGCTTTTTGGCATTTGCGGAATTGCCTCATTCTTATGGCTACGTAATTTTCTAGCACGGCTGCCATAACTTCCTCTTTATGGGCGGAGCAGGAGAACTGAAACTTGTAGTTGTCAAGCATGTTGCCCAGTGTCAATTCATAGGCGTTTCTCAGAGCCGCATGCTTTTGAATTTTCATCACAGTGGCATGGAGCAAGTGAAACATACTTCGCTTTGGGTGCATGAGGCCTCCTCTAGTTTTACACAGAACAAGGCTGCTTTCTGGTTGTTGATGAAGGGCACTTTCTTCCAATAATCCTTCATGGCACTTCGTACATGTTGTACTCTTCAAGTACTTGCGGCATATAAAGCCAACTAACTAATAAATTATGCTTCATACAACTTGTCGAAAACATGGTCAACTTCAGCCTCAACAGCAACAAGGCCATCTAGCTTCGTTTTCAGCAGCTGAACGTGTCGTTCAGACTTGACATTGCCATCAAAAGCAAGTTTCAAGTCGTTCAACGTTAGCACAGGTACACTGTGCTCGGATTCCACATTGGCAGCTTGACAATTTCCGAATTTAGGGGGTTTAATCAGACTGATAGCATATTGTATAGTTGAAGAAATGTGGGCATAGACGAATGGTCATTTTGACCTCCAGCTTGTCAGAGAACCCCACAGAAGCGTTCGAACACATCTTGGTTAAGTTTTCCAGTTAAGACGTATTTGAAACCGCTCTCTCAGTAGATGCCTTGATAGTTCCAATGCGGACAAAATAGTCACGCGAAGACCTTCAGCAGTTTGATAGGTGAAGTAACTTGCTCAAGATAATTTTCCTGATACCACTTCTTTTTCGCAGGTATTTAGCCAATACAGCGCCAAAGTGAGGACTCTTAAATCTTTGCTTCTAACGGTGATACCCTCCTTTAGATCAGTTCAATTCAAGGTGTCGAGAAGATTGTTAAGCCTCAGTGTGAATCCCACCGCTGCCTTCACATTTTCTAGTCCTTTTGTTCCTCTTTGAGGGTAGAATTCTAAGCCTTTGGCTACACTCATGCTGAACAGTTGAGTGGCCAGTTTTATCCACATTTTTTCGTTTGTTGAAGGATTTATGTGGGAAACAGTTAATCTAAGGCTGACACGCAGGCCCCCTGGTTGCTTAGAGTCTTCTACAAACAGTCTATCAAAATGTGCCCATTGATGCGATCTTCGTTCACCCACAATACTTTTTGTGCGTGTAAATGGTTCCTAATGCATTTCATGAGATGGTGCGCGTCCGGAAACACACACACCTTACGGTTTTCATCAACAAGATGAGTGAAGTAGTTCCTAGTACTCTTCAGCGCTCCACTCACATCGAACTCTTTCCACACTGAACGATTTGTACTAGTGCCATCGCAGACGGCTGTGTCGACTATGGCCCTTGCTTCGTCAAGCAAAAATATCGCTTTTAAGACGAGCTGGGCTAGTACGGCTCCTTTTTTCGGGCCTTTGCTTGCAGACACTGCAACTGGTTGAGAATATTTGTCACCAAATGAGCGAAACGTAAATACAATTCCATTGTCTGCAAGCTCGTCATGAGCTTCGGATGAATTGCCATAATCGATGAATCCACTGTATGTCATAGACTTGGAATATACTCGGGTTTCTTTTCTAACGTGCATTTCATCAAAAACAAGAATTCCATGGTGCTGGAAGCTATCCTTAGGGGCCACCTTTTTCTTCAGTGCAGTAAAAAACCACGCTTAAAAACCACACTTGAATCTTACCATGCTTAAGTACTTGCGCACTGTCGTTACGCAGGAAAGAGGGAGTACTTCATTGTCTCAGAGAAAGCAATATGCAGATGGGCTGCATATACGCAGCAGCAAACACATTAGAAGCCACTCCTCCTTGTAGCGGCAGCTTTTCTTGTTAGCTAGCTTAGCTGCTGCTACGCACTCTTTCAATACCGTCAGCTGAGCAATAGGGATGTTAGTTGTGCAGAGCTTGTCCTCTAGTTCTGACATTTTTTGCATGTGGAGGCGAGTTTCCGCAAGTTCCGCTGACAGTTTCTTCACTCGGTTGATGGCATGATTTTTTGCTCCTTTTAGAGTATAATTTGCTCGACGCAAGGCCACAACTTTGTCCTTGCTTTGGTATAAAGGCAAGAGACGCATAGCTGCAGGCTTAAGCCTGCACTTTCTTTTGTTATTTTTTGGTGCATCCGCAAGACGTTTGAAAGACCTGCACATTTGTGACATGCTGAAGAGTTTGAATGAACAACTATAGAGCATCCTCTATGGCGCCACTTCTGATTAATATCAATGTATGCACATTTTGTTTGTGCATGTGGGTATTTCAAAGCATTAAGTTTTGTGCAGTTTTGTGTTGTCCACATGCTCTAAGAAGGCTTTGACATCATCTGCAGTTGATAAAGTTCCTTCATATTCGAGATCTGCCATTGAACCTGACCTGCCCATTATGGCAATTTTCTCCAGCATATCTTCCTGAATTTCAAAAATTTTAGTTGTTACCAAAGATGGTGCAGGGCTTCGTGTTGGCAGGAATGCATCTGATGGTAAAACCCCAACATGTGTTTGGGTGCGCTCCAGCTGGTCGTACTTCTCCCACGTCAAGCAGATGATATACTCCCAAGAACTCGATGGAAGAAACGACTGAGGCAGGTCAGCGAATAAGCTTGCGAAAGTGGCGCATGTAGTTTCCTGTGATGAGCATGGACCAACAGGCTGAGTAATTACTTCAGAAGTTTGCACTTCCGTCACATCCATGTTGTTGTCGAAGTTGTTCGCGAATGTTTGGCACGGGCTTCCTTTAATGCCGTCACTGTCTTTATTGCATGAGGCCTCTTCCTGGCTACATTCAGTTGATGATGTGAGGGGTTTTTTTGACGAAGGCGAACCTTGTTTTTTCTTGGGTCGCTTTCTTGTTTTCACTGATTTCGATAGGTACAACGGGCAACCGGAAAATATTGTAGGCACAGCATTACTCACCAAAGAAGCATTTCGTGGAATGCTCACCAGGACATGTCCTTTGTACTGCACTGTCCATTTTTTAGTCACAAGGTGGGGCTCAAAGTGCTTTTCACACACGTGGTCGTTCGCTTGAAGGAGGCGATCTTTCCTTGGGATAGCTCGACGGCAAAAGTTTGAAGCGTTCTGCTTTTTTCGGCGCAGAAATGACGGACAGTTTGTCGGTACAGCCTTTGTATTCCGTCTTGCAACGTGGAACGAAGCACTTCTCACCTATTGTGCTCACAATTGCATGCTTGCTGAGAAAGCAACATGCACAAAACTGAAGAAAGGTGCGCGCCTGCTTGTGCCGGCGCAGGCAGCGCTAACCAAGGCCCCCTGCATTGCCACGCCATCTGTTCGCGAACTGCCAAAGCATGCACGCAAGGCGGGACACGGCTGCTCCGCTCCAACTGCCGCCTTTCCAACACCTATAATATTCTTCCACCATGCTGCAAACCATAGCTTATTCTTCACAGAAAACACTTTCTCCACTGGTGCATTTGTACCTGGCAAGAACATGCAATACTCAACAATTGCTCTCATGTCCCAAGGCACATTGTTCATCTTGAAGTGCTGAAACATCTCCATCCAACATTTACCAACTGGTTTCTTCTGGCTCTTCCATTCATCTAGTTTTTCAGCAGTGATGTAACGTGAATTGTTGCACACTTTGTTGTATAAACAATTCTCGTCGAGATGGATGTCATTGAACTCTGAAGTTATGAGCTGTTCACTCCTTTGCACATCATCCCAAAGTGGTGCTGACTCCAGAGAAGCCCGTGAGAGACAACTAATTTCATCAAATTGGTTGCACCATCGCTCGAGGTATGACACGCAGGTCTGGTAGAGCCTTTTCGCCATTTCTGCTACTTATCCTCTTGATACTTCTGATTCCTCAAGTGTTATCCTAGAACGCACATATGATGGCAAAGACATCTGCTGAAGTTTACTTTGAACTTTCTAATGTGATTGGTCTATTCGCCGCGAGATCGACCTAGAGGTGGTGCCACCGTCACTCTGGTAGTGTGAATCGGCAGCCGGCGGCACTCGCAGAAACGCGCGCTGCGTAGGTCTGCTTCCGAGTTTACGACGGGTTTGTTGGCGATGAAAACGTGTCTTCTGCAGTATTTCTGCAATGTTGCAGAAAAATATTCAAGGATTTCGCCAATGCAACAGAAGAAGAGCGGATTTTAGGAAAACAAAGCACGCAACCACCAGTCTTCTAGATTTACTTTGCACGTTTCTTGCGCTGTACCGCGCTCACGCACCTAATGCTTGGGCCTGCCTAATGACAGCTTTGTTTTTCTTGTTGACTTTTAAACAGTTTGCGCGTGTCTCATGCGAGTGAGACCGGCGAATTTATTGCCAAGCCCACGCAGATACAAGGTTCGTGCTCTGACCTGCAGTACTTTAGATTGAATCGAGAAAGCCTGGTTCATTATATCGTACTTGACTCGATGATTAAGCAGGTGAAATGCAGCACTGACAGCGTACTGCATGGCGAGTTGCTTTAGACTAAGTGCACATCAACTCTGGCCCAGACAACCACACACAAGTATTCCCCAAAAGTGAGATCACGCCGACACTATACAGGAAACCTCCCGCACAGGAAGGCTCATTGTTCACGTCTACAGCGCTGAGTGGATTGAATTTGCCGAGATGCTTTTTGCTGCCACTGTCATAGAATGTGATAGTATATTACTGCATGCGCCACTAACTAAATGATTTCCTGAAACCGAGGAAAGTATAAGGGACTTCTGATGTGTGTGGTGTTAATATATAACGGTAAATTAGTAGTGTAATTATTTTGTTTTGCAATGCCAATAAATTTCACCGTGTAAGAGAACTTTTACACACTTGACAGAATTTACAATAATCAGCGAGTAATTTTTCAGTAACGTTAAAGTGCAAGCTACGAATTACTCGCTGCAAAGACATCGTTATAAACTGCGCATTGGCACTGTCATGTTCTGGGAAGCAATTTTACAGGCTGAAAATTTCTTTATCACTGATTATTTAGCATTGACTAAATCTTATGCGAAGTAAAATATTAGGGTTGCTTCCAAAACAGATGCCAGATATAAAACTATTCCGAAAGAAATGGAGGTCATGTTATCATGCGACTATAAAAATGTATTTATTCCCGAACTAAACACTGATATTTAAGCCCGCATGAAGCTGTTTTACTCCCCTTGTCAGAAACGATGAGTTTGCTCAGGAGACAGCACTTGGACGAAAAGGGATTATAATGATTATAATAGGCTACCAGTAAAGTACATTAATCTAGGTGTATTATGTATTTTAGGGTAACAATTAGGTGCAGGGAATATGTTTCCGAACATTCGAGCATTTCTCTAAAGCAAAATGTGCTCACTAAAACTTTTACGGATGCACAGAAGCCTTCAAAAACAACAAAAAAAAAAAGAAAAATGCATATTGGCTCGGGTTTAACGTATGAAAGCGGCTTCGGCAATGACGGATGATTGCGGAGGCTGGTTTTGGTGTCGTTTTTTTTCTTCATTATTAACACCACATTTACCAAGTGGGATTGTTTATTGTGCAGTCAAATCCCACAGCAGAGGAGCGCCTTTCAAAACGATTGTGATTGAATCCCCCGTTCTCAAGCGCCCTTACCATTGAGACACCGCGACAGAGGTGTAAAAGCAAAACAAAAAAAAAAAGTACTCACACAACCCTATCGTGCATACAGAAGGCATAGTAGGCATAGAGTGGTCTGTTCAAACTGCATTCTGCTATATGAAGCAGTCTGCGGTGGCATATGTTTTTGTAGCTGCGGTATTCCAAACAGAAACGGGGATATGCGATTTCTGAACGTTTGCATTAACTTTTATTGACGGCGGCGACCTGTTTTGCTTTGACACGGCGGTAACGACAGTACCACTTCGTTTGAGACATTGCATGTCAAAGGATCTCAAGCGCCGAAGACCGCAATGGATGATGCCCTTATCCAAGCATGACATGCTCGATACGGACAAGTATTTTTTTTTAATGAAGCGTGGGGTTAAAGACTGTTCATATTTATTTTGCATGGGGCATATAGGTAAGCAAAAGCTCATAGGAACCGCGAAACAAACAAAAACACTCCTGTACACGCCGCATACGTGCGCGTAAATCACTGCGGGCTGGCACGCGACGCGAAAACGAATCCACACTGAGTAGGTTTCGCCGCTGAGCCGCAAGGTGGTGACTCTGCTCGATCTCGAGGCCAATAGCCTTCCACTGAGCCTAATTTTTCTTCATCAGTACTCTTTGTGATAAACTTTGTACTGCATGCTGGTTCAGAGCTTTGTGGACTTCGATGGCAGTCCTCGAGTCACCTTCAATTCGCAACACAGTTGCTTGGAAGATGGCCACTTGGCTATGGGGAAAGAAGAGCCAGAGCTATCCACAAGGATTTTCAAAAAATGCTTAAAGAGTGGAATTTTTCTGCTGGCAAAAAGAATGATTTAAAGCCAGAAAGAGCTTCAGCACCCTCTCAACAGCTGGCATTAATGCCAACCACCTCATCTTGCCGTAGCCCAGAAGTCGCTGGTATTCCACAGACGCGAAGTCACAAAACTCCTTGAATGACTCCACCCGCATTGTATAAATGTAAGAGTAAGAACAGAGTTGAATGATCACAGCTTCAATGTCAAGCGCCAGACAATCAGTAGCAGTCTGGATGGTGTTGTGCACAATGTGTACTGCACAGCCAATCCCAATTATCTTTTGAGTTAAAGCATCTTGCATTCTTGAGAAGACAGTGTTCTCATTATTCTGCGCGGCACCACTGAAGCTGCAGATTATATTGTCAGCGCTGAAAGCAACCAACTTTGATGCAATGTTGTTGACTTCCAGTGCTTTTATGATGTACTGGCTCACCATGGTTGAGGTCTCACATGGCAAGATGTCAAGCTCCAGCAGCTTTGTTTCCACACCTGCAGCAGAGGTGAAGTAGCGGAAAATTATCAGAAATACTTTCAAATCTTTATGGTTCGACACAACACAAAAGACCGAGAGGAATTTCGCATAATGGAGTTTAGCTTTTAACTCTTCTGCGGCAGAAGCAGCAATTACGTTCAAGGCAATCGCTTCGGCTTTCGTGCGTGTACAGGCAAACTTCTCGTCGAAAAGCTTCTGAAGAAGTTTTGAGGTGCAGTCCATCGAACGAAAGCTTTGATTGTTGGCGATTGTTTGATACGCTAACACACCTTTGGAAGCAGCAAACTTCAACTGCTTGTCACCAGCATGTTCTTGTCTGAAAGACTTCGTTAGAGCGCTGGAAGACGCAGCAGCTTACATATTCAGCTTGTGCTTCTCGGTACCTATGTGTTTTAAAATGTTAGAACGTCCACTGTGTTCAATGGAAATGTCTACCCCACGTTATTCGCAGTCTAGTTGACACAATAAAAAAGCGCTTAAAGCCCACTAAAAAAAACGTAAGCACGCTGCATGATTCAACGGTGGCATGAACAGAGCTAACAGGGCGAACGCTGTGGACCTGGCTTTGACTCCGGCTTGCTAGCTAGCCAATAAAAAGTTTCTCTGGCCCGATCTAGCTAGATCTAGAGAAGCCGTGAATTGCAGTTTGCAGCCGTTCTGTACGGTATGGTTCCTGCAAAAGTCTTTCTAGGGACCATAACCATACTCTCTGTATACTTTCTGCAAGTTGCCTGGCTACAAATGTACTAGAATACTTTGGCTATGGCTTGTTCTGTCCATGATTTCGGTAATTTCGGCTGGTTCGATAAAGCCAGGCAGAGCGGGTGTAGCGAGTGTAGCCAAAGTGGGACAAAACGCTGCCCAACAAGCGTGCTGGCAGGACAAGGGCTACACCCGCAAAAAAGGAACGTGTCCCTCCTAAATCGGACGTATGGTCAGATTATGTATGATGGCTTCTAAAACTATTCCTGTTAGGACTGTCCTGCCAGCACTCACTCCTTGTTGCAAAACTTGCGATTTGTTGTTCCCAAGAATGAAAGAGGGGTACAGACATAAGTACATGTGCATGATCTGCTACTGCAGTTGATTCCTGGTCATCTCTGTAGCTAATGAACCCATCAACCTTATAGGCATCTTTGTTGAATCTGACTGTTCACTGCACCTTCATCTCATCTGGTATGAGTGTTCCACAGCACAAGACCTCTTCTTCTTGTGGTATGAATGTACCAATGCTGGTAAGTGAAACCTTACTAAAGCAAACTCGTAAGGCATTCCTTTGATAATTTGTTTAAGCTGTGAAGAGGTAAGCAGTGCCAGTAGGTTTATCTTTGATATCAGCCTATAAGAAGGCCTTGAAATCTTTCGGAGGAGGCAAATCATAAGCCATTCAGATTCATAGCACTTTCCTCTGGCTGACTCTTCTTTGGGTACTTTCAGTGCTGAATGAAAAGCTAGTTGTTGTGTATGAGGAAGACCCTCTATGACTTAGTCAACTTCCCTGCTTGAAAAATTCAGAAAGGCGCATCTTCAATGCACAAGTTTCTTCCTTGGCTTTTTGTCAAAAAATTTTAGCTCTTATAACTGTCTTCCTCATGTTTTTTGCTCTTAAAGAAACCTCAGGTTTGGTTTGTTGCTTCCTTTTTTTTTCTTTGTTTCATTTCTCTCGTGCGCAGAGAAATTTTCCTTGTGCTTTTGCATGGGGGGCACATGCTTTGCTGAGAGAGCCTAACGCATTTTGTGCTTCTCCAGACGTTGTGGCTCTTAGGAGCAGCTGTTGCTTTTGGAATGGATGGAAATAAACTACAATGGAAACTTGAGTACTCTTGGAAGGCAGAAAGCAAACTTGCTTTCTCTGGACCCAAATCTGTCTAGATCCCAGCTTTGCTCGGAACGTTTTCGGTGTTTACACAGCACGCTCTATCATCACTTTCCGGCATGCGAACATCGCGATTCACTGCAGCTCTTTGTTTCGGGAGTTATCATCTAGGCTTAGATGCCTTTGGTTTCAAGAGGTGCGCAGGAATATTTGGTCAAATTCGTGGCGCTGCACCTTGCTTGCTTAAGTGTCCACCTTTCTCAAGGAACTCGAACAGTGCTGCGGTTATGTGCTCCTAGCAAGGGGTGAGGTCCTCCAGTTGGAAATGTACATCGTAAATGTAAGTCTTAGATGTTACCTTGAAGTATTTTTGCAGATTACAGCTGTCCATGCCCTGAGCGCTTCGGGTCACTCGACAGTTTAAAGAAACGCTGCACATTGCAGCTTTTTTCAGAAACGTATTCACTTCAGCAGCCCGGCATGGCACACTACATGTTGGCATGTTGATAGAGCATCATGTGTGGCTTACAAAACTACGACAATTGCATGTAACGGTCCTATAAAGCAACACAGAAAGACACAATGATAATGAACTAAGAACTCAAGAGAATGCACCATTGTTCAAAGTTGAAAACACACAGTAAACGAAGCACTGAACGCATCTGTGGCAGCAGCAGCAGGCGATGTTCTCACGATTTCAGCGTAACAGTAGCACCACTTGGATAGGATACAAGTTAGGGCTATCTACGGTGTGATGTTTTCCAACTCACCTAATCTAAAAACATTGAGACACCCGCTCACCTCCACTCCCACTGGCCGCGCTGTCGTTCCCCTGACCGGGCCACCATCCGCTTGCTTTTCTTCGACACCTGGCAGCACCACTGATGCAGTTCCATTGGCAGGTTTCCACATTCTTGCAGAACAAGAAGTGCTCTTCTGCAGATCGCAGTGTTTTGAGCTCCTGCTACTTTTCTCTTTCTTACCATTACAAGGCCTTTTTGGAGGTTTTTCCTGCATGGTGGGACCTTGTAGCACCGCGAGGATCCTTCAGTGGCCTCCGTCCCGCAAGTCAGATGCTCGAGGTACATTTTGTTTGCAGTGTGCACCCAGGCAGCTGCCTGGTTAGGCCTGGCAGCTGCTAGGCCGGCCAAGACTGATCGGGCTACTACTGATGGCATGACCCGGCCTACTGGACCATCGCACGATTCTCCGGCTCATGAGGTCACCTCTGACCTCAAAGATGATGCCAATATAGACAATCCGGACGCCACGGTCATCCCAGATGGAGATCCTCTACATATCCATGGTGTTGCTTTGAATGGTCTCTCCCCGCCACCAGCCACCGCCCCAAGTTCCCAGCCCTTCTACGACAGCCTACAGCTCAGCACCGATGCATCACTTCTGGCGGCACACGAGCAACTAATGTCTGTAGTCAGTGACGGAAAAAACAAGATCCCAGCAGGTGTCCGGGCCACCTTCGTGTCCCTGGTCTCCACCATGAACGCGAGTGCATAGCACTCTTTGCCTGTGCCATTTGAGACAGGGAGCACGTGTGCCACTTGCGGGACCAACTCATCGCACGGGACCATGAGTTGGAGGCCCTCAGGGTCCGCAATACCGAGGTGTCCGCCAGAGCCTCCGAAGTCGAGGCAGAACTTCGCTTTCTGCGAGCCAGAACAGACATTCCTCGGCCCTTTGCGACCGTTCTGCGCGGCGATGGTAGCCCTATACCATCTGTCAGCGCTAATTCAGGTGCCTCAGATTCCATCCGGATACACCGAGAGCCCGTCGTGCTTGAGGTCTCTCTTCCAGCCCACGAGCCCCATAACGTCGGTTGGAGTCTAGGGCAATGTGGGCCAAGATGTCGCTATGCTCATCAAGTTGGTCATCGACCTGAAATTGGAGGGAATAGGAGCCATCACCCTCAGACCTACCCGTCACGCCCTGGTGGTTGCCTCCCGCTACCGTGGGGCTGCTATTTCTCGCATCGAAACTACCCATGCTTCAATCAACATACGCATGCCCCAGTGACGCAATCCCCATGTCTGCTTATCTGGTGTTGACCCAGATATTCGTCCCAAGGAACTCATGACCTTGCAGAACTGCCGGAATCGAGCCCTCTCTCTCGACCCAGAGAAATGTAAGGTCAGATTGTCCTTGACACAGCGCTCTGGACAGTGCATCCATATCCTAGAAGTCGACCCCTCTTCCTTCTCCCGGCTTTGCGAGGCCCGCCATGCCACTGTGGGCTGGACCTTTGTTGAGGTCCAGGAGGACCTTCACATCCCATTGTGTACATTCTGTGCCCAGTATGGCCATGCCCGCTTGCAGCGAACCCTGCTAAGGCCTCTTGCACACGATGCACGGTGTCGCACCCTTCTCGCAGTGTCCCCACCCTATACAGGACCCTGATGCCAAGTGTGCCCCTTGTGAAGCTGGTCACGCTTCCTGTTCTATTTTGCAGGAGCGCGCTAGCCGCATTCGTGCCATTACCGCTTATGGTACTTACGGCCATGGTCGACCTGCGTCCCTCTTCCACGATTACGGTTGCTCCTTCTTTCTTCTTTAATTTTTCCTCTATATTGCTCTATTGTTACCCGTTACCGCTGTAGTCAATAGGCGGTACTCCGCCACCTTACCTGTGCCCCTGCCGCATCCACTTAATCCCTCTGTCGTTCTTGGTCTTATTTTTTCTACCCACGGCATCATTCATCCGCTTTCTCTGCATTCTATATATTCAGTTACGACTTATAGCGTAATTACCCAATCTTTCCCTTATTCTCCCACCCGATATATGATTCAATACATGACCATTGTTTCTGAGGACTGTTGCATGCTTAGGTACTTTTCAGCCCCTTGTAATTGCTATGTTTGCACTTTTAGTGGTTACAGATTTTTTTTTGCCACCAGCCGATATTTACTTCTCTTCGTCGTCATCTTTCCTTATCACTCCCCAGGTTCTGCTTACTGGCAATGTGGCTTGTTTTTTCATGCCTGTAAAGCTGTTTTTAACCTTACCTTTCTCCCATCTATATTTGGCCCATTTCGCGTTTCTTGCCTCCCATGTTTTGCATCGCCGCCAAATCTTGTTCTCCCTTCGTTTCTTTCTCCTCTTCCCTATCCTCTAGCTGTCAACTGTGTGTGGGCCTGTTCTGCTTCTTTTATGCTCGTTTATATTCCTGTATGTATCGCCATAGCTAGTTTTAGTTTCCTCCAGAGAAACCTTGACCACACTCTACGTGTGACTGCTGCACTATCTAGTCATTTTCTTTCAGCTTCCTTTTCCCTGGCAGCGATGGCACACTCTTACATGGCAGATGACGTGTTTTCAGGCCTGCCCGGTGATATTGCCATCTTCTCTGTGCCATCTCATCCGCGTTCGCTAGTCTTTACATCGGATCCTCCTTTTGAGGTATTCCCTGTCTAGGCCTCCACATTCGTTGTGGCGGTGATGTGCACCTCTTCGTCTGCTTGCTTTCTTTTCGTCTCTGTTCAATCTCTCCCTGCGCGCCATATTTGACTCTTCTTTAAAAGAGCTGGACGAAGTGATTGATTGCCTTGGCGGCCAGCCTCCCCATCATTTTGTCTCGTGACTTTAATGCCAAACATGAATTATGGGGCCCTGCACCCTCAGACTCACGCGGCTCCAAATTAGTCCACTTTGCACTGGCCCATCAACTGACAGTTTTGAATAATCCAGCTTCCGCCCCGACGTATGATAACCATTACGCCGAGTCATGGATGTCACGCTCGCTTCCCCGTCCCTTCTCAGCTTCGGATACACTTGGATCACCTCGGATGCCGAATCAATGTCCAAACACTCTTATATTGAACTGACAATTGGTCTTCCCCCTCCACAGCACAGCAACACCGTCTAACGGTTGCGTCAAGAGCTCATATCCTCGACTCTCTCGCAAAAGACATGGTTTCCTCGGGTCGCTGGAGCCAACTTGCATTCCTCTGACACACTGGAGACTGGTCACGTGGTTCCATTACCCGGTTGCCTCGCTGATTGAGTCTATAAATGTACGCCTGCGGGTTCTCAGAGCTCTAAGCCACGGAAGCCATGGTAGTCGCCCGAGCTAGCCATCGAGCGGCACCGCGTTCGAGCCTTGCGCCGGCGCTTCCAGCGTTGCTAAGACATGTCGATGCGCCCTGTGTACCGCACCGCGTTTCAGGTGGCACTTGCATGCTACCGGCGAGGAATCAAGGAGGCGAAAGACACGGCTGTACAACAGGCATGCTGCGATGCGACCCAGAAAAATATTTTCGCCGCACCATTTAAACAGGCATTCGCCAAACTGCGCGCACCAGTATTTCTACCGCCCCTGGACATCGGTGGAGGCATCCTGATGACCTTCGTCCTCGAGTACGTGGCACTTTTGCTCCGGACACAGGTAGCCTGTGATGATACGAGGGTAATCCCAAAAGTAAGGTCTCCAAAGAGCTGCAGCCGCAGGGAAATTATTTGCGTGGCTGCTTACCATACTGTTGTGTTCATTGTTCCCCGTCATCCCAACAAGCCATGACTAAGCGTGAAAGGGACTATTAGTCTTGGCATGGCAGCCATTTGAAATGGAGCTCCCATATTTGTCACTACTGCCAGGTGCGAATTGCGCGGTTATTCAATTTTTGAATGCAAAAAGAGTTCAACCAATCGAAATTCATCGCCAGTGGATGGAAGTTTATCCCCTTCAGGTGCGAATTAAATTTTCTGAAAGGAAAAAGTTTTCCTTGTGTTATTCATGATCAGTACACCAGACAGAAGTCAAGTGCAAGAAATTACTCCAAAATTTTCATATTTGAGCCCATTTTATTTGCGTCCACGTTTGTGGACATGGCGCCTCAAAGCTCCTACATGAGTGCGAACACTACAACATTTTCTTGTATTCTCTACTAAGTATGAGGAATGAATAAATGTTTTATTCTGAAAATACCTAAGGTACAGAAGAGTAGCCACTTGTTCAAGGCTTATGAAATAGATAAAAACAGTCATTCTGTGACGACAGGCAAAGAAAAATTCCGCATTTGCAGCAGCGAACACGGCTCTTCGAAGTGCAGCCCTGGCGTCTGTATCGTTGTGCGTTTGGTATGCTCATAACCTGGGGCCAGTGGTTGGTGCCATCATAGCGCGTTGTGCTTGTTCGCAATGGCTCTGCATTGTGAGGCTTCTTTTTGATCTCCTGTGGACCTTCGTTGCTCGGTCGGCCTCGCTTCTTTGGGGGTGCTTTGTTGCAGGCGACTAAGCTATTAGCCACATCACTCTGAAATGCGAGCAAATCTAATGTGCTTTTTTTTGGCAGTTGCATATTGTTTGAATCTCTTATGTACTCCAACCAACTGTTGTAAAGAGCAAATGAAACAAAATGCGATATTACTCGCACCGGCCACTTCCTTGTTCTTGTGCGCAGTGGGTAGAGGGACATCAAAAAATCCATCTTGTCGACGCCTCCCATGTACTTGTACTCGAGGATGACTTGAGGGCATTCAATGTCGATGTGTGATTTAGAAGACTCGCTCCACCTTCGTACAGTGCCTGCTTCGCCTAAGCCCACGGCGGTTGAAGCCATGTTCACAATATCGTTGTCATGCCAGCGCACAAGAACAATGTCGCCATTTTCTGAAACCTTCTCATCAGAACTTCCCCTTCCTTCCTTCTTTAATTCTTTCTCAGTTTTCATAAAGCCACGTCAATGGTTTCTTACTCGAGCGAGCGCGCGTGCCTCATTTTCTTGTTCCTTGACCTCGTTTTTCTCGTGCGCACAGAACGGTGTCTCGTAACAATATTTTCGGCACTAAGGCGCCGTGTCCACGTTTGTGGACGCGCAATTCTGACAGCCCACCGAAGCATTCCTTCTTTGCCTACGGTAATGAAATCCAGCATGCCCCTTCTACATTACCTTACTGGCATATTTCACATGACAAATTCCGTTTTTCA
Source organism: Amblyomma maculatum (assembly GCF_055883805.1). NCBI lineage: Eukaryota > Metazoa > Arthropoda > Arachnida > Ixodida > Ixodidae > Amblyomma > Amblyomma maculatum. The sequence continues at coordinate 116,071,489 of NC_139354.1, forward strand.
CGACCATTCGGAAAGAGAGCACGCGAAAATAAGATCAACTTACTCGCCCCGCCGTAAAACGTGGAGACGTCCATCTTGACTTCTTGTTTACAAACACATTTCGATGTACCTGCAACAGATGGCGCCACATACTTGACAGGGAGGGGCCAGTTGTTTTGTGCGCCAAATTCAAAGGTGGGAACACGCCTTGCGAGCAAGCTACGACGACATTTGGGTCGCGTCCACATATGTGGACGCAGCGCCTGAAGGGGTTATGGAGAGTCTTGCATGGATTTAAAAACGTCTGTGAGTGGTGTAGGGAGTTCGTAGCTGGTCGCACTGAAGTTTGCGACGGAGAAAAAAGCGGAGACCGTCAATTTTTTATCAGACGGTCGCGAAGGTCGAAGAAGTGGTCCGGCAAGATCAGGGGATCACACTCAACAAACTATGCATATTGGTTCCTGACGTTTTTAGAAGCACTATACGACAGCAAAGTTGAAATATCAGACGGTGTGCAAAAGATGGGTTCCACGAATGCTCACAGAAGACAAACAACGGCAACGCGCTGACTCCTCTCGCAAATTTCTTCGACGTTATGGAGATAAAAAGGTCACCTTTTTGGATTCTATTGTTACGGATGATGAAACGTGGATATTCCGCTTCACACCTCAGACCAAGAATTATGTGAGTGGTGGCATTCCTCTTGACCCAAGCTGCGAAAATTCAACCGAACACAGTCTGCCGGCAAAGTCATGGGGACTGTGCTTTGGGATACCTGCGGCGAGCTGGTATGACATGGGCATACAAAAGCTGCCCCGGCGTCTGCAAAAACGCATAGACTGCAAAGGCAATTTTGTGGAAAAGTAGAAGAATGGTCTGCCTTTTATTTGATTTGTAAATTGCTTAAAATAACCATTTCTTTCGGTATGTAAAAGAACTGGAGACCTTAATATTGGGATGACCCTCATACTTCATTTGATTCAGAGCTACACACGTCTATCCGTGCATCTGTCGAGTTGCCTTAAGGCCACTGTACGGTTGCTTTTTAGACCTGCTCCGCACGTATGCGGGCCCACGTTTTCTGTCTGCTTGCAGACGGGGTGCGGAAGGGGTGCTGTACGATCATTTTGCTGACTGCCGTTCAGCCGGACGGTTCCAGCATCCCGATTAGCGCGCCCGGGCATCGCCTTCTGTCCAATAGCATGCTCCCTCAAATGACATTCAAAGCTGCTGCCAACCCGTGCTGCAAGGGGGGGGGCTACCGATTTCGGCACCTCGGCGCAGTTCGCTTGCCTCGGGATCACTATGGTGTGGTTTTTGCTATGATCATGGGCTCTCGTCAGCTGCCAAATTTATTTATTTTATTTGTACATACTGCAGCTACATCTGGAGCTGAGTAGCGCTTCACTACAGTTCTTGAGTGCTTACATGGCCACCACCGTAAATTTGAATTGGCCTTTGCTCTAACGGTTCGTAGCTGCCGCCGCATCGTCTGTCCACTTTTCTGACTTTTCTAGTATGCCTTCGCTGATATATTTAGATGTTTCTAGCCGAATTTAAATTGAGTACTGCTGAATGAACGTGCATTCATAGTTTGACGCCAATGAGCACGATTGCTACTATTGACGAAGCCGTTTTTTTTTGGGCCCAAGTCAGCCCAATAAAGAGATATAGTTGCTAAAGTAGCACGCACCAGTCCCGTTGATGCCAATGTATACGTGTGCAGTGAGGATAAAAGACTGGAATCTACAATGGCGACATTCACTAGGCGTTAACGTCACAAATGGTGCAAGAAACATTCCAAAAGGAATGATATGGTCGACGGTTCCAGCATGCAGTTAAAAAATGAAGCCTTAACCAGCGCAACCCGGGAAAGATACCAATTATGGAATAGGATCTAACATTGAATAGCCTCAAGTATGAACAAATGCAAGCTCTTTTTCAACTCCCACCCCATCTCCCTGAAGGAAAATTAAAATGAAATATATGAGACAGATGTGTGAAAAGGAAATGGAGGCTCAACGGCACTACCTGAAGAGAAAAACTGCTCACTCACAACTGATTGATTTCAACATGAAACGTGTAGCTATTGCTATGTGGGACTAGAGTCAGGGTAATTATTGCCCAGGATGGCAGTTAAGGTATCTACATTAGCTGCAGTTCGCCCTGTTAATTGTTACTACATGTTTGTTCCACAGGGCTCATATTTGTGCTGCTGCTTTACGAAAGCATTGATGTGTGCAATAAAACACATTCTTTTAATCCTTGAGTTCCAGAAAACAAATCCTTGCATATTGTGTTATGTACTTAAAACAGAAAGTGGTTGTGACATTAAAACAATTAAGAAAAAAAGAGAGCGAGTCCATGGAGTGTGTTATATACCACGTGTCCTAGCTTTCAAAAAGTCGATGTGCCCTAGCTGAGTGAATTAAACCAGCTGCGGGCTGTTGAGAGTTGCCTGGCCTAGTTTGGTTTTCATTATACAGGTTGGTACTGCGTTGAGACTACATAGGTAAAGTGAGTATAAATGACGTGTGTGTCATATGCAAGGCTCAAATAGTCTGGTAGTTTCTTATCAGATGCTTTGTATTGGAAGGGGGTGCATGCTTTTGAGATCATGATGAGAATAAGCAGCACTTTGAGGGCAATGTATATGAGGTGGTTAAGTACAGTGTGCATTACAAGCACACATGCGCATGCTTCCTGTACTTTGTCATGTCGCCACTTTGCGTAAATTCTAAAGGGCTTGATCCGAGTGCACTATAGGGATAGCTTGTGGAAAAAGAAAAGAGGAAACTGCATGAAGAAACAAGGAGAACAAGAATTGCTTCAGAAGGGAAAATGTTTGGGCGTGTTGGTTCATCGTCAATACAGCGAAGCGCTCAAAATCACAAAGGACGAGGAGGGAACAGGACAATAGCGCACTTTCAACAAATGTTTATTGCGGTTGCGGAGCATATATATATACACTTCAGAATCACAAAGAAAGAAGGAAAAACACCTGCACGTGCCGCCTAAGCTAAGAAATCCAGCTCAGTTTTTGATAGAGCCACCGACGGTTTGCTGACGCAATCATCCCCTGATTGTGCTATCTGCGATGCTTCCACAATCTCCCTAGTTAGGCTGGTACGGTGGCGATACAAAGCAATAGTTTTGTCGGACAAAGGCTGGCAAGGTGTCTTGCTGTCACACCTTTTGCAATGCGCAGCTAGCTGTCCGTCTATGGCAATATTGCGACCTTTTTAGAGTGCTCTTGCAGCCGAACGTTCAGACATCTTCCAGTTTGGCCGATGTAGTGTCTACCACACGAAAACGGGATCTTATACACAACATCCTTCTGGCAAGATACCAAGGGATCCCTATGTTTGATATTGCATGCTGGTTTTTGCGTTCGTGTGGGACAATTTAACCTACAAAGGCTCATCAGCTTCTTTGGTGCCGAAAACAAAACTTTTACTCCGGATCGCTGTCCAACTTTCTTCAGATTGTGAGAAAAACCATGCACGTAGGAATGACAGCTACCTTCTCTTTATCATGTCTTTCTTTTCTATTTTCTGCTGTCTGCTCGTTACGCAGGTTCGCCTCTGATTTCCGTTTGCAATTCAGAAGAATTGCTACCTAGTACAATGGCATTTTGTTACTTTCTTTATGCAGAACTATGGTTGCTGTGCAGCCGCTATATATATCTTCCAGCACTTTCACGTATGGCTCGTCTACCCCCTGATTTCGCAATGCCTGCATCACCGCCGAGGTTTCAACTGCGTCAAATGCTTTTTCGTAATCAATGAATGCTATGTATAAGGGCTGGTTATATTCCGAGCATTTTTCTATCACCTGATTGATGGTATGGATATGATCGATAGTAGAGTACCGTTTCCGAAACCCTGCTTGATCCTTTGCTTGATTGCAGTCTAAGGTTGTCCTGATTCTATTAGCGATTACCTTAGTAAATACCTTATACGTAACAGATAGTAAGCTGATTGGTCTGTAATTTTTAAGGTCCTTAGAGTCCCCTTTCTTGTGAATGAGGATAATGTTTGCATTCTTCCATGGTTCCGGTACCGTCGATGACACCAGGCACTGCGTATACAGAGTGGCCAGGTTTTCTAGCACGATATCCCCCCCGTCCTTCACCAAATCTGTAGTTATCTGATCCTCTCCAGCTGATTTCCCCCTTTTCATAGTTTCTAGTGCTTTCTTGACCTCGTCCTTCGTCACTGGTGGAACGTCTGACTGTTTTTCACTACCGCCAATCTCATTTCGGTCCTGACTACTTTGGCTACTGTAGAGATCTGTATAGAACTCCTCGGCTACTTTGACTATCTTTTCCATATTAGTGATGACGTTGCCCGCCTTGTCCCTTATCGCATACATCTGGTTTTTGCATATGCCCAATTTCTTCTTTACCGCTTTAAGGCTTCCCCCGTTCTTTACAGCATGCTCAATTTTCTCCATGTTATACTTCCTAATATCAGCCACCTTGCGCTTATTGATTAGCTTTGATATCTCAGCCAATTCGATCCGGTCTGTTGGATTGGAAGCTTTCATACTCTGGCGTTTCTTAATCAAATCTTTCGTCTCCTTAGACAGCTTACCGGTATCCTCTCTAACTATCCTACCGCCTACTTCTACCGCGCACTCAGTAATGATATCTCTGAAATTATTGTTCCTTGCCTCTAGGGTAATGTCGCCATCCTCAGTTAGAGGTGAAAACCTATTCTGTAGCGAGATCCTGAACTCTTCTGCCCTCCCCCTCACCGCTAATTCGTTGATGGGTTTCTTTCTTACTAATCTGTTGCGTTCCTTCTTCAGATTTAGGCTAATTCGGGACCTCACCATCCTGTTCTTATTCTTTCCTACTGTCGTCCTTTAGCATTGTTTTTGCAAGCCCCACAAAACCCATTTTAATGTGTTGTGTAAAAGTTTTAAGAGCAGGTTAAGCCGACATATTTTCCCCTCATCAAATTTTTGTTCCATGAAACACAGTGTTGTAATTATCTTGCACACTTTCCACAGAGCAATGTCCTTCTTGAGCCCCACAGTTTAAAAACACACAGCCTGGCTGTTTGTGTCATTACCATGACTAAAAAATAAATAGGTTAGCATATACAGCAATGCCTCATTAATATGGACCCTGTTAACATGGACATGTATTACTCATATTACGAAAAATTTTCTGCAGATGAGCCTTGCAATGCCTTTATACTTCATTAACATGGAAGTTTGCTGTTTAGACAATAAACAAGAGCCTATTGGGGCCCTGTGACCCATGTATTTTCCATAAATAATATGCACGGCATGTCGCTTTCGTTAAATCGGACAACTTCGTAACACAGCACAAACGACATCCATTTATTTTTGGTTACAGCAGACGACTCACGCCCCAAGCGTCTCTCCGTGGTTTTGTCTTTGAAGCCTTCTCGTCTTGGCTTGTCTGTCGACTAGGGGCTGTCATGTTTCGGTTTCGCAACACATTCCCCCCCGAAAATGACGTCATTTTCTTCGTTTATGTGATTTCTAGGGGGTACAAGAGTTGAATTGGTCGCTTGAGAGATGATCCTCCAGGTAGCTTCAGCAGGCACGATCTCACCTTTCCGTCTCTTCCCAGAAACAGTTTCTCAATTCTTGCAATCTTCCATTGTTGCAGTGGCTGCAGGCCATCACGAAGGAGTATCAAATCCCCTTCCTTGAGTGTTTTTCCTTGGCGTTCATTCTTCTTTTGTATATTTCGCAGTTCCTCGAGGTACTCTCTTGTCCATCTGCGCCAGAAGGCTTCTGTAGTCTACTGGCGTCGTACCCATGGTCTGTGAACTGATATGTTGACCTCATCTGCTTCGATTTTCCCCACGCTAGGCAGCGATGTGAGGCGTCTTCCCGTCAAGAAGAATGAAGGGCAAAGGGGTTCCGGTTCTCCGGGTTCATTGTAGAAGTGAGTTAAAGGTCGAGAATTTAAGACTGCGTCAATTTCTGCCAGTACAGTGGTTAGCTCGTCGAAGGTCAGAAACTTGGATCCGATCACCTTCTTGAGCGCAAGTTTGGGTGACCCGATGAGGCGCTCATAAAAGCCACCCCACCATGGGGTGCGCTCCACTATGAACTTCCATTCGATTTGTGCTTTTGCAACGTAGTCAAGAACTTCTGGTTTTCGGATAGAGCTCCATAGATAAAGGAGATCTCTGTTGGCCTTCTTAAAGGAAAGCGCGTTGCCACTGTAAATGACCCGAGGTATACCTCATCTTGAGATGAAACGTCTGAGGGTCATCAGAAAAGACTCTGCGGACATATCTTTTGCGAGCTCTAGGTGCACCGCTCTTGTTACAGCGCAGGTGAACAGTGTGATATAGGACTTGTACAGCGAGTTTTCTCCTTTCACCAGAAGTGGCCCCGCGAAGTCAACTCCTGTTACCTCAAATGGTTGAGCCTGGTTCACTCAATCAGTTGGAAGCGGTGCTGTCACTTCAGTGGCTGGACGGGCATTGTAGCGCTGACAAGTTATGCACCATTTGATGATTCTTTTCACTAGCTGACGGGCTCGCACAACATGATACCTCTCTCTCAACTGCACCAGAGTATCTCTTGCTCCACCGTGAAGCACTTGCTGATGTGCTTGACGCACGAGCAGTTCTGCCAGTCGATGTCGACTTGACAGTACAACTGGATGACGTTTGTTGTACGGCTTGCCGCTTTGTTGAAGTCTGCCGCTTATGCGCATGATACCATTGTTGTCAATAAACACTGGAATGTCTCTGAGAGGCGAGTCTGCGGGAAAGCGTACGCCTTTTTTTCACGCACTCAATTTCTCTTTTCAGGCCATCTCGCTGAGTTTGCCGTATCCAATATTTTTCGGCTTCATTCAGTTCAACCGTCTTCAGTGGACCCTTGTCACTGCTCAGACGTCGCAACTTCTTGATGTATCTAAATGCTCATGCAGTCACTCGGAACAGTCGTGTGGCACTGCTGTATCGATCTGTGTCCAACAGCATGGGAACTTCTGTGGTAATCGTCGCTTGAAGGACCTCTACGCTTCGTCTTTCTTCCTCCATTGTCGGAATGTACCTTGGAAGCGAAGAGATGTGTGGCCAAGCGTTTTCCATTGCCTTCACACAGTGAGTTCCTTCCCACCAGGTGGAGCTCTCAACAAGCTGATCGGCTGTAACTCCTCGAGTCATGATATCCGCCCGATTTTCTGACCCTGGACAAAGCCTCCACGCTGAGGTATCGGTAAGACGCTGGATTTCCATTACGCGATTCTTCACAAATTGCTTCCATTGCGACGGCTCTCCTACAATCCAGTGCAGTGCTATCATCGAGTCAGTCCAGAAATACATCGTTTTTGGTGGCTCTTTCGGGCTCTTCAGAATGTATTGATTCAGTCTGGCAGCCAAGAGGCACGCCATCAGTTCCAGTCTTGGCAGAGTCAGTTGTTTAATCAGGGCGACCCTTGACTTGCTGATTAGGATGCTCGAAGTTGTAATCCCATCCGCATCTGTTACGCAAATGTAGGCCACTGCTCCGTATGCCACAGGACTGGCGTCAGCAAACACGTGTAGGACTGTTTTCGTGGTAGGCTCGACAGTGTCGGATTTGTAGCCCCGCTGCACTTGAAATCTTTCCAATTCGTTTAGTTCCTCACACCACTGCACCCACTTCGTGTCCAGATCCGTCAGTAGGATATCATCCCGTTCCACATTTCTCTGCCACAACTCCTGGAATAAAGCCTTTGCCTTGACGGTGAATGGAGCTAGCCATCCAAGTGGGTCATAGAGTCTCACCGTAGTATTGAGCACAGACCTTTTTGTACTTGTACCTGGCTCGGGTGGATCGCTTGCCAGTGGGGTGAATGTCAGGTTATCTGTGCTTGGGTTCCATGTCAATCCCAGCACTTTGAGAACTCCTGGGAGGTACCCGAGGTGCCTTGCTTCGCAGTCATCCGCCACAAAGCGCTCGTTCAATGCCGGATTGTTGGATGCCCACTTGTGCAGTTTCATATATGCCGCGCTGAATATTGTTTTCGCTTCTTCATAGATATTCAGCGCTTCGTCTTCATTTTCTGCTCCCGTTAAAACATCCACATACAAGCACTGCGCCAGTAGTGAAGCAGTCTCCGGATAGTCTCGTTCCATTATCTTCAAATGATGCTGGAGAGTCGCTGTCGACAAGAAAGGACTTGCGGTGGTTTTGAAGGGAACTCGCTTCATTTGCCAAGTCTGTATCTCACCTGTTGCTCCATTTGCATCCGGTTTTGCATGGTGCCACAGAAAGCGCAATGCATCTCTGTCGTTCTCTCTGATCTCGATTTGCAAAAATGCCTTTTCAATGTCGGCTACCAAAGCTATTTTGTGGCTTCTGAAATTTGGTAACAGTGCTACAAGGTCGGATGTCAAATTCGGACCACTTTCGAGGTTTTTATTCAGGGATTTTGCCTTCTGTCCATGCGATGAAGCGTCAAAAACTACTCGCAATCTCGTTGTATTACTCGTTTCCCGAAAAACCGGCTGATGGGGCATGTAGTAGATCAGCTTTCCCTCTTCCTCTTTTTCTACTGTCGGTTCAGCTATGCCTTCCATGCAATACTGTCTGATGACAGCGTCGTACTCCTCCAAGAGATGAGTTTTTCGAAGACGATTTGTCAGTTGTGACAAGCGTTTTTCAGCAACTTCCTTGTTGTCACATAAATCAATATTCTCCTTCCATGGAAGGGCTACCTCGTATCTAGAGCCACTGCGCCTGATATTCTCTTTGAAAGAATCAAGCAGCTTGTGCTCTGCACAGCTGTCATCATCCGTGACTCCAATCGACTCGAGAGTCCAGAATCGTTCCAAGCAGTTTGTAGCTTCTCTCTCGGCAAGTGATACGCGAAGAGCAGTGATTTGCATGCATTGCGATTCACAAGTCTTGTACCATACTGGGCCCTGAATACACCACCCAAAGGGTGTCTCCACTGCTCGCAGTTTCCCATTGAGCTTCTTGTTTCTTTCCGTTACAAGTTCCCAGTAGGGCTCTGAGCCGATAAGCAGGTCTACGTCACCTCTTTCGTTATTGCAGGTCATGTCAGCGGCAGTCAGGACTCCAAGTAATTCTTTAATCTTGAGGTCAGGGATCGGGATTCTTTGCTCACAGATTATGTTGGTCTCAAGAACTTCGATCTGATACATCTTATTGTGCGCACTTAGCGACACCAGCACTCTGTTAAAGTCTCGTTGTGACTGGTGTCCGCCGAACACACCAACTTTCAGCATTTCTTTTCCAACAATTTTACAACTGAGTTTTGCAGATGCTTTCTCCGTAATGAATGACCATTGGCTTCCGCTGTCAAAGAGAGCACGTAGGTAGAGGGCTTTACGTTCGCCGACACAGAATATCGTTGCCGTTTGTAGCAGTACTTCTCGCTGTTTAGGTACTTCTGACGTAGACTGCAAGTTCACGGGGACAGTCGTCACATCGTTCACATTAGCCTTGACTTTCGGATGGGTGAATTCTGGATCACACATGGTTGTCGCGTGTCGTCCTGCACAAATTGTGCATCTAATCTTGCTTCTGGACTCGTTAGCACGGTGACCCGGTTTCACGCATCGAAAGCAACGTCTTCCCGATCGTAGCATTTTCTTCTTTTCTTGTAATGGAATGCTAGCACAGCAAGCGGCAGTTTCGTGGTTACTCTCCCTGCAAAAGAAACAACAATTTGGTTTTGCGGTTTGGTGAAGTAGAGCTGCTGATGATTTAAATTTCGTTCCAGCACTGTTCTTGTTAATCTCTGGTGGGCTGAACATCTTTGGCTTTGACGACTGCCGCTTCCTACTCATACTTTGCTGCGCAACCAGGTTTTCGCGGCTTTGCACTTCGATCCTCAGACAGCTTGTTAAGTAATGACAGCGTACCTTTTGTAGCTGTTTCTCTTTCTGTTGACTCTCCCGGTGCGTCGTAGTCCCGCAGCGGAATTCCTACTCCGGCCGGGCTCCATGTTATGGCTTCCGACCCCTCCTCCCTCGCCACGGTTCGATGGAAGTCGAGCAATAATTCTTTCGGCAGAGCGCGCTGTACGAGGGGGAAGAGCAGTGTTCCGTACGTTTCCTGCTCCTGGCCAAGTGCCTGCAGGCCGCGGATCCAAGAGATGAGGGTATCGTATAACCTCCGAAGGGAGCGTATGTCTTCGGCGCTCCGCACAGGCTCGAAGTCCAAGAGTGCACGCATGTGCGCTTGCACGATGGCGTCCGCTTTGCCGAAACGTCTAGTGAGCAGCAATATGGCGTCGTCATAGCACTGCGATGTGGGAGGGAGGCTCTGTATCGTTCTCGCTGCTTCGCCTGTCACCACCGATTTTAGGTATCCAAATTTATCCAAGGTTGCAGACGGTCGTTTTTGTGAATCATTTGCTGGAACTGCTGCCAAAATTCTTGCCATGACACTTCTTTGCCGTCAAATTTTATGAGCTCTAACTTTGGAAGCTTCACCTGGCAAGCCCCGTTCGTCGTGGCTGCGTCGTTGGGGGGTGATGCTTCTTTCGGCTGCCTCTTTCTGTGAATTTCTTTTATTTCCTCTTGGAGCTTCGCGATGTATGTAACGACCCGGTCGTCATACTCGATAGATTCCTCGTAGTCCTGCTCAGCTTCTTTCTTTGGCACTAGCGTCTCGACAGGCGTTAACTTCGTTCAGCTGGGTCTGCAGAGTGCTAAGTCTCGCCAACAAAACACTGAGTTCTTTTACATTGTCCATGCGGATCTTCATGCAGGAGTCAATATCGGTAAAGAGGCGGGTCACCTGAGACCGAAGAGCCGTTCTCTTCGCTTTGTGTCGTTCCATGTCACTGCACTCTGGTAGCACTGGGCGACGGCTTCGGGGTAGAAATTGGCTTTTTCTTCGTTATTAGTCGCCTCCAGGACTGGTAGTTGTCTTCGTTAGGTCGCGGCGTACATCCCGGGTTTCGGCAGCAACTTTATCTGTATGTCGCGTTCGTTAAATCAGACAACTTCTTAATAGAGCACAAACGACATCCGTTTATTTTTGGTTACAGCAGACGACTCACGCCCCAAGCGTCTCTCGGAGGTTTTGTCTTTGAAGCCTTCTCGTCTTGGCTTGTCTGTCGACTAGGGGCTGTCGTGTTTCGGTTTCAATTTCGCAACACGGCAATGCTTGCAAACAAAACTGCCACTGTGTTAGCTAGGTTTATATTATAGTGTGTGAGGGCTTTTAAGGCTCTTTGTATTTGAGTAGGAAAGTAAAACAGACCAAATTACATGGCTTTTACTCTGAAACTGCCATCATACCATTCATTGCACTATGCACAATATTTTTGTGAACCCATAAACTGCGAGGCACATGGAGTCCTTCAGGTCACACTCTGGTTCCCGTTCCCAAATCACTTTTTCTTATGCTGAAATCGTTAGCAGTAAGTCACCACTGCAAGGCTTGGTAGCTCATTTGCTAGTCATTGCACAAAATGAATTAAGCAGGGATGGAAGCAGGCTCGAGCATTTTGGAGCAGCTTTGAAGCAGCTTTGAAGCAACGAAACGAGTTTTGGAGCATTTGAATTATGTTTTGGAGCACGTTGCTAAGGTCAAACGCCTTTGATAATTGCAGTTTTCTTTTTCAGAAATACAAGATCTCAAATCTGATTCCTTTTTATGCAAGTTCAATACCTTTAAAACTTTGCACTCATCTGTGACATGACAAACGAACAAAGCATATAAAGGCATATAATACAACACAGGCCGACCTTAGCAAAAACTTGGAACCGACTATAGCAACAAACGTAACGCTTGCTGGTGCTCTTCATAACTGAACATGTATGTAGTCTGACCTAATGCGTTTACCTATTTTGACTTGAAAGATTCAAATAACCAGTCTACCATTCGATACGCTCTTGCAGCGATACTAATTTGGAGTTCAGATTAATGGGCATGGCATTTCCGCTCCCTATCTTGTGGATATTTATTTTACTTTATTTATTTAGAATACACCTCAAAGCCCCCCAGTATGGGCTATTACATGATCCTTTTAGATCCTATGTCTGGGCTGATAAATTCCCGAGTAGATGGATATTTTGTCTGCCAAAAAGGCACCTTCAGACCCCAATAATGCGCCTTGAAAAGCTTGGTGCTAGTGCCGCTCCCATGCTTATTGCCTACTGTGGGACCGCAGACTACAGCACGACCTCGATCGTCTTGTCCGTTTGTAAATATGGCGGAGGTCTACAGGAGACGCAGGCTCGAACATTTTGGAACAGCTTTGGGATATAGATACATGGCATTGAAGGGTAGCCTGTCCATCCTACAGCTTTTTTACTTCACTGCCTCCTGCCAGTAGTCCATTCTTTACTTAAGCAATGCTGGTGCTCATTTTTAATACTTTGGCGATAGAGTTCATATGCCTTTCTAATACTATTGAGAAGCTCCCTAGTGATTGACAGGTTTGGCATATCAACCCATAACTCTCCAAGTATGGTTTTGTCTGCCATAGGCCTGGCAAGCTTGTCACTGACAAAGAGGCTCAATGGTGAAGTACCTGCTTGTTTTCACCGCAGAACCACTAAATAACTCGTGCAGTTTTTGAAGTCGGACAAGTGTCCTTTCTAACAGTTAACAGTAGTTTGTGCTACCTGCTTTGCTTGCTGATCGCGCTTCTCTCCAACGGCAATTCAAAAGACAAAAAAGGTGCTACATCACACGCACAGTGCCTTTTTTTTTGCAATTATCTCCAATTGCTGGTGGCTCATATTAAATTTACTTGCGAACAAATATTTATTATGCTCCATGCTTCCTTCCCTTATAAAAATTTAATTTGTATTAAAGCTAGTGCAACATGCGTTATATCTCTGCTACTGGTGCAATGACATTGTTCCCATGTTCTGCTAATTTGATGGCAGGACATCAAAACAGCCAGTTTGGAGCAGTTTTGGAGTAATATTGCATTTTGGAGCAGGATGCAGCAGGGAAAGCAGTTTGGAGCGGAATGGAGCAATTGGAGCAGCACTTCCACCCCTGATTAAGCTGCCCGCTTAGATTGTAACCATTCTAGTATAATGTTATCCTGCAATGCTAAGGGAACAGTCTGCATAGATGCAAAGCAAAGCAGTGAATCTGTGAATGCAAACAGCAAATCCAATCCAAGCAGAAAAGGAATGAATTCAGATTAAGTTGCATGTGACCTCAGTGTCAACAAGTGAGATGTTACAACCATGCCTAGGAGCTTTCAGAATGGATCAACATCAGCATTATAGAACCGATAACCATGTGATAATGCTTGAGACGATGAAAAAATAAGGTAATTAATCTTTGCAAATGTGGTATGAGACCGTGTAGAGTGGTGGCCATACAACAAATGTGAACTGATATGTGCCCCAGAAAACCCAGCAGATCACTGTGCAAGGGGCAAATTTAAACCAGCAGAAAATGCAAAAGGAACTAAAGAAATCTGTAATGCATCCTACATTGTCAAAAAACTTAAGGTTTGCGCATGCCCACCAGTGATATCACTCAGCAGGCAAGTAATCATGGACGTCACAGCAAAATGAAAGTAGCAAATAGGTACATGTGCATCGACGACATCTTATTTTGATGGCATTGGAAATATCTCAATTGGTGCACCTTAGCAAAGAAATGCAGCTGAATAGAGCTGCTCAATACCGATAAAACTGAGTTGGCATGTAGTCTGGTGAGAGTAGAGCTGTCAAAGCAACAATAAGTATGGGATGTAATGTGTGCAACTCCATGTATAAAGCCTACACCACATCATTTGTCTAAGCAGTTGTCCAATGAACTTAACTCATCTAAGTTATGCAGGAAGAAAGCAGATTGTAATCACAATAATTTCCCTTTTTTTTTTCTTTCTTTTTAACCAAATATGTTTTTATGTACGCCAAAGGGTCCATATCATGAGGCACATTTGCATATGGTGTGTCTTTTTTTCATAAGCATAACCTCCCGCCTTACTGTATTGTTTTGGCATTATGTCAGATTATTATTTATTTTTTGAAAAAGATCCGATGAGGTGGTAAAGTGTTTAGCCCATCACATACAGAAGTTGTGTTCAGCCGACTGATTCAGTGCACAGATACGTATTGCAGACATAGGTGCACATAGGTAAGGAAATAAAAATAAATAAACAGGAAGCTATTCTCGAAGTGACAGCTGCCGTGAAAGCTTTACACAGATATTTTCACAGTTTACACAGTACCGTCGAGCACCGATATCAGCACAAAGCGCAAACCGCAGAATAGTGGCAAGTACCCCAAAAGCCATGCAGCTAAGGTCGTTTTGTGCACAAAGTTGTTTTCGAAAGGCTCGGCGTACACACGGCATTTTACAAGCACAGCACACACATGAACCGTGATCAACCCATGTGATGACACGTCGCGGAAACAACGTCGTGTGCTCGTTTCTGTTGCGGTCACTGCGACCAGCGGAACGGGTGCCAGACTAGCTGTCACCAAGCCAATTTCAGCCTTAGGAAAACACAGTCTGTGACGAACTTTGCAAACATGGACAGTCCTCTTCCCTGCTAGGAGGTATAAAAAACGTTTCGACAAGTGGACTTGTCTTCGTCTGGGCATGCCCAGACGAAGACAAGTCCACTTGTTGAAACGTTGCCTCATCTGCGACCTGAGGTGTACCCTATTTACCCTTGTTTGGTTCTTCTTTTTTATACCGTGCAAACCATCTTTTTCCTTTCGTTCTTGCTAGGAGGTAGTCGCTCAAGTCGTAAACACTTTCGCAACACATGCACGGGCACTTTTCGATGCGCTGAGGAGCCAATTCGTGCAAATGAAAATCATTGTGAACTACTGTTGCTGGCCGTCGGCCGTGAAGATCCTCGCGGCTATTGAAACACTTGCGATACACAAACACATCGTGACACCGGTGCGATGTACACTTCGCCGATTGGAAGATCACAGTCTTCAGCTCAGCGCAAATAGCAGTGGCGCATATGATCCGACTTGAGGGGAAATCACAGTCGATAAGAACACTAGTATTAGCAATGCACACTAAGTATATTGGTTTTTGCAGCAAAGCAGCAACTACCATCTACGCTTCGCTTCGCACCGCTGGCGGCCATGTTGCCCTGGCGAGATCAAGGAGTAGGGGCCGGAGACGTCGCCTACAGGGCAACCAATAGCTGCAATCCGGTCGCCTTGCTGATCAGCACGTGTGGGCCAAAAGTTGAGATTGAGTTAACTTTTCTGCGGATGAAGGATGCAAGTGAGCGCTATTGTATGCCCCTCCGGATCGGTCGTCTTGGTGCACCCGCATACGTGCGGAGCGGGTCTAAAAAGCAACCGTACAGCGGCCTTTACAACCCTTCCGTGCCTCCTGACTTACCGTTCTCGCATAACGAGCTTGAGTTGTGCGTGAACGCACTCAGTATGTGCATGGTTCCCGGTCTGAATGTGCTTACTGCGCCATTTGTTGCCGGCCTCTGCCGTGCCCACCCGTCCTTTTTCCTCTTCCTTTTCAACAGTGCCCTCAGTTTTGGCTGCTTTCCCTCGACGTGGTGCAGGGGGTGGATTGTCTTCCTTCCTAAACCGGGACGTCCCTACTTCCTACCGGCCAATAGTAATGTATTCAATACTGGGTAAATTATCAGTCATCTTTAATAATCCTTGCACGCCAGGGGCCATCTCCACCCCAACCAATTTGGGTCTACAATGTCACGCGGTGCTGTTCAAGCCCTCGCCTCATTGCGGACGGGTTTGGAATTTTTCCGCCCATCCCGCACGCCCGTGGTACTCATAGCCCTGGATTTTCAGGGCGTATTTGATAGTGTTCGGCATCCCCTCGTCCTTCGCTACTTTTGTGATCGTGGTCTTCCATGTAACTTCTATCACTTCCTGCATTTTTTACCTCACGCGCATGGGCGAGGAAGTATCTGCCAATCCTACTCTTGGCTGCCCTCAGGGTTCCCCAGCTTCCCCCCTGTTGTGGAATATTATTAGCGCAGACCTTCTCGGCTGTCCAATGCCTCCTGGTGTCTTCTTACAGGCGTATGCTGACGACACCATAGTATTGATACCGGCCAGAACGTGCCATGAACTCGAACAGTTGTGTGCAGACCTCCTCGATAGGATAGCCAGCTGGGCTTCCCACTCCCGTGTCACCATCTCGTGGGTGAAAACATTCTGTATGCTATTTTCTCATGGCGTGGGTGGCATGGAAAAATGTAACCCCACCGTGCGCTTTGCGGGCCGGCCGCTGAGCTTCAAACAAGAACTAAGAATTTTAGGTAGGTGTTGTTTTTGACCACCATCTCACATTTTTATCTCATGCTAACTTCCCGCGCGACAAGGCAGAGGTTTCATTTCATCGTTCGATACCACCCTCTTCTCTTCGTAGGCTTTATTTTCAGGTTATACAGCCCGCCATTACCTTCGCTGCTCCAGCTTGATGGTGTCGCCCCATTCATTCCCGCCTTTGGGATATGATAATTACTGTGCAGCGTGTCCCTCTTCTCGCTCTGACAGGAGCATTCCATACAATGCGCACGGCTGCTCTCCAGGGGCTCCTCCGGGTACCTCCTCTACCCTTGGAGCTGGACCGCCTCTGTGCAGAGCACATCCTCTTAAACGGTGCGGATCCCATCATTTTTGGAGGTCACACTTACCTCCCATCAGATATTTTTCCGTGCTTTGATTCCTGGTGTGACCATTCCTCTTTGGCCTTTTCTTTCTCATTCACCGGTCTTCTCCCTTCTAATTTTCCTTTTCAGTCTTCCCTTCCCGGCCTTCATATCTTCACGGACGGTTCCTATACATTGCGCTCTGCGGGCGCTGCCTTTGTTGCATTTTCATGTTGTGGCGCGCTGCGTAAAGTAACTCTTTTTCACCTTGAGACAGCATCCAGTGCCTTTTGCACAGAAGCTGTTGCGTTTCACAGGGCTTGTTGTTATGCCCAGCACGCCCCTTCTCCTTTACCCTTGCGCATCTACTCTGATTGCCTTCCTCTCTTTCAGGCTATCCATTCTCTTTCCACCCAAGATTTCCGCATCCGCGACATAAAATGCACCCTTGCCACCATTTCTCTTCACCGTCCTGTCTTTATATCATACCCCTGCTCACTGTGGTGTCTGGGGCAACGAGCTAGCAGACAGGACCCCCTCTCTCGCGTCGACGCTTGGCCTTTTACGACAATCATGGCTGTCGCCTTTGTCTGTGCGCACTCGTATGCGCACAACTGCTCTAAGGCTGTGGACATCCATCTGGACCACAGATCACTCAGACACCCTCTTGTCTATTTGTGTCCCCTCCATTTTTCGTTTACCCCTCTCTTTCCCTCCGTCCCATTCTCTTGTTCTTCTAACGGCCACGGCCGCTTTTTTTCGTGCTTCCATCGCTTTGCACTAAAGGTGACGTGATTCATTATCTACGCGCCTGTCCACTCACCGCAGATATAGCAAAGATGCTGCCTGGGTATCCGAACTTTGTTTCCCCTCAAGACTTTCCTTCTTTATTATCCTCCGCTTGTTCTTGTGCACTGCTTATACGCATTGCTGTTTGTGTCTCTTCTTTGCTTCCACCTGTCAGTCGCGTTCATTCCCACCCCGGTGGTTCGTAGCCCTACCGGTCCTTACGAAGTCTTCAACATGTCTTGTGTGGTCGGGGGCGCCATATGGCCGATTTTGGTGGGCTGCGGCCCAGCTCCTGTCATGTGGACATGTGGCTTTCCTGTTTGCTTGCCCTGAGTGTCCTCGTTTATTTTTATCTGTATTAATACATAGATTTGTTCCGTAATGACTGTTAGCTGAACTCCTTTTTTTGGTTTCTTTTTTTTTTTTTTACTAGTTACACATTAGTTTCCTTGTTCCTACCTGTTTCTCTCTTCTCTGTTTTCTTTTCTCTCTCCCAGGTTTTTTTTTTTTCTGACCTGCATTCTTTACACCACTGAGCTGCCTCCTTACTCCTCTCTCCTTTTTTTATTCCCCTAGTCTTCTTTTCTTGACTTCTTTTCCTTTCCACAGTTCCCCGCCCCTTCCTTCATCGTGGTCACTTGCGAGCACATCAGAAGTTTCTTGGCAGGCTGGATCCAGCCTTGTGTTTTTTCTTTTTCGTCTCTATGATGATTTATTTTGTCACGGGGCATTTCTGCCCTAAAAATCACTTTTGCGTCCCGACATTTGTGCCATAGCTTTATTTTTCTCTCCTAATTGGCTTTCCTTAAATTTTCTCTTCGGAGTTTCCTATTTTCTTTTATCTTCAATTCGTTTTTGCCTGCGATAACCTCTGGTTCGGTGCGGGCTTTCTCTCACATTTTAGTTTTTCTGTCATTTTGAGAGTTTACAATAAAGGATTTGCTTTACTCTTGCTTTTACACCAAAATTATTCTATTTCCCTTCCAAATTTCTGGGAGATGAGTAGACTCAGCAGTCTGCTTCGGCGCATATCACTTTCATACACACGCACAATTCACTGAGTTTTCAGGCTTTTCAGCGCAAGCTCCAAACACGGGCATTAGCTCGGGCTAGAAGCTTGCACTGAAAAGTTCTAATGTCTATGTCATCAAGGCTTGAAGTTGGGCTAGCTGGTTCTTGTTCAGCGTAGTTGAAAAATTGAAATTTGCGCACAATTCTGCACGTGCAATAAAATGTTAATTGATAGTAGCACTCATGTTGTGTCCAGTTCTTTTTTCTGTTCTTCCTATTCTGGGCACAAACTTCAATTTTGCTGTTCATATCATTGTTTTCAAGACTTGCTTCATAGTCATCAATCCTGCAGTCAGTCTGACGTGAGTCCTGAAGATTGCTATCTGGGCTTTCAGCTACAAAAACATGAGGTACTATATATCTAAGGCTCGTTGCCTTCCCTACCCAACTCACAGCTAGGCACATACAGTGTCAGACATAAAACCTTTTGCTGTACACAAATCATGCCCAACTTGATTGCACTGCACTGTCGAAGGTGGCAATGGCGTCCAAGGAGGACCAGTGTCAGCATAGGCAGCAGGCTAGCGGCAAGGCGGCGTTTTCTAAGCGAAGAAATTGCTGTGCATGACTCTCAGCTGACATCGTCAATTAAGAGCTACATATCGTCACTTTCACTTTGCTTCGATGCATCCATGGCAGGCTTGCAACTATTAGCATGCGTTCTACTGACTCGGAGCGAGTTTCCCACTTGAGTCGCTCACATTAGGGTCCCTAGAAATATTGCTAGTCTGCCGTCCGCCGGCCGCGGCGGGGGCTGCCGCTGAATGATCGCCGTGGTGGCGCTGCGGTGAACCGGAGTGCGCCACTGCTGACGGAGCAGACGACGCGCGCGCCCGTGCGCTTCGAAATGCATTCGCTGCATGCTCATTGTCAGGTGTCTTGTACATGCGATGCCGCTCTTTAGTTTTTGATTTCAGTTTAGTCGTAATATTGAATTCGCAACCACGGATACGACTTTTTTTTTTTTCGTGAGCGAAGTTTTGCGCGCATGCCCCTGAGCCGATGTAGAAACGAAGCTGCTTTTTATACCCTATTATCCTGCTGAAGCTACCGCCGTGCCGTATTGTAATGAAGACTTCTGAGGATTTTGTGCAAACAATTGCGATTGCATGGAGAACTATACTAGACGCACATTCTAGGCTCATGTATGCGAGCAACAGAGCTCTGTCGCCGGCGTTTTCATTCACGCTATAGTTTCATCTTAACTTCTTCGGACGTTTAGCTAAGTTATAACACGTATATGGAACTAGAAACTTTCGGATGCATGCACAATTAAAGCACGCAAGATGGGAACCCGAGCCCTTCAAATTGCATCGCGCTTCAGGCAAACTGCTGATAGGCATTCTTTGGTACTTAGGAAGCCTAGTAGCCACTCATTAGAATATGCCATCACTTTTGTTGACTTCCGTTTTGCAACCTCTAAAACATATTTTAACAACCAGCTGTTAGTTGAGAGGAAGGGCACTAACACTTCTTTCAAACTCTGTCCTTGAAGGTGTTCATTTTCATTTTTCATTTCACCGAGAGCTTTTACCAGCTTTGCCAGCTTGTCCTTCGTACGACAAACTGCTCGAGACATAGAAGTCTGTTTCTTAATTTTTTCTTCTTCTTGACAGGGTGTTCTGAGTTAACTTTCGCAAGTATTTGCAGGCTATATACATGTTGCATCAGAAATAATGGTACAGTCGCAAATTAAGCAACGCCCATTGTAGGTGGGAAAGGTCTTGGTAATAGGCTTCAATCCGCTGCCAGGACACAAGCTGAGTTTCGCAATGTCCTGAATAAGATTAATTACCTCTTCTGTCGACTTTACAGTTATCTCCTTGACTTTGTTTCCTCGAATGCACACAGCAGCATTCATGGCAGCTTCACCACTGCGATGGAACAGAACTCGCCGATGGCAATTGCCTCCGGAGATTCGTCCTCGCTTGAGTGGCACTATGCGAATGTTCATTGTTCAACATCAGAAAGATCGACATTTGTCCCCAGTGGCGGTGGCATGCAGCTTTCTGCATTCATGGAGCAGGCTCACGTCACACGATCCACCACCGCTGTATTCTTCAACTAGCTCCACTGATGCTTCAGGATCAGTGCACTTTTTTTCTTTCTCTGCAGGTCTCCCTGCTGACTGTTTTTGCTCGCACAAGTTGCGCTCCTTTCTCTTGAGAGGCAGGAGTTTCAACAAGTATTTTGGAGTGTCAGGAAACAGCGTTGAGATGGCATCCTTCGTGAGTTGCGTAATATCCCGTGGAATCTCAGTTACCTTTACCTGTCTTAAAACTTCGCTCAATAAAGCAGGGTTTGAAGTGTCGCTCACAAACGTCGACACTAGCTTATTCGTGTTACAACAAGGGCAACCCCGATCCGGATCATCCGATATTTATATATACCGATATTTGTATCAACGTCCAGGATTTCCTGTCTGCAACTCACAAAATAATGAGGAAGATATTCACCACTTGTGGGTTCGCCCGCCACTGAAGCCAACAATATCGGCACCTGACGGCAGTGGGCCTTTCGCCGAGCAACCCCTATTCGTACATTGCTTGCACGCAAGGGCCTTATCATCGTTCTCTCTTGAATTTTATTAGAACACAGCCAGCCTATTTTCTTTCATTTATTACGCCTTTTAATTTTCGTTTTGCATATTCCTTTATGCCCTAGCTGAGACAATAAACAATGTTGCCTTTGCCGCCGCGCTTGATGTTGCGCTCCCACTCTTGCCTCTTCCCTGCGTCTTTCGGTGTCCTGAAGAGAGAACATTTCACCTTACATGAGCGCTACCCGGTCTTGCAACCGGGCAAGAAACACGTGCTATCACGCTTACCCCGTTTTCTGAACATGACGCGATCACATATCCATAAAAAAGGCACACTTGCACACATGCTAGCTAATTTGCGCGCATTTCGGCTCGCGAGCGAAAAAAGTGCACGTGGTGCACGAGCCTTGTCACGGCACCAGCGGATCAGCGCGGCGCAGATTCGCAGTACGGCACAACCGCCACAGCACCACGTACACAACGCGACCACGCTCCGAATGCGTACAGCGCCCCCTGCGCTTTCATCCGGGAAGCGGCCAACCGGTTCCATAGGGAACCCCCTTCGGACGGCAGACTAGCAAATACTTCTAGGGACTCTACTCACATGCTGCTTTGCAGGTACAGACTTGGTCTTGTCTTGGCTTGTATCAGCTTGTGTACAAATCGTCCACACATGATGATGGTTGCGGGAGTTTCATGATGCTATTGCGAGAATTACAAATATTTACTGTAATTTTTTATCAACCTCCACATCACCACAGGCCCTAGAGGTTAGTGAAATTTCACCCCATGCAAAATGAGGCTGTCGGAGAAAAAAACTGCTCCCAGACAGGCAAGCTTCATCAAGAACATGTTAAGGTAGGAAATCTTCCAAAGAAGTCTTCGTGTTATTATAGAAGTTAGCCTGTTATATGTCAACATTGCATATAAAGAGAATATATGGATTTGTGAATTTGCATGTGTGAACTGCTCACATCCTCGAAGTGATATTTTTTTATTTGTATTTATTCAAATAACTCACAGGCTCCTTGTTAGGAGTATTGTGTGAGTGGGGCATACAAATGGAGTAACAAAATGTAAGCAAATACAACAAATAAAATAAAACGTTACACAATGGTTACCCGAAAGTATTGAACACAAGACACTAAACGGAAAGAAACAGTTATAAAGTGTAAAATAAGGCTACATAGGACAAAACACAATTATCCCCTTCAGGTGCCAAAATATGTTTTGCAATAAAAAAAATATATGAGCACCATTTTGTGTTCTCCACGCTTCAAATCATGAGTCTTGAAGAAACTGAAGCAAAACATTTATTCCTTCAATGTTTTGTGCTGTCCCCATGCGGGGACAGCACAAAATACAGCGCCTCAATACAGAAAAAACTGCACACTACTAACAGAGCTTGCGATAGTGTTCTTGTGACAGCTGGCACAAAATATGATTAATTATTGGCTGCTTTATTTATAAGCAACTCTAGTGTCTACTTGGTGTGAAAAAGATAAAAGCAATTGTTCTGAGCCAACACGCACAAAAAAATTTGGCATTTTTGATAGCGAATCCAGCACTTTGCTGTGCATCCCTCTCGGCGGCAGCGCTGAGAGTTCGGTGTGCTGACATACTCCGGCCAGTGATTGTAGCCATCATACCTAATGGTTGCAGTTGGTAGCAAAGACGGCTAGCCCGCAGAGTACTCGCTGCTCAGCCGACCGCGCTTTTTTGGAGGTGCTCTGTTGAACGCGAGCCTGGCGATTATCCTGCACTCAGTGCAGTGCTGTTTGTGGCAGAAATCTGAAACAAAACACCACATTATTTCCAAACCTCAAAAACAGAAAACTGGCATCATTACCGTATTTTGCGTATCTTCCTCGGTGTGTTCGTCATTGGAGAGATCTGCGTCTGAAATGTCGCCGTTTTGAATTCTTCGAAATATATTTTGCGCAGTGTCATTATCCAACCTCCTTCTTTCTACGCCGTGCTTGGAAATGCCTGAAAAGATGAGATATTCTTCATGTTAGTGTGAGAGCGAGGCCGCACACTCCGTAAGGGAGCATTTGGAAACGGCGGACTTGAGGCGCCATGTCCCCGAATGGGGACGCAAACATTCGGAAGTGCATGCAAGGCTTGATACGTTTCTAACAAGGATGACAGCGGTTGTTTCACATTCACGCGACCTTATTTTGATAAAAAAATGCAAACGTTTTGGTCAGCCTAAATTCGCAATAGTGAAAAATGAAAGAAAACGAGGAGCACTTACTCTTAGCTCCGTAGAAGGTAGTGGCATCCATGTTTCCCGCACATTTCCGGCAGCATTTTGCTGACTTCGCGTAAGATGGCGCCACTTGTCCGTTAAGGCGGCTCAGGGGGCGTGTTCTGGCCAATTCAAAACGGCGTTCTTACTTCAACTTTTACACAGCAGGGCGCGCGAAGTTCACGTCCCCGGACGGGGACACGGCGCCCGAAGGGGTTATCAGTTGAAGCTAACAAGAGGGTAATAATGTGAATTTTATAGTGTCAAAATATTGTTTCTAAAATTGCATAGACCAAATAATAAGCAATTAAATCAGTTATTTCTCTGAACGCTGCAGTATCACTGATCATAGTAATGTCATCAGGAAGGTTATTCCAGAGGCTTATGGCACGTGGGAAGGCAGACAAGTTAAATGCTTTAGTGCAACCGAAAATGCGTGTGAAGCTATTGTGATTGTGAAGGCGATGAGATGTACGGCATGGCTGTGACAAAGGCAACATGTTTCCATGAGGACTGTATTCCATTTTATGAAATAAACAGAGAAACAATAACTAAACAGAGAGGACTATTATTCTAAATACGTTTCGAGGACCACCCAACCGTGGCCATGATGGAAATGTTTTAGAAGCTTTGAGGATGTTTGGACAATTTGAGGATGTCCTCATGATGTTTGATGTTGTCTGGGTTTCTTATGCCGCATTGTCCCATTCACGCTGCATTGTGTTCTTCAACCATGCCCATTTGGCTGTAACCATAGGATTGTGCTCCCGAGAATAACATGCTCTGTTCTGCCGATCCATTTCATGTTGTGCCTTCATGATAGTTCTATTGGTCCGAAATAAACCACTGCTTTTACTGACTACATATCACTCAATTGGACGCACGTAGCAAGAACCCATTTAGTAGGCGAAACTCCCGTCAGTGCGAGCGAGTGCGGGCGACTACATAAGGTCACAATGTAGCGCCAACAGAGCATGACGCGGCCGTATGCAGTGGCGGCGGCATGCGGTGGGTCATAGAAGCCGCAGCGACAAAAAAGAAACCTGGACTGGTTGCCTTAACAACCAAAACGGCGGTAATTTTTTTCCACGCCGACAGGCGCCGCCAGCATAATAGTGGAGCTGTGGGTTTGTGACCTTTTCTGGTCCCCACAAACAGCGTAGTTTGCACTCCTAAAGGTTTCTTGCCCTGTGATCGCACGAGACCTCGGTCTACAGATTTATTCATTAGAAGGCACGGCCTTCATTTTTTTGCATTATAGTTTTCACCCATTGCTCTTTACTGTCCAACAAGTGCTAGTCATTAGAAGATCATGCACTTGTAGAACTCAACCTAGACATTTTAAAGTCACTGAGGCAATGCTTTATTGGTTATAAAGGCTCCGAGTGGTGCAATACTGCCTGGTTTTACATGTGCTCAAAGGACTGTAAGGAGCTATCTTTAATCCTTTTGAGGCATCATTTATCATTTTCATTCAGGGAATTAATATGTTTGTGATATCTCGACCAAAGTGTTCTAGTCTGTTCAACAGGTCAGGCGCACTTGGCCAGCAGGAAGCAGCACAGCAGCTCTCAAGATAGTGTTAATGGACACTTAAAGAGCATTTAACAGCTCATAAGTGGCGTGCACAAAAACGACAGAAAGGGTCCACTCCACCTAGCAATCTTCAAAAAATAAAATCTAGTCTCCACTGGGAATCGAACCTCCCTGGGATCCCCAGCTGAGCGCTTTAACCAACTGCGCCTCGCCTGGTATCGTGAGGCACATCATAATTCTTCTCTAGCATGAGGTTGATAGTAGCGAGGACAGTGATGTTGCAATTAGTGATAATCATGACAGTAGTGAATATGATGGTGCATTTAATTGATAATAATGGTGAATTTAGTTGCTAATGATGAGAGCAGGCACAAGCGAATCTACACTGCATTTCTGCAGTGTAGATTCTACAGTGCTCTCGGAATTTTTCCTTTTCTTTTCATCCTCTTCTGTGCCCTCAGGCCTTCTCAAGTCCTTAACACTTCCCCCATTGTAAGCGAAACCCTCTGGGCAAGTTGGCGTCGACTCAAGGTTGAGAGGGTTTCACCTGTGTGGCATCAATTCAGCATCTGCAGAAGGTCAGCCACTTTTGATGTGAAAAATCTTATCAATGAGTTCAAGGGTTCTCTCCAAGGTAATGTAGTGACCATAAACTGGGGAGATATGTGTCCTTATGAGTTGATATGAATACAGTACCTTATAAAAATTATGCATTTTTGCTAAGCAACTGACCTAAGTAGTTGTTAGCTAGCAGTATAAACGTTGCAGTATAAGTGTTGCTGTCATGTAATGTATGGCTTCTATCTATGGTATGATGCAGTCACATAAACCTGTCACACTAGCGTACTGAATGAATGATCCTGAGCAGCATAATCCCTATCTCTTTTAAAGAGTCTGCTAAAGGATATGCCACTGACACCTCAAGACATTAAGATCATATTCTATAAGGTTTTTTGCCTGCAATGGAGGGTTGTACGAACTCTGATCTTTTTTGCGCTTATGAGACTGTTTAGCTTGTGAGAAAACTGTGTGATCGATCACTATTCAGAATTGGCACATTCAACGGAGTTTGCTCAGTGACCATGCTTTGCTGCAAGGAGTATTGGCAGTTTTCATGAACTATATTAGGAATTGCAGTCACGACAAGATAGCTGTTGTAGAAAGTACTGTGTCTGATTAATTTGATCAAAATAAATTTTCATGACTGCACAGTTGAATCACGATTTTCATTGAAAGTGAGCTCTTATATTTCACTAAACACTTATATTAGTGGACGTAAAAGGAAGAATTAATGACATACTGAACATTTTAGGCCTGTGTCTGCAAACTCTGCTGTGCGAGCAAAACTGCAACCTGGATTCAAGGCATTTCTAGTGATGTCAAGATGGCAGTTCTGGTTGTTCCTGAGCGTCATGAAAGACAGAAAAATGTGAACACGTTTCATGTTTAATGTTGAATTGTTACAGATGAGCAGGCTTTGCAAAATAATTGAGTGATGCTGAAAGCTGGATTAATTCCCTATGGCTTCACTTTCAGCGGTCGTCTGCTTGGAGTTCAGTTCAGGAAGCCGTACCCTTGTACCAATTATGTGTCGCAAGGCTAGGGGAACCCACAGAACAAAAACTGAACAGCTGACTGCTAACAAGTGATGCATGCACAGAGGAAAAAATAAAACCAGTCAAAGCAAAGAAATCCTGAAACCAGAACAGTGAAATGTTTCCCACGTACAAGGTGAGAATTCTAAACACTGCGTGGCCCAAAGAACCAAAATCTTCGATGTATTCTTGTAAATGTATTTATTTCTTTAACCTTCGACTTTCATGAGTTCTGCTCCTGTTGACTTTTACTTTTGACTATGTAATTTACATAATATATTATTGACACTGATCTAGCTCTTTCCTCATTGTTCATTAACTCTTGTATTTATAATGGTTATCTCGGCTCTTCTGCATTTCGAAGTGTTGCTGTGCACGCGACAAACGTTTCTAGGTCTATCGATGGGTGTCTCTTTGATTTGAGGATTTCTTTGCCTCGATTGCTTTTACGCTTTTTCTTGAAGTCAGGTGTATTGATTGGCTGGTATTTAAGAGCTGCTTATTGCTCCCAATAAATTTGTAGTTCATCGTCTGCTTTGTATTCAGACTTTTCTTGCACTGCTTCTAGCCATGTAAGCAGGCCAACTGTCCCAAACCATGGCTCTTGTATGTATGGCTACCACTTCAGTCGAGCTATCAATGTTCCTTGTACATATATAGATTCATGACCAGTGTTCTTTAGGGCGCTGTAGCGAAGAGTTGCGAAACAAACAGTAGTGTGAAACTGGTATGCAGTGGGCTCGCTTGCTTTCTTTTCAATGTGGCATCATTTCAAAGAGTGAGCGCAGACAGTGAAATCCAGCACATGGTATAAAGTGTCACTTTGCTTGCTCTGATGAAAGCCGCTCGTGTGCTTCAAGATAAGCTTGCTTACGTTCATCGCAATATGAACTCCGTGTGTGCTGTCAGAGATGCTACTAGATAAGCAACGAGCTTCTGCTCTTTGACTTGCTGGTAATCCATTCTTAGATGTGAAACGATTGAGTGAAGTGACATTTGTCAATGGAGTGTAGTGTTTTAACCTAACCCCGATGGTGGAATAGCTGCACCATTTGCACCGAATGGAGAATGCTGTTGTATACATACTGATATGAAATCGTGTGTATGCTCTCTTGTGTCCCACCTGTACCAAAAGGTTGCTAAAATAACTGGCCAGAGTAAAACTGAAGCTGGTGCTTTTTTAAATGCATTGACTGTTTTCTCCTTTCAGGCAATGGAAATATCCAAAATTTTGAATACTCTTTGAACACAGCCTGTTCTATTTGAGTCTATCATATCGACATATGAAGGTTGTAAACACAATTTTGTGCATGAAGAGGGAATTAAATAATGAATTGATTAATAACACAGTAAAGAGAGCCAGAGTCAAATACAAAGCTTAAACTACAACTGATGTATACTGAAGTAAATACAGTATGCAATGCATACATTGCCAATAGTAAGAAGGCCTGACAAAAGGAAAGACAGGTAATTTGTAACATGAACAATACAAACAAGAAATGAAAAAACTGGCATGTTATTATGTGTTAATTATTGTGCTTTTTTCTGCTCCCTGACACTTCTGATGTGAATTTCCACTAGAAAAGGTCATTCCCCCCTCATGCAGCTTGGAGTAAATACTGCAGGAAATATGTACGTACAGCAGTTAACACAGAACATGATCAATAGATGGATAATATTAAATGTAAAGTTGTATTACTGCAATTCCAGTACAAAATCAATATAGCCAGTATAAAGTAACATAAAACGATAAGAGAACTCTAGAAGTAATGCAAAATGATGTCAGCAATAGAAACCAATCGAACAGTGATGCAGAACAACAGGGACATAGCATCACCGCTCCGATGTGTTCACTTTTCGGCTGTATACCTAGGTTCTGGCTTTTATGCTGTCGGCACCGTGGACGACAATGGATACTCCAGCTTCACATAGCATATCTTACCAATTGTATGAATGCCTCATCATCACTTGACTATGTCACTTGTGATAGTTTGTTTTGATGCATGTTTGCCCGTACAGTATGCCTTTGCGGCACTGTAGGTATGATTAATAAATAAACAAGTCCACTGATGTTTATTGACATTCATGTGGCCTATAAGCCTGAGCATCATTTTTCTCAAGTGTGCTGCAGTTATGTTATAGTCAATGTAAAGAAATAAAAGATGTTGTCTTGTCACAGAAGCTGGTTTGGTTTGGCTCAGGATTGAACGTCCCAAAGCGATTCAGGCTGTGATAGACGCTATAGTGGACGGCTAAGGAAGCTTGGAGGTACTTCGGTAGTCAAGCTTCCTACACCTTCCTTTCCCCAGGAATCAACTCAAACAAAAAATATGCCCCACAGTTAGGTTTCCAGGCCGTCGGGCTGTGGGCCATGTACATTGGTAGCCAGAGATTGTTTTCGTCGGTGTCTTAAGATCTCTTCTTTTTTAAGGCGAAAGTCTTTAAAGGTCCCCAGAAAGGGGTCACCAAGAAGGGTAAACAACGCCATAACACTGATAGTTATTGAACCACCCATCATTCTCCCGCAAAAATTTTCGATCTAGCTTCTGCAACACCAGAGATATCGGCGATTAAAAATGACCCTTCCAATTTTCCCTCTCAACTCGTACGCCGAAGGGAGCCATAAAAACCAAAGAATACAAGCAAGTTCAAAGCTCCGCCCAGACATACGTCACTTCGACGAACTTCCGGTTGCCGCGCGCTCGCTCGCTGGCGTACTCCGCCAAACCCGTCCTCGCTTGCACACGCCTGAGGAGTTCGCCAGTTCGCGCAGCGACGGTTAGTGTAACCACGAACCCGTGGTTATCCTATGTTACACGGCGGACCTAACCATGGTTGCACCACTAACCGCGGTTACCGCAAACCGAGCTTGACGACCTCGGTTTGCGTCGTTAACCGAGGTTATGACGGCGTCTGTTGACGGAAGCTACTCGTCGGTGCCCGAGTGCGCGAAACGTACGAGCAGGTCTGCTTCACAAAGTTATTCATTTGCCCACTGTATCACGTTTAAAGATCGATGTATGGATTATGGTGCCGCCCGACGTCTTCGATTACGGCCGACAGCACAGCGACTGCGTACTGAAGCCTTGTCGTGCCTACAGTATCGTTTGAGCGGCTTGTTGCTGAGCAGAACGCCAAAAAATATGCGGCCTTAGCTATGAAAGTACACGAGTTTGCAACGCTTGCAGCACGGGATGCCGCGAGCAGGCTGAGGTACGTTACACAATTACCGCAGGGGTGGAACGTGCGAGCGCGGCGAACGCCGGCGCCGTGCGTGACCGTCCCTAGTCGTCGCTAGGCCTATTTCGCTTCGAAGCCGCGGCGGTCGACGCTTTGGAACATGATCAACGCTGTGGTAAATCGTCTACTTATGAAACTGCCTTATAGTGATTCCTATCCTGCCATAGTAAAATAATTATAGGATTAACTCTGCCGACGCATTAATCGCAGAGCTAGTACGAGCAGATCGGATCAGCCGAAATACACCAGCGGCAGCTGGCTTGAGCAGAAACTAGCTTGTATCACGGCTATCGCTCTTACCAGCAATTTGCTGCTGGTCAGCGATCCTCACGAGGGCTTCATACTTGATATTCGGCTCAATATTCCAGACGCCAACAAATTTTAGCACGCTTTATTTTGGACATCGGTGCTAACAATCCGCCGTGTGGTTCGCGAACGGTATGCGGGAGGAGGGGCCACAGCGGCGATGTTTACGGTGGTCAAGGAGGTGCTGCCATCGTGCGGTGCTTGACCGTGCTGTTGACGCCTCGTCGGACGACACTCCGATACTCCTGAAACCACGTTATATAAATAAGATATTTGTAAATGCAGCTTCGTTCTGCCGATCCCTGCGTCACTTCGGTTGTTGCACTTAATGGGCAATGGCCACCTAGGCCACCTAACCAATAAGGGCGGCGAGCTGTAACAGCCCGCACAGAGTTCGAGCAGCGCACGAGCAGACGACTTTCGCAGCTACCGGAAGTGTGTTCGTGACATCATGGTTGAAGTGACCGCAGCGAATGGCAGCTTCTAGCAAGCCTTGCCAGTCAACCGACCCGTGACGTCACGGGATTAGGAAATAGTTCCATGCGACACCGCCAAGAGACATTCCCTCTGCCCGCGAATTTCAAAAAACGCTGTTTTTAAAAATTAATAATAAATCGCTGGCTTTGTTCCAAGGAGTTATACTTTGCGTTAATGCTCAAAAGGGTGTGTTCTACACACTGAACACGTTTATCAGTGTTTTCTTGGGGGCCGTTTCCGTGGACCTTTAATGGCTCATCGTTGTCAGCAAAAGTGTCACGCTTTTGTGGCGGCTCTGATTGGTTGAGGTGGGGATGACGTCATAGAGGTCTTGACCAATCACAGGGCACCACCACAATATGATTGAATGCGATCCTTATATGGCTATATGCCAATCAATGACCAATTACTAAAGAATGACTAATGATCAATCATCAATGACTAATGATTAATTGATTAATGACTGCTAATGCAATTAATACCTAATTGGGTATTTAATGACTAATTAATTACTAGTTATTAATTATCAATGAATAATGATCAAACAATAATTTTGACCAATTAACAAACAGTGTAGTTAATGATCTAAAATTAGACGTTTCTAGAAGTTGTGTAGACAATTCTTGGGACATTCTCGAAACTCATAACCACTTGACAGCTCAATGCACTAGCAGAATGTGAAACAGTAGTCCCTCACTTTACTCGTAGCAGCAGTCATTGCAACATGTGCAACAGTTGTGTAGCAGAATGCAGCACTCAGGCTTTCATCTTTCACTACTTTAGTTGCTAAAGTCCCTCGGAATTTGGTTTCTAAACGGTTCCTCGAGTCTTCCCCACCCCTCGCAAAACGGGCTAATGCTGCTTGCAGAAGGCCGCCGAGCAGTGGAGTAAAACAGCCGGCAGGAAAGACCTTGGAAGGAGCCGCGCGCTCGGTGACGGGGTCTGTATGTCGCGCTCCCTGCGCATTGTTCGCACGCTCCTGTTCTGGGCCTTTTGGAGAAGCCGCCCTGGGACGTCGGAGAGTGCATGGGGAAGGCAACGGGCCTACACTGTGAAAAATTTTTGTTGAAAAATACTGAAATTTTCTGGCAGCTGTCCTGCCAGAAATTTTTTGTTTTGCGGTTTTCTAGTTTCTGTGATTTTACAGTTTTTCTTTTACAAACAATGGAAAATTTTAGTACATTAAAAAAAAAACTGTGTAATATGGTGCTTTTTTTTATGTCACAATTGAAAGAATGATGCTAGTATACCTTTTTTTCTCGTCTTTTATTTCACATGCTTTTCCGCCTTTAACAACAAAATTGCATTAAGTGCCAATTTCTTCAATGAACACCATTGTTAAGGCAAAAGGCTATCTCCAACTCGGGAATATCTCTAGGTGCAGGCAATACCCGATGGCACCTATAAAGTTTACCGCGCAGCAGTCGTTGTCTAGCCTCCGAGCCCCGCCGGGGTGGTGCAGTGGTAAGACGCCCGACTTCTGTGCCGGAGTACCCGGGTTCGAACCCGACCTCGGCGGCTGCGTTTCGATGGAGGCGAAAATAAGAGGCGTCCATGTGCTGTGCAATGTCAGCGCACGTTAAAGATCCCCAGGTGGTCCAAATTACTCCGTAGCCCTCCACTACGGCTCCTCTTTCTCTCCATCCACTTTCACTCCCACCCTCCTCCCTTCCCTTACAGCGCGGTTCAGGTGTCCATAGCTACAAGTGTGACAAATACTGCGCCTTTCCCTTCCTGTGACCAATTAATTATTGTCTAGCACCGAAAAGAGGCCAGCGGAAAAATGCATACCAGATACCACTGTATCCGGGAGCCAACCAACAATGGACCTCACTATGGCGCCACTAGTTATCTTCTTTCGAATTAAAACTGTTAGGCAGCTGACCGTCGGACAGCGCCTTCGGGGTTGTCATACCATATTGTTTTCTATTCAGAATTTACCTACTATTCAAACTGCCTACTTTGCTGTAGAAAACAGAACCGATGACAAAATACATCGAATTGTTCGCTTTCCAATCAGGGTTTCGGCTAACAGGCGTAGGAGCCGGCGCGCCTAACGGGGACGCTTAATTGGTCCTTTCCTTTTTTTTGGTTGCCTCCCGCCGATTGCCAGCTGAACACAGGCGCTATGTGTAATCTCACAGTGAGCACCGCTGGTGGCTGCTCTGTGTTTGACTGTTTTATTATGTTATTGCTTTTGGAAGAGAGTGGAATGCACGCTGTGCTTGTGAGTGGTGTAGCAGCATGCCATTAACCATTTCAAATTTGAAGTTAACTCTCTGAATGGCCC
Organism: Amblyomma maculatum; assembly: GCF_055883805.1. Lineage (NCBI taxonomy): Eukaryota > Metazoa > Arthropoda > Arachnida > Ixodida > Ixodidae > Amblyomma > Amblyomma maculatum. The sequence goes on from NC_139354.1 coordinate 116,104,111, forward strand.
CTGTAAAACGCATTCCCTATTGGACACTGAAAGAGACCCAGAATGCTGGGTGAATTGGTATAAGGCCCATGCGGCGGGCGCTCCGACACATCGATCGCCTACAGCACGCAGCGGACTGCGGCCCGCTGTTGCATCGGTTGCGACAACATCGCAACTCGCGCATGGGTAGCAGCGCTGCTCGAGTACGAGCAGCTCCAATGCAACGCCTCCCACGACCTCTGTTCGCCCTAGCCCGCTGCTACGGAGGTTCATCGAGAGATCTTCGGCATCGCGAGGAAACGCACCACACCGCTCTGTGCAGTGCAGCAGCTGACCGGAGCCGTCGTCTGCGAAGAACTCCAACACCACCACCTTGTTTACACCGACGGCTCCGTGGCCAGATGTAGTTGCTCGTTTGCAGCGGCGGCTACCATTCCCGCCCTGCAACTGCACAGACAGCTACACCTGTCATTCCTGGGTTCTTCCATCACGGCGGAGTTGCTGGGCCTACGCTTATGCCTGGATCTATTGCTTTCACTGACTCCGCCTTCACCCAGGTGTGCCGTGCTATGCGACTCCCGCGCCGCCCTCAGCCGCCTTTGAATCACCGGCCGGGGAACTCCGCTGCTGTGTCAGATTCAGATTCGCGCTCGCCCCGAGCGCTTGGCTGAGCGCGGCTGCGCTATACGGGCACAGTGGATCCCCGGGTACTGCGGCATCGAGGGTAACGAACATGCCGACGAGCTCGCGACCGCAGCACAAGAACTCCCTCCTAGCGACCAGCACCTCGCTTTAGAGGACGTGCGTGGTAATCGACGACCACCCCCAGACGCAGCACCCCGACCCACGCGTCGTAAGAGGTGAACGCATTCACAGTATGGGCGGCCGCTCACTGACTCGGCTGTAACGCGCAATGATCCTCCGTGCACGCATTGGAAGTGTGTGGCCTGGGGAACGATGGATGCGCCACGGACTTGCCACCAGTGACGTGTGTGACGGCTGTGGCGCGGTAGAAACTCTCGAACATTTACTGCACTGTGTCGCGCTAGCCGAACCATGCCATATGAGTTGCTGCGGTTTACAGAGCGCAGGGGGTAATCCCGCACAGCATAGCTGTGCTCCTGTGGCCTCCGGGCAGCGTATTGACAAACCATATCCCGTAGGAGCACTCGAGCAGACGACGCTCTGACGCGCAAGCACGTGACACGTCACTTCCGCGAGTAGCAGTGATGCTGTTTCTCCCTAGCGCCTTGTGACGAGACTACTCATGGTTTCAGTTTCGTTTCATGCAGGGCTCGCATTTACGTTTTTTTCCCGCTGGTGTTTGTCAAAGGTACTCATGTTTCGGTGTCGTTTTCGCGCAGCGCCCGTATTTTCGCACAGCTGTCGGCTGAAGTTCACGTAAAAATAACGCGAATTGCCGTCGGCTAAAAGTTCGGTCACGCGATCACGTTAATTTCGGTCCAGTGACCACTGCGCGGGCTTTTTGCTCTGGTGTTCTGTAAACGTTGGTCGGTTACCGGTCACGTGTTACGTAAATTTCAGTCCAGTGGTCACTTGCGCGGCTGTTCTTGTTCTGGTATTTTCTGGAATCGTCGCTCGGCTCGGCTACACCCCGAAGTTTGCACTTCTCCCCATCCGCATAGCTCCACGCATTTCGTCCGGTGCTTCTGGGTTGTACGCACGTGCACTTGGCTCATCCGTTGCGCGCTGCGCTAACCAGGGTAATTTTGTGCTTGGCGAACTTGTGTGTCAATTGCGGATAACTAGAGATGATGGACGAGCTCCCAGAGCCGCTCGAGCTCGTAAAAGATGAGCTCGCGTCAAAAGGGCTTGGATCAGTGTATCGCGCGAACCTGACAAACGAGGTAGCCGTCAACGAATGGCTGGTAGCCTACAGCGTCGAAACCAACAAGTCTGGGATTGTGCAAAAGGTTCAAAAGGATGGAGAAAAATACGTACTTTGCCGATCAGCCAGTATTGCTCATAGCAGTATATTTCAATCATTGTCAAATAATTTATACTCGGCTAGTGCTATATGTGGGTTGAATTTCAGTCAATTTAACAAAAAGTGGAGCTACATTTCTCGCTTATACACTGGAGTCGAAAGTACACGAGCGCAATATATTAGGCGATAGTTTCCATGCAGACCAATGCAGTTAACTGGCAAGCGCGAGAGAAGAGGCTTTTGAAGGAAGTCATCACCTCGAAGCTAAATGACGAATTGTAGAAATGATGACACAAAGTGCTAGTCACATGCCATCAATCTGATAACTTTCCCTTGTAAACGTTCGTAAAATCAGTTTACAGAAAAAAAAAATCTTAGCCAAAGAACTTATACTGAGTGAACATCTAGTGAATATCTGCCGCAAATGTTAATAATATATCATAGTATACATTATAATGTCCACGTTGAAGAGAGTAGAAAGTGGACATGTACCGAATACCCACATATGCCCACACATCTCTTGATGAGATATTAAATGATATTCTGTAGATATGTAGCCAACATCTTTTTAGGGATCAGAGCAATTGCTGAAAAGTGCCAAAGAAGATAATTGTTTATCCAAGGTAAAAATTTCCTGCTGGTTTCTTGCGGGGATCCTACTAGTTCCAGTAGTACTGGTTTATAAACACATTCCCCATAGCCACTGGAATCGGTAGCGGCTGGGTCTCCCTGCAGAAGGTCGGTTGGGTGCATTGGTTCTGGTGGGCCTGTTGACCTATGAAAATCTTGGTGCAGCAGCTGCCTAGGGCCGCACTATCAAAATGAAGACAAGGGCAAAGGTTTCATAAGTATGAATCATACTTTATTATTTTCCATGTCTACAAAAGTTCTGCAATCTGCGTGGACACTTTTGTCTTGCTGTGTGGTACTGCTGCAGGTGTTCCAGCTTCAATCAGATGTTGCAATGAAGTTAGCTGCACAGCAAGATTTTTTTCAGAAAAACATACAGCACCAATTTGAATATCAACAATTTGGAAAGCAGCCATTCAAGAACAATGCATTTGGATTACGTTTGTGTACTTGCATCGCCAAGTGCTTAGATTACTTCCAACCAAAGCCATCATCTCAGCTTTTAGACATTAGTTGATGGCATGGTACCCTGCCAATTTAACAGTCAAACCATTCCATATGTGACACACCACAAATTGTTAATGCTGTGCTTCGCATGCTATACAGCTGCTTACAGTGCGATCAATCATGTTTCTGTCTAGTTTGAGCTTTTTCAGAATCAGTGCGTAGCGAGCCTGTGTATGCATTTGGACCAGAATATGAGAGTGAAAGTGTGTGCAATGGCAACTGGTGCATGTGGAGAATACGCACTTCATGTGTTATATGTCGACTATGCGAGACAAGTGCAATCCACTGTGTGCGTGGTCTTCTCTATAACTCGAACCAATTCACTGCACTACAACATTGTCATCAACCATTTGTATCCTCATTCTCCTTGTATTTCCCTTTTCTCCCTTCTCTAGTGTGGAGCAGCACGCTAGGGTCATATTGCTGCTGGCTGAACTTTGCGTTTGGGCGTCTGCCTCTGCTGCGGGAGGTTGTGTGGGTTCGATCCCCGCTGCCGCCGGTTACCCAGCCGGTTAATTTAATTGGGTACAGGGGTCCCCCGGCCTAGCGCCCGGCTTTTCAGGGGTGCACTACCTGGGAAAGGAAAGCCTACGCCAAAATTCCCGTCATGTGGGCAACGAATGACTCCCCAGTCGAACACTTGGCCACATAATGGGCTGTTGCCGCGCAAGGCGGACTTATTGTTGTCCGATGGCGGAACGAATCACTGCCACATCGGCGCAACTATAAGAAGAGTTTTAGCTCGCCAACAAGTATCCCCCGGGCTTACATGGGATCGCCCAGGCCGAGCCCCTTCCCAAGAGCTAAGTCCCACAATTTGGCGGACACCCACGCCGGGGACCGCTCTTGTCCCAGTTTACGTCTGGTCATCGTCGAGCTGAAAACGAATCCTGCAGCTCTCCCAGCGCGCGTGGCGGACTTGTCAACTACTGCCACCGCGTTGGTCGTGTTGTGGGTCGCACCCACGTGCTCGGGCAGGCGGGATCGCAACACCCGTGGTACACTCCCATGACGTGTACCCCTGCCAGACGCCTTCGCGCCCCCGACTTCGGTAACTCTCTTCGTGCTGCGCTCCACGCGAGAGCCCGATTCTACCAAATTTTGTTAAGCGTCTTGGATTGGACGCCGGCCCCGTATTCCAAAACCTTTGGGACCTACCGCCTACGTACCGGAAGCGCGAGTGGAGGCTTCATCCTCCACCCCTCTGGTCTCACAGCGGTACTACTGACAGACTCTCAAAGGGTGCATGCACCAGTTCTGCTTTCGCTTCGCCTTCACTCTCTTAGCCTGCTGAGACGCCCGAAGGCCTCAGTGTTTCCCAGGACGGACCTGGCACGCCGGAGGTGGAGTGAAGACAGTCTCTAACAGCGCCCCCATGCCTCCTCGCGGGCTGGGTTACACGGGGTTGCCCCTACCCCTGATGACATAAGTCAGCGGGGATTCCCCCGCGGCGTCCATACATAGAGACTTAGCCGGCACAGCCCATCCCTGGACTGCACCGGCGGGGAACAGACTCTTATTTCCCGCTACGAGGAGTGGTCACCTCCGACTCCAGCGGCTTCCACCATGGATTACAGGGAGTTGGGAGCTCCCCAGCCTTATCCCTAGTCCCGTTTGTCAATAGGGTACATCATCGGTAAAGGCTGCAATCTTCAGTGGGCCCCATAGTAGCAGTTCCTAAGCCCGAGAATCTACCCCGCTTTAGCGGGGTAGACTTCCTCAGAGTGCACAAGGTTCCGAGGTTCCGAGGCTCCACCTTTCTTTTCGTTGAATTATTTTCATCGCTATCTTGCTTATTCACTGTGCTTTTGGCCTCCTTGCAAACACAAATGTGGCTATTTGCAATTCAAAGTAGGTTCTTTGATGGCTACATGGCTGCCCAGTGTCATTTGTAGAACTGAAGTCACATCTGCCACTTTTTCCTGCCAAAAAGTTGAAGGCATTTGCCAGTAAAACAAACTGCTTCTGCATAAATGGTTTACAATGTATTGCTTGCCGTGCATTTACTAAACAGCAAAGGCGTTGTTTCACCTAAATTTAGAAGCAGTGTATTTCAGTTTTGTTTAGTATAGTGTCCCAAATTGACTTAGGCTTTGCAGGATTCTGTAGTGTAGGTCTCCGGCTCATTTTTGACCAATGATTTTTTTTTAACATGCACTGACATCACACAGTAAATGGGTGCCTTACATTTTTCTCTATCAAAACATGGTCACTATGGCTGGGATCGAACTCAGGTTCCTCAAATTTAATTGCCTAAAACTGGTTGTTTCATACTATTTCCTAGACGACTTTCATCGGGGTAGCCTTGTAGTACCTAATTTACTATAGCCACAAGTCCTTGTAGTACCTAATTTACTATAAACACACTTGTGGCACATGATGATGACATTAACAAGCGTTTCTTTGAAATGTTGGATTGCTAGCTGACAGTGTGCAAACCATAAGGGAGTGATGTCAAAATACTCTGGTTCTCCCCTCTTCAAGTGTTGCTATAATTTGTGAGCTTAATCCTTTAATTTTGTAGCAATGATTCCTTCTTCAAAAAGATTGTTAGGCATAATGGTGCATGTACAAAATGTCACCTAATTCAGAAGCTTTTGAAGCGGCTGTAAGATAGTTTGGAATTCAAGTTAGCCAAGGTCACTTTGAGATGTATACAAGGAATAAACAGTTGTGAAAACCAGCACTTATTTATTTGACTCAATATTGAACTGCACCATTCTGCGTAAGCATGTTATGGGGTGCCCACAACTTCAAAAATAAACACTGTTGTTTCTTCTTGCCATGACACTTGAGCAGAATACCAATCACATACATATAGAGTTACAAAAAACAAATTACACAGCATGCTGTGCCACTGCCTCTGCTTAACAGGTGCAGTTAAGTTAGCTATTGCGCTCAACAAATGCCTATTCAACGCAGTGCTCTCAAACAAGCGAGTACTTTAAGAGGGTGGAAATTCTGGCTGGTTGGTGCATGATCTGTGGCTAAAAACAGCGCTAACACGAGACGAAGCAGACGAAACAGCATCGTGTCCCCTCTGCTTCGTCTCGTGTCAGCGCTGTTTTTAGCCACAGAAGCGTGAGTACTTGGTTATCGAGTTCACCTAATATCCCACTACTTTCAGAATCAATAGTTTGACGTCGCCAGATTATGGGCTTCAGAAAAGGGCGGTTGCCGCTATGACCAGGGCGCCGTAATCATGCGTGCGTTCACAAAACGAGAGCATGTTTTCATTTCAAGGATTATTACCGCTAATTTCAGAAAACTGGCTTCGCTGTTCCAGCATGTTGCCATATAGGGAACCTGCAATCGTCGGGCGTCGCCACTAGCGCGGCGACATATGCGCCACCAACGGAGGTGTCGTCAACCACGAAGGCGCTCCATTAGATGCCGGCGCCGCTGAAGCGCTTGTTTTCGCCGTTGTTTCCTATTGTATCTGCGTCGTTACGACCATCCTCAACGTTGCACCGCAAGTTTCATTTGCTCGGGACGTTTTATTTTTGCATTCAGCAGCAGCCGGAGAACGTAAGCTACCCGCAATGTCGCGGGTTCTCCACTGCGGATTCAAGCATGTCGACGGCCTCGAGGAGTATTTTCGGCCGTCGCTACTGCGGAAAGGACGCCGATTGCTTGAAAATAGCCATGTATTTGGAGTCCGAGAAGTGGACGGCACTGAAGTCTCGGCAAAATGCCTGTCACAACAGAGCAAGCACACATATGAAGTTGACCTCAAGGTAAGTAAACAAAACAATGCGGTTTAAGTACGCCGAGGCGCACGTGCGATCTGTCGGCTTTGCAGTTTTTACTGCCCCACTGCACTTTTACTTATTTGGCCTCACATTATGCCTGAGCGGTCTATTTTTCTTCCGATATCCCGATTTGCAGCTGACGACTGAGCCCCGAAAAATAGAAAGCGGGAAATGCACGTGTCGCTACGGAAGCCTGGGCAACTGCAAGCATTGCGCTGCAGTTGCTTTTTACCTCAATGAATTTGAGCACGCATCCTGCACGAGTGCACCACAGGCGTGGGGGAAACCAGCAGGGAAGCCGCTGCTTAATGACAAGGCCAGCATTGAGGAATTGTTTGGAGGTATGATGCACTTTGTTTTATTGCTGTTATGTAGTGCATGTGCTGCTAGTTTTCAGTACAGCACTGCTTGCATGAAACATCTGTTATGTCATCGCATGTCTCCTTGCAAACCATAGTGCTGTGGTCATATCTATTTTCCTTGCTGTCACTTTTACCTGTCACCATATTTATGTGGTTTTGTGCTCAACACATTGATTAGCTATTCCAACTGTATTGCTTAATATTCAGTGTTTTGTCATTCTTCCTCCAGACTACAACAGCACCTTTGTAGGGAACAAAAAGCCTGATGAGCTGTCCCCATTTTATGTGCTGGAATACTTTCCGGGCATTGTTTCACCATTCACTGAAACTTTGGGAGCAATGGTCAACAGTGAGACGGATTTAACCGACCCAGAGGCAGAAAGAGAAGCCAGGCGGGTTTTGCAGCTAGAAACAATTGGCCAGCTGCTTCCAGCACCTTGCAAGGCGTTGCATGTGCTGCAAATATCGGGCATCTACCCAAAACAAACAGTGAGATCAAAAGACCATATGCAGCTCCTGACGCAACAGCAGAAAGAGTTTTATGAAACAAATATTGTCTGCGAGTCTGTGCCAGACTTATGCGTGGCGACCATGGGCCAATCAAGCTGTCTGAGGTATGGAAACAACAATGACAGAGGTCATTCTTGCTTATAGTAGGTATACAGCCTTTGTTAAAGGATTTGGAAGGCTGCATCCGCAGCCTTCCAAATCTCCTGAGGGTAAGAAAATCTCTAGTTCTGACTCCTCTAATGGGCTGGAGTTCCAGGTATGCTACAGGAGCCCCACTGCACAGCTTAGAACTAAGCCCCTGAGCTCTAAACTTTTGACAAAGCAGTACATGTTTACTTCATGCTTCTGATTTTGGTTATGTGAACTCTTATTTAGGTGGCACAAAGAGAAAAAATTCAGGATAAGCAGCACAACTGGGCACACAGTACTACATACTAGACGCAGCCCTGAGGTGGTTGCCAAGGCCATCCTGGATTCAAGGCCATTTTCATCACAGGCCACTGCATATGGTACGCATAAAGTGCAAGATTTTTCTTGTGGAATACACAGCACTAAAACAGTGACAGAAGAGAATCCATGTTCTCATGTTCTCAAATGGATCTCGACTCCTTTAAATGATGTTTTGGTGCTGTATAATCCAACTGTACAATAGCAAGCTTAAGAAAACATATATTTCATTTTATTTACCCAATTACAGGACTGCGTATGGAACCCCTGGCTCGGGTGGAGTTTGAGCGCCTACTAGGTGTTGAAGTTGTGGAGGTGAGTTCGTACTTAGTAGAGTCTTCACAGTACTGTGAAATCCAGCACTTCAGAAATAAGAAAGCCTCCAAAGCAAAAAAATATCCAATGTTGCACAACCCTTTCAGCAGTGTAAACCTCAACACGACAATGTTTTGCTTTTAATAGGTTGAATAAAGCATTCCAGCTCATGCCACAGAATAGGGTTTGTGGAGCCTGGTTTTGTTACTTTTATCCGGGTATCATGCAGTAAGCTGTCGAAGGGTTAATCAAGAAACTAGCAACTTATTAGGGAAGCCAGGGACAAACTACGGTCGGTTGTAGTGTCTGATTATAAGGTGATTGTAAACAATTCTATTTCAGATGGGTCTCATCCTTCACCCAGATCAACCGTGGCTATGTGGCAGCCCTGACGGCATGTTCTGCCTGTCTGGGGAGACTTATCTCCTTGAGATCAAGTGTCCCTACAAATGCAAAAACAGTGATATGTTCACCGCCTCAGGAGAGAGCATTCTTGATTACATCCAGGGCACCGGCAGCAACCGAAGGCTGAAGATGACACACCATTATTATACCCAAGTACAGATCTTACTGTACTTGCTAAATGTAAAAAAATGTTTTTTTTTTGTTTACTCCAGCAAAGAAAACGTGATAATTGAAGTGAACAGGAATGACATTTTTCTTCAAGAATCGATACCAGCCCTTGAAGATTTTTATTTTACTTTTCTTCTGCCTGCTGCAGCAAAATAAAGCACATGTTCACTACAATTTGTATGTACACCAGAATTGAGCCCCAAACACAATGGAAAAATACATTTCCCATTTACTACTATTATTGCACGTCAGAAAATGCTAACATCCTAAAAGTACAAAGTGTGATTATGAAATTGAAAATGACATGTGAAATGAGCTAACAAATATGACCACTGCTTACCAGTTCTGCTGCTGCATGTGTGCGTAACACTGAAGCAGATGCACTAAAAACAAAAGCTCATTTGAAGTGTTTTTCCTGCATCATTTCTGAAGACCTAGAACAAAGTACTTTACAGAACAGCAAAAAAGCAACTTGTACAGCTTGGTTAGCAATGCTTTTCTTTATGTGCTAGAAGGAAAATGGCACACTTCAAAGCATTAATGCAAAACAACATTAGCATTAAAAAACAAACTTAATGGAAACAACATCATTATACAATATAAAACTGGAAAATATATCCTTTGCTTGCACACGAGACTTACTGACAGGTAAAGGCAGGTGACAATGCATTATCCACATTTGATCACTGCACTGGTAAGGTTTTCTACACAAAATTATGGCAAACAGCTCAACCCAGCCTCTAACCTTATGCACACAAAAACAGGCCATTTTTCACAGTACAGCATCACATATCCACTTCCAGTTCTGAACTAATCTTGCCTATTTAAATTTCCTGTACCTGATACAATACACTGTTAAGACAAAAGTTTCGGACCGAAACGTCATAGAAGTTCTAAGCTCCATTGAAACAGCACCCACAGTCTACAAAAACTGGCCACTGCCTTGTGTGCTGTGAGATATCCGTGCACATTAGAACCCTAATGGAATCAAAATTATAATCCAAAGCCGACCACTGCAGTGTTTCTCGTAACCCACATATAACTCTGAAACATTAAAGTGCAAATACTCTAATGCCCAGATGTATGGCCAAACAAATGACTATCCAGAATGAGTATCTATGGCAAAGCAACAGCAGAAAGATTTAATTCTTGGTAACACAGAAAAAAACTGATGAAGGGTTGGAAGCCTCAGCCCACCATCTAATATTCTGACAAAAAGGATATGTCGAAATCCCAGGCAGCCGAGCCCTTGTTGAAATACTGGCTAGTAGACGAGTCTTCTGTAACCTATGTTTGTTTCCTTTCATGCTATCAAGGGCAAAACCAGTGAAGCGGATGTTTTAAGATGACTGTGGCTGCTCTTTGCGTTTAATGATTGGAAGCTGGAGGTTAGCTAGTACACAGCAGATATGGAAAATATCAGTCATGCATGGGATGAGCTCAGTTGGTACTTTGTTGTTTAATACATTGTATATTTTAATCCTTTGAGTCATTCTTTCAACATGTATTCTCACTTGCGCAATACTGTAAGTGTCCCTAACCTCTTCTGGAGTGAACTGAGAGCCATGGAGAAATGGCGGCATAACAAGAACAACATTCTCGTTCCCTAAAAGTGTTCTAATGCCTGGGAATCCCTTATCTGCCAGAACTGTGTCCCCAGCTTGAACAAGGTCTAAACAGCCTGAATCAACAGTTACGTGTGTATCAGATAACCTACCACCATAAGCTTTTGAGCAAAAACATATCATCCCTCCTGGTGTTATGGCCACCAAAACCTTAAGTGTGTATGCCCCTTTGTAATTCGAGTATAGGACTCGTTCTTGCTGCACAGTTGGTGGCTGCTCAGTATGTACTTCTGTGCAATCAATAATCATTGTACATCCAGGATAATGAGCCTTGAAACATTCAGGCATTGTGGCCTCAATCACTTTTGAGGGAGGGCAAAAAATCCACTTCTTGGTTGCCACAGAGAGTGTCCTCAAAACGCTTTTGAAATGTCTCGACGCAGACGTTTCGCTTATAGAGAAGAGAACAGCTAGTGACGAGTAGCTGATGCCAAGTTTTAGCTTCATAAGAAACAAAACGAGCCTGTTTTGATTTGTGACATCACATTTTCGTTCTGAAGAAGGTGGCAACATGCTAAGAAGCAATGCAAAGATTATGTTGCTGACACTACAGAGATCTTGCAATGCATTCACTGAGTTTACAATGCTTTCATAGCCAGAAAAATAGCTAGTTCTATGATCAGGTCCACTGTGCTTGCTAATGGATGTTGGCTGGTGCTGTACGCTGCTGTCGCATGTCTCAAGATGTGTTACTTGAGTCGATGCACCCGCTTCATTTATGAGGCACATGAACACTGTAAACTTCTTTCTTGATAAACTTGTGTCTTCTGTTTGGGTTTCCTGTGTAAAATTGCAATAATAAAGAATAAATACATGTAAGGTAACAATGCAAAACTCATTTTCACTAGTCATAATGTACAAGAGTATCAACAATAAAGAAACATCTCGATATGAGCCTTCCAGAAAAATGCTGTCACATTTTGTGCGCAGGTGTTAGTGAAAAGCAAGGAGAAAGGAAAGAACAGTAAGAGTATAACGCTGCTAACTTGTTGCCTATGCTTCACAGGGAGACGTAGCTGAGCATGGTATAATACCAAAAGTATAAACTTAATTTTCTGATAAGGACAGAAAACTGGGTAAGTTGATGGGGAATCATACTCAAACCACGTGAAAAACAAGGAAAAAGCGAGTGAGAAGTATTAGTTTATCAGCTTAAGTATTAATTTTCTGTACAACCACAGGCATCCAACTTCAGTTCACGAAATACCTAGAAGCTCACCATGGATTTTGCTGTCGTGTGAAGCTCAGCAGCAACAGTGCACAGCAGATCCAAGTTTTCAAATGATGTCTGCTCACACAACTCATCCGGGCCAGTTGCTTGATCACCTGTGGCAAGGCTGCAGGTGCCACTGGCTGCTGCTACTTGAGCTGTGGGGTCAAAAGCTGACCCGAGGTCAGCAGATGATGTAGTGTCAACAGGTGATGCAAGGGCAGCAGAAGGGGCAGATGATGATGCACAGTGCCGCTGTTTCCACCTGCACATATAACAGAAGCACTAATGCCATTAAAATCTTACTTGTGAGTGCACGTGGCTTTTGTTTTGGTACACGTGTACATGCAGATTTCTTGGTAGAGATGAACTGCTTTAAGGTGAAGCTAAATTTAAAAAAAAAATGTAATACATCCCAGAGTCCCAGGTTTTGCAGCAAACTAGAGCATAAGTAGCACAGCAGAGACGAGCTTACCTGTTAAATCTATCCAACCGAGCAGAAGGCGAAGTGGACCGCTTTTTGTACACTGTCGGGAATATTGTGGGTACATAACCAGGGTGACTTTCAATGGTGCTTTTTTCACCGTTCACAAAGTGCTTGGAGCACACCCTTGAATCTCTATTTGGCTGCCAACTTGAGGAGTCTCCGAAACTAAAACGAGTAAAACAGTAAAGCATGAACATTAGGTTATCATCAATCTTCTGCAACAGATGCAGCCGACTCTACTAATGAAAGGGCCATGAATAAAACAGGAAAATATGCTAGGCACGTAAATTATTTACGTATTACCATAGTATTACTGATCTAACGCACTTAATACACACTATTTTCTCCCTTGCTTGAGCGCGGAAACAATTTTTAATTTCATGATTGGACAGCCGATTACACACTAATGCAACAGTTCATAATAATCCGAATGAGTGAACAGTGACAGCGCACGTGCGAGACACCTGAGAGCGCCAGACACTGGGCGTTTTTTAGCGCGTGTGAAATAATCTGACTGGTACCAACCCCGACCAAAATCGTCACTTGAGTGTCCGTAGCTGGCCTAGTCCGAGCGCTCCGTTCCGCGGCACTGCCCGCTCATCGTTGTCTTCTACGTAGCACAAATCCATGCTTTCAGTGATTCGAATGCAGTAAACATTCTCTAGTTTTTCCGCCGGCGTCAACCACCCACTGCCGCGAAAAGCACGTAATGAGACAAAATAAAGCACGATCAAAACGGGGGACGGCTTGTTCTGTATTACTTCTGGAGCACACATCCGCGAGTATTTTCGTCATCCTCAGAAAACAAATACGCGCGACAAATGACGAAGCACAGTGCGTCACGAACTCGTGACAAAGGATGCTGCCTTGTGCGAACTACCTGTACCCTGACAAACAAAACTGTTACCCGATCGAGCCAGTTGACAAATGAACCTTGTCTTTGGGTACTTTCGTAACGTGCAGCAATTATCGTTTACAAATAGGAATTCACTTACTTGACTCGTCGCGCGGCGATAATCCATTGCTTTCTTCGTGCCGTCTCCCAAGGCATCGACGGAAAGCTGTACAGCCGCACGCCCGGAGTCCCTTCGCGACTGTGGCAATCTTTCACGGAACAGTACCTGCGCCCACATTTCTTCTTCGCAACTTTGGCAGGGGAGGGATTGCACGGTTCTGAAGATGCCATCGGACCTATCTAGTAGCGTTTATCTGGCTCTCAACTGCAGAAACAGGCGCACCTCTTTCAGACAAGGCCACGGAGATAAACACGGCCTGTGCGAGCGAACGCCTTCGCGCTTCCTGTTTCGGCCGCGAGGCGGCGCGGCATGTTCTGTCAAACACAGGAACACTATGTCAAACTGCATTGCAGGGTGCCTATAGAAACATTTCCGTATTTAAATGCCGGAAACTGGAAAAAGAAAGAAAAAAAAAACAATCCTGAGTGAAAACAGCTGCTCACAAGGTAGCATAAAATGAGAGACGGCCTTTGAGATGTAATTTAGCATCGGTAGTAGTCTACATTTGCCCTTGGGTAGGCCAGTAGCTTTAGCATCCTTAGCGACGACCCCCGAGCAGCGATGCAGCATCACAGCAAATGTTGCACAAATACACCACGTAACCAAGTTTTTTTTTCTCTTTTTTCCCCCCTTTTTACCCCCCATATTCCAGCGGTGCTTATCTAAATATTGCAGTGCTACTAACCAAGGCACTTTCAACGATTAGTGACTCCAAGGCGAGCTCCAACGGCGCTGCGCAGCTTTCTTGGAATCGACACACTTGCACATCCAGCACCAGCACAGTCGGCATCCAGCATGTTTAGGCAGCAAAAGTTCAGCAGTCGTGGCTTCACAAAATCGCTTGCTGTCAGAGTCAAACACCAGACTTCGAGATGACGGCCAAGACACTTGTTTCGAACTGCAAACATCACAGTATCCAGCATCCAAATGGCACGGCTTGGGCCACTGCATTTATAAAGCCTCAAAACTGCGGCCGCAGCACCCCTTAAGCCACAGGCGCTACCACTAAGCCATGGTAGAAGGATACGCGTTTGTCTGTTAACCAACGCCCCAACGTCAGCGTCGGCGAAGCAACGGCGCGAGCGTGTGCGCCGCCATCTTCCTTTGGCATAAAAAAAATAAAAACAAGCAAAAAACAACTTAAAGGAAGTGACGTCGTGTCACGTGCTTGTGCGTCAGAGCGTCGTCTGCTCGAGTGCTCCTACGGGATATGGTTTGTCAATACGCCTCCGGGCAGTGCGCGCGTCCGCATGCGAACACATGTGAGCCTGTGTTATTACATCGAACAGGCGGGCTTGATGTCCCACTTATTTCACCTTGCCAGATAGTGTCATAGCCTCCTCTATTTTTTCTGTGCCTGCCGGATCCCGGAGCGAACAATGGGAGCGCGCCGTCGCTGCAGTTGCGCGACGCAACCACTCATCGTGATGGGGGCGCCACTCACGTACGGGTGCTAGGGTGCCTCGATGCCCGCGCCTCCGCTCAGGGTGAGGACAGCTGCGTCGTCTGCTACGGCGGCCGCCATTCTCGCGCCCGCGGCATACAGGTTTCGTTCTCGTGGGGGGAGGTCTGCTCGCTTCTGGCTTGCCGCGGGCGCTTAAAGTAAGAAAAATAAGGAATATTCTGGTGCGCTTTTGTTTTACATGAGAATATAATACTTAATTTTGTTGGAGAGCCTGCCTTGTGCTTTTAAAAACAGGACAAGCAGCCAACATCAAGGCGTCGACAGTAACAATGAAAGCGGGTATGCAAGATATGCGCCAAATATGTCAGTGAAGCTCTCCTAGAATCTATCGCTAGAGTTCAAAACCTATCTCTTATGCACTGAACCCTTTGGTGCGTGGAAACAGCAACCCGTCCCAACATAAATTTGCGTCGTCAGGTCGCTTACTCGAGTGAAGCGACCATACTCCTAGAGAAGCAGAAGGAAAAAAAATCCTGAAAACGTTTATTTACCGAGGTTTGCGATAGATTCCGATGAAAGGAACCGTTACTAAGCAGAGGATCATGAAATAAAAAGTTTTGAGTCGCTTTTCAGTTAAATCTCGATGACGGTTATGACAAGGCGTATTCTGCATACCACCACGGGCATTGGCAGCCCTGTTGGTGTTATCATTCCTGCGCATGTTTAATGTCGAGAACAAAACGCTTGAAAAATGCCACAATCCACTGCGTGGAGGAGGGGGGGGGTTGAACATTTATTTTAGATCACATCTCCCTCAATTGAAAGCATTTAATTCTGTTCACTTGTTTTGTAGTTAATTTCAAACTACTAAGTTTATTAGAACTGCTGGAACACATCGGGTGATTTCTGCCCAAGCTTCTTTGGCGTTCTTTATTAAATTTGTAGCTATGAATGTCCCAATACAGGTGACTGCAATGGATGGGTAAGAAAACTGAGCAGACGCGGTCAATGACACAGCGTCTTGGTTTCGCACGTTCTGAAAAAAAAAAAACGATTATCAGCAACGGTAATAAAATATAAGCACTCGCCTGTTCGTCTTGGTATACCTGGATGAAAACAAAAACTGTTACCCAAGCAAACATGAAATCGTTTATTCAGTGGTTATGAAAACACACAATAAAGTTACCAATATTTCTGCTTATGGGAACGCGACCATTATTGCACTTTTTCAAAGTAGACATCTATGTTAAATAGATGACTGTAATTGACGAAACAGTTGTGATTGCATATATACAGAGATGCAGAATTCAGGTTTCGAAGCAAAACTTTCGCGGAACTTCATATTCCGGTTTGGTTACGCAAGGCTGACTCCAGCACAAGTTTTGCTTCCGTGGCCACTAGAATGAGGGCTCGGAATTTGGCGAAGATGAATTCGGAGCCTCACTCTGGCATACGCAGCAGTCAACATTTTTCTTATTCGCTCTTTGTGAGCCATGCAAGTCTTCACAAGGGGCTTGTCTATCTGTTCAAGATATGCGATCAAAGAACGAAGTGGCGACTTCATGGTGAAAAATGTGCCGGTACACCATGAATTGACGGCGGTAAAATGCTCTTCATAGTTTTTCAATGTTTTCATTACATCCCTGCTAGGATATACGAGGTTTTGTCCATCCCTGACGTACTCCTTGAGTGCAGTGAGGGAAGCATACTCATCGTCAGGGTTGCCAAGGAGAGCAGCCTTGCACTGCGCACAAGTTATGCATTTTAGAATTCCTTTCAAAATAAAACCGCCAAGGTAAAACAAGATACGGCACTCGGTTGACGTGAGCTCTTCAATGAACAGGATTTCCGAATCATTGATTTCATCGATTTCGTTTTCTGTACCTTCCTTCTTGGCGTGTGCGAGCAGATCGACAAGGTATTCCCGGTCGTCAAGCTCGTAACTTGTCGACCTAGGAGTGTGAAGAAAGTGGCTGACTCTGATGAGTCGAAGTGCGCACTTCAAGTCGTACGCAGTGGGCACTGGCTTCATGAGCCGCACCACAGAAAAAAGGTTTTCTAGGCAGTCTTGCAACAGCCTGCTCGTGAGAAGGAATTCATACCCTTCACTGCCAAGAAGCACATCTTGAAGGCGAAGGACAGCCGTTGTTGCAATTAGGACCCCTGCTTGCGATGGCTTCCACTGAGATCCAGTGCCCATTTTGAGTTCTCTGATCGTGTCTATTGCCATACGCAGTGTGTCTAAGGCGGCATAATATTTAGTCATGTTTCTGCGGCTTAGCGCCATGGTGGGATGACGCGCTGACATAAGGGCGTACCACCTAGAAACGAGGTCCATAAACCACGCTGTTGTTTCGGCCTCTGGCTCAATCACTCCTTCTTTTATTAGGAACCGAATAGCTGGCGGGGCTTCGCGGAAGAGCTGGACAGCGACTCCAACTTTCATCTTGGTGAAGTGTTCACCACTAATGTGGTTTTCTGATAAATTTGGTGCTACCTTAAGTTCATTGGCAGCATCATAATCCAAGACGGCCTGTACATGCTCTAGTTTCACCTTCGAGGAAGGCAATCCGTTCTCGCTTACTGTATCATCACTCAGTGTGAAAACTTTAGAGCTTAGAAGCTGTCCTTTCAGGTTCTTAAGGACATGTGCTGGGTCAGAGATGAAAAAAAGTTCCTTCCCATCTAGGGTTGGGTGGGGTATGAGCACGAAGTTGTTGAATGGCGGTGACTCGAAAAGCCAAATTCTCTCCACATAGCGCGGTTTGCTGCACCCATGTCACAGGTGACTACCCGTACTCTTAGAGAAATCTGGCTGCATATCTGAACTATTTCCAGGACATATGTCTTGAGTACAGAGCCGTCCACGTGCCTACCAGTAAATTCATAGGCTATCACTTGCTTCCATCTTTGGTTTACCCCACCTAGCATAAAGACCAAAGCATGGTTGGCTGCCTCTTCAGGCTTCGAGGGCAAGGTCGTTCCTCCCAAAAGCATGTCTTCTCCACGGTCGAGTTCAAATCCGGGTGCTATCTCCATTTCATCTAGAAAGAGAACGCAGTCTTTTTCCACATCCTCCATTCCCTCTGCTTTGGACCTCATTACGTCGATCACTTCATGCAGGATACCTGGCAGAAACTTCAGGATCTCAATTCTTCTTGCTAACGTTCTGCTTGATGGGAGAGGGTAGCCAATCTTTCTGAGCGTTTCATACCCAGTGGTTCCACACGCAAATTTAATTTTTAGGCCTTGCTTTATTGTTTGCGCTGACCATGAATTGCCACGATTGTTGTTCCGAGAAAGGGCACGAATTTGGTCTTCATTTAAAAACTTCGTATTTCGTGAGAAATTAGCTGCCTCTTTCTGCAGCTTACGATTCTGCTTCTGTAGTTTTTTTACAGTGTTCTTAGATTCTCTGTGGTGTCGTTTCAGCTTATTATTGGCTGCTGTGAGATCTGCTATCTTCTTCCAAAGCTCTGCTGCCCCAGAATCAAAGGGTTGGGTCGCACGAGCCACTGCAGTTTCTTGAGGCCGTACATCCGTGGTGGTCGAGGTAAATTGCTCACTAGCATTGCTTTTTTCTGTAGCCACCAATGTCCCATTTATCACTCCGTCTGACGATGAATCTGCTGGAGGATCTTCTTGCGTATTTAAGGGAAGGACGTTTGTCACTTCTGGTGAAGAACCTTGTGCGGCAGCGTCATCACTAAATAATGCAGGCATGTGCACACTTCGGTCCCTCGGTGGTCTTCGCTCTTTAGGAAGTTCTGGAAGCATATAAATAAGGAAAAATAGCACATTACATATTTAAAATAGTGGTCCTTTTGCAAAACTCCGAAGTAAGCTTTTCTGCATTGCAAAGGACTCTTCACCATGGCGGCCCATCCTAAACGTCAGGTGCAGCTGTTTTTCACCCTCCTTCAAAAAAAGGAGTGGCTAGGCAAAACTGGTTCTAATCCCTTTATCCCGACAGCGTATCGTGTGAAGGAAAGGAACGCCGCATTGTTCAGACTATATATGTTTGCAGCATTCTACATTTTTCTGACTCCAAAGCTGGTTTGGCGGCCAAGGTGAAGGAATTTTGCTGTGCCAAGAAGCTGACATCCAAAGTTTTGGAAAGGGTCCATAGAAGACGCGGCAGAAAATTTAACACGTATGCAAATCAACCACTTCATCACGTAAAATTTTCAAATGTAGACGACGAGGCGATAAGCAACATGGTAGCAAACACCAAGGTTAGGAGGTATCTGACCTTTGAATGGGAACACCGTTGGGACAGCATTGGGCTTGAGTTTTTTCCAACCGTCCGCGCGGTTTTGTTCGAAGCTCTTGTCTTCGAAATGAGCCTGCAGATGAATGTGTTATTGGAATTAGCCCCACATTGCCTGCTCGAGAATGAAAACAACAGCACGCAAGACAACAGCGTAGTCCAAATATATCAGTCGAATCAATCGAATGAGCTCCTTAATCTGCACATAACAACATATACTGTTTATCTCATTCACTGAATTAGTGCGGTGTCGTTGGGCGAAGCATAGGGCTAACAGGCAGCGCAAGCTACCCAACGCAGCATACGTGTCAAAAACTCAAAAAATCGTAAGTAAATGAATTCATGTTGGCTCCTAGACGACCCAGATGCAGAGTAATTGCCACAGCTTATGTGCCCTCGCTTGTGGTCGTGCTCTGTGCCTTGATTCGTGCCGGCCGCGGTTCTCTGACAAGCGCCTCGTAAAGGCAATTATTTTTTAATGAACAGAAGCGGCGAAAGCACGTTTGGTACGCATTCACGAGCTTAAACATTGTGTCATGCAATTTCGGATGCAAACAGGCAAGCAGCAGACAATGACCGGTTCGGCGCGGAAGCGTGCCTTCTTATTTACGCCGAGCAAGACGAATAGTGCGAAAATGACATCTGACCAATACAAATCTTGTACTACACTTAGCTGGCTAAACGCAAAAGCGGTAAATCGCAACAAAAACAGCACTGAACCAACATGCGGCACTTACACTACAGACACATGAGGAGCTCGTCGGTTGCCACTTGTCACGCTTGATCCGGACCAGCCACAGAAGCCTTCTTTTCGGGTCTCTGGGAAAATGAAACATCCTCCAACCATTTCTCGCATGGTTGGAGCATTGAGGAACACAACATCCAGGCATTTCACGGCGATGAAAGCCGCGCGAACGCAGGCACTTAGCAGTGACGCCCGCACGACAGCAGAGCGGCGAGGTCGGCGCGGGCAACACAATGGCGGAGGGAGCGCGCGAAAACAGTTTGAGGCGGCGTCGAGTGGTTCAAAGGGTGACCTCACCCTAAGCGGGGGCGCGCGCATCGAGGCACCCTAACGGGTGCTGTGCATGCAGTTTCAAGGGCGCATTGATGGTCGCGCGCTGCTCGTGAAGCAGGTTCCGCATTTTTCTGTGAATTTCCTGCCCAGTGTAATGGCATCCACGAATAATTTTTCCAAGCTGGCTGATTCTGAAACGTATGCTGAAGGGTACATGCATGAATATTCACGCGAATAGCACATGCATGCTAAAGCAAGGGACTTGTACTTACCACGTCTAAAAAGCATCATTTTAAGCGAGAACTTTTACAGCTCGTTCGGTGGCAGCTGTTGTCGGCACCGCATGTCGGAAATAATCGGGGGCTGCGTAAAAAAAACCCTATCATGGTAATTTGTGTTTCTAGTGATTGATTGTTGTGTGGTATAGCTAGGCAATGTCAAGTAATGTAACTGATGAATTGAAAAATAATAAAATGAAAATATTAAAAAGGAGGCTCAAACGTGTCAAAATTCTCAGAATGAGAAGCGAATACTTAATGATGTTAATTCATGAAATAAAAATTTTCATTCCGCGAATAACAATTAAGGCGGTGTTAAAGGCGCTATATCGGCATCTTCTCTTAAGGCAAAGCTTGAGCGTCCCTCTAATTTTTAGGAACACTGCATGCACATCAGACAGAAAAACCAAACTTCTTTTTACATCCATACAGAAGAAGGAAAAAAATTATTCCCAGCTTGGAAAGGAAACACAGTGATGCATCAATTTGCAACTTCACATACCGTATTTACTCGAATCTAACGCGCCCTGGATTGTAACGCGCACCCGTTTTTCGTGACCCCCACCCCCGAAAAAAAAAAAGCTCCGATTGTTACGCGCACCCGTTCTCCGCGAAAAAGAGTACCGCGCACCTAACGCTTTCATACAGCAATACAACTTTGTCTCGTTTGGAAAAGCAAAGATTTAATCTCGGTGCACTAAAAAACACACACACAAAAGGAAACGGCTTATCTTGCCAAGATTGTCACTATGCCGGCACAAGGTTCACTCGTCGTCGCTGTCAGACAACTCCTTGTCACTGCTGACGGACCAAAGCATCTCATCCTCGGTGCCGTCCATGGCATTCGATATGCCACATTTTTTAAAGGCCTTGATGACCATGGCAGACGGTATCGTGCACCACGCATCTTTCGCCCATCCAGTGAACTCTTGCAGCGAGGCACGCTTCATTCTGTTGCTGGGAGTGAATTCATGGCAGCCACTCACAAGCCATTCGGTGTACAGCGCCCGAATCCTATCTTTCACTGGCTTGTTCAAGCAAACATCGAACGGCTGGAGCTGCGATGTCATGCCACCTGGTATCACGACAAGGTCGGTGTTGCACGCAGCGAGCTTGTCCTTGATGCGTTGGTCGAGATGGCACTTGAAAGCGTCGAGCACAAGCATCGCACGCAGGCCCAAACTGCCGCCGGGTCTCTTGCGCCAGACGTATAGTTCACTATAGACAGACGTTATCGATCCAGTCGGCGACCAAGTCCGTTGTCATCCAGCCTTTTTCATTGGCGCGCACAATCACGCCACTCGGAAACACGATTCCTTTCGGGAGCGTCTTGCGCCTGAATATGAGATACGGGGGCAGCTTGTGTCCATCCGCGGTGCAACAAAGCATTGCGGTGACGCGTGTTTTTTCGTGGCCGGAAGACAACACGCGCACTTGCTTCGCCCCCTTCTTTTCAACGGTTGTGGTGGCAGGCATGTCAAAGTACAGCGGTGTCTGATCGGCATTTCCAATCTGGCCGAGGTGGTAGCCGTACTTGCGGCGCAAACTTAGAACGAACCGCTGAAAACTGTGCAGCTTTTCTTCGTACTCTTCAGGCAACTTCTGGCATATCCCTGTCCGCCTTCGAAGAGAAAAGCCTTTTCTCTTCATAAAATTAGACAGCCAGCACCTGCTCGCTTTAAAGTCGCTCCGCGTTAGCCCTGTTTGTAGGGCTAGCTGCATCGCCCGGACTTTGAGCAGGTCCGTCGTCACTGGCCGCTGCGCCGCTCGCTGCTCTAGAACATATTCTGCGAGCCGCTCTTCTATTTCGGTGAACCGGCCCTGCTTCGGTCCACTGAAACCTTTTCGTGTAGCCTTGCTGCCGAAAATCTTTTCCTTCTGCTTGCGCCAGTCCCGCACGCATGTTTCCGGAACTCCGAATGCGCGTGATGCGGCCCGATTTCCGTCCGTCTCTGCACACACGATGACTTTCCGTTTAAATGCGGCATCATGATGAACTCGACGAATCTTCGGCACGTCCATACTGGTCGGTCAATCGCAGAAAACGGGTAGGCTAACCAAAGCACATGTACCAGAGTACACGAAGGACGCTACTGCAGCTAGGCATAGACAGCTAGACCAGCTAGTAGGCTCGAAGTGCATACCAGGCGGCCATTTTGAAATGCCGATGGCGATATGATATCGGAGATTTAGGGTCGTACTCGATTCTAGCGCGCACCTAATTTTTGGACACGATATATCGGAAAAAAGGTGCGCGTTAGATTCGAGTAAATACGGTACTTTCTTCACAGTGGCTTCTGAAAGTATGTTACAAGGGAAAAAATTCCCAGCTTAGAAAGGAAACACACTGAAGCATCAATTCACAACTTCACATACTTCCGTGACAATGGTTTCTGAAAGAAAGTTTTGTAAATGTCACTCTTATCGGTGGCTGCAAAGGCATAGTTCACGAGCAGCGGCTTTATAAATCTTGAGCACACCAACTTAGCTATATCATGATGGTGCTGGCTGTTGGCGCAGTGAAGGAGGCCAGACTTTGAAACAGCTGGTACAGCTGCATCTAAGAGCGTTTGCAGTGGTTTGTGAAGCGTTGGGCATTTTTGAAGTGCTGTCTGGACAAATATCCGCACGGTCTCTAGGACATGATGCAGGCTATCTGAGGGGTATAACAATCCACCTCTGTCCTGGTGAAAAGTGAACATTTGAAGAGGCTGCTTTGTCAAAGGTTTGGTGACGATTGCACTGCAGCTATCACATTGCATATGCTCCTTAACAACACGGGAAATATATCCACCAACATAAACGGTTGCTGACACTTGCAGTGTTGCAAACCTTGCCACATCTGGCTGCTTTAGATGTTCCAGTACATTTACAGCTTGCTTTGGAAGCTCAGCTGAGCTTTTCGACACCTGTGGAGTTTCGAGTAAAACACCCTTGGATGGTCCAGGCTCTTCAGCGCAAAGAACGTTACTGTCCAGCGACAAAGCTGCGATGCCCGTCTTCAAAACTTTTTCTAACCCCGAGATCGCAGAACGGACATCCAGCTGGTCATTGCAACCCACCGACCGCCTTAGTGTCCCAAAAAATGATTCGATGGGGTCACTGCTAAACTTCCTTGTTAACACAAAACCAAACTTTTCTCTAGTGAGAAGGTAGCGGACGCAATGAACAGTAGAGTATGTCGCAAGCAGGAGCGCTTCATATGTTTCAGCCGTAAGGAATCCACGAGGAGATGATGTATTGCTCTTCAACTCCTCCATGTACAGGGGAAACGTGATTTCTAGCCACTCAAGGCGATCATCATCTGGGCTGTCGTAGTGCCTCACATCAGGAAAGCGTTGCTGGACATGTTGCACAGTGTTGCTTGTATCATGCAAAAGGAGCCATCGATACACATTTCGCATGAAGGTTATTGTCGGGCCTGCAGCAGCAACAGCAGGATGGCAGCTATGGCCCGCTTGCTTCATGAGAACTTCTAGTGCTGAAGTAACCTCGGAAGAGAATACCTCCACTGCCCTCTTAACATTCATTTTTTCAATATTATTGGGGCAGACGTGTTTCCTGCTTAAGTTCCTCACTGGCCTGACCAGCCATGTTTTTTTGCATTTCATAGAGTTTTTTTAGGT
The DNA here is from genome assembly GCF_055883805.1 of Amblyomma maculatum. Lineage (NCBI taxonomy): Eukaryota > Metazoa > Arthropoda > Arachnida > Ixodida > Ixodidae > Amblyomma > Amblyomma maculatum. The sequence continues at coordinate 116,128,069 of NC_139354.1, forward strand.
GGGAAGAAGACACCTCACCAGCTTTGCCGAGGTCTCGTGACAAAAACTGGGACCGCACATTTTTCATTATCTGACAGTAATCGAAGCTTAGGAAAAGTTCTCGGTCGGGATTGCATGGGTGTTGGATTCTATAGGTCAAAAACCCACCACAGAGCTCTTTCATAGCACTTACGTTGGTTTTGTGATTATCTGTCACCAGGCGCATTATTTGGAAGCCTAATTCTTCCACTTCTTTCATCACATAGAGAAGCAACTTCGATAGCTGAGAGCCGCTTAACCCTTTCGTAAAAAAGTATGCAACAGGAATCTTATAAGTAGTGCTGAGCCCATTTATGACAAAGCATAGCAAGGAGTTTGCCAAAACAAGCTCACTGTCAGGTGAATTTGCTATGCCCATATCAACTTGACCAACGAAGCAATCTCGCTGCTTGTTGTATTGAAGCTTGGGCTTTATCCGCATCTCATCTACTATCAGTGAGCAGGTTCTAGATTGGGGTGCATCAAGCTTCTCTAATTCAGCCTTCAGCCTGGCTTGCACTAAGTGGTTGACACCTGTCTCACCCGAGCTGCTCCCAAGGTAATTCAAAAGGGTAGTTCTGCTAGGTAGCTTGAGTAGCATCTTCCTCCCTGCGTGCTCGTAAGCTTTTGTGGAGAGGTGGCGCAGCACGATGCAATGGCGCACTACGTCTTCAGTCCAAGCTGGTTTTTTGCGGCGAAAGTTAACAATTTGATCCCATAAAAAAAGAGCTGAAATATTCTTCTCTTCTGCCTGCTGACGAATGTACTGCAGATTACCGAAATCCGCCTTTTGCGGCAGGATGTGGCGCCATCATGCGGGAGCGGGCGGGAAACACATTGAGCGGCAGTGTAGCAGACGACGCGAGAGCGCACCATACGAAATGGCCACGCCAACGCTGGTAGAAAGCGAAAGCTTCCCCCCTTTTTTGGCCTCGGAGCGGAAAGTAGTGACAGTGATTGCAGCATATCATGTTCACGCAGTATGGGGGAAGGTAGAGCGTTTTCACAATCCACTAATAACGCACGTACGCATATACAATCTTCGTATTGTAAGAGCGTGTAGCGCGGGCCGTGTTCGACGTGACAGAATGAGACGCTCTCAGCGTGCAGGTTTTCGGCAGACAGGAGAGCGTGGGGGCAGAGAGAGAGAGAGGGGGATCTCAAAGGGCAAAGCAGCCAGGGGTTTGTTGATGCTGCAGAGCTAGGTGGAATCGTCTCCTGTGACTTTGAGCGGCGCATATGCGCGGGGTGTCTTGAGTTACCGAGCACAATGCGGTCACCGCGGCGCCGGCATGGTGCAATGGGCGTCGCTTCCTCCTCGCGTCATCTACAACCGTGCAGCTATAGGATTTCATCCACGAAGATCGGCAGAGAGTCACATATACACACCCCGTGAAAAGGGCATTGTCCCGGCCCGAATGCACACCTGCAGGAAACTCGCTGCATTTTTCTGGCAATGGATGATTCAGAGCTGTAGCCGGTTTCTGGCCTCAGGAGTCAGAACGGATGGGGTCGCAGTGGTGAAAAGGTTCTCGGTGCGCAGAGAATGGTCATTCTGTTGTGAAAGGATCTCCAACGTTCATTTCTGCCTCCGCCGCGATTTCTGCGGAATCAACAACTTGGTGACACATGTGAATCTCCTACATATCGGATGCGCATCTCGGTCAGGAACGATCCACTCTGCAAGTGAACGAGCATGACCCAGGTGAAAATTTTCTGCTGGTTTCCTGCTGGGATCCTGCTGGTTCCAGCAGTGCTGGGTTATTAGCACATTCCCAGCAGCTGCTGGAACCAGCAGCTGCTGGTTCCAGCAGCTGCTGGGAATCTGCTAATAACCCAGCACTGCTGGAACCAGTAGCTGCTGGGACCAGTAGCTGCTGGGACCAGCAGCCACTGGGACCAGCAGCTATTGGAACCATTGGCTGCTAGGTTTCAACCGAGGGCTGCATATAGTCAGAATTTGGTGGATTGGTTCTCTGGGGGCTTGTCAGCCTACGAGAATTTGGTGCTGCTACTGCCTTGGACTGCACAAAGAAAATAATGGCAACAGCAGAGGTTTCAGTCATGACTCATAGTTTAATTTTATTTTCCATGCCCATATAAATTCTGCAATCTGCATGGACACATTTTCCCTTCGAGACTGTGGTACTGCAGCAGGTGTGCTCCAGCTCCAACTCGGATGGTGCCATGAAGGTAGCTGCATGAAAAAAAAAAACAGACCAGAAAAATATGCTACCAAAACCATGCTACTGCACATAAAATATGAATAATGGAAATTGAAAGCATCTACCCAAGAACCACATATTTGGTGCAAATCCACATGAGAACTGGTCAAGTGTGATGCAAACCACGTTTAGAGAAAATTTTCAATGAGCAGCGCTTCTACTAATGTGTGGATGGCTAGCTTTTGCATGTGCCTGTGCAGACTGCACCAATGCCCACACGCACCCATGGTGTTTCATTCATTCAACCATGAGAACGCCACTCCTAGGAAAGTGTCTGCATTGCTTTAGGCAGATGCAACGTAACAACTGGTGTGGTATTGCCAGAAAGGTTAGATGAAATGAGGGGCTCGTTATGATACAATTTAAAGGAGCAAACAGTCTAGAAGTCCAAGGTAAACATTGGGGATAATTTTTCTTATTAGGTTTGTTGTCGATGTTGACAAGAATGAGTGTTAAGATGATTTAGGGAGAAAGAATATTAAATGAAATGTGGAAGGAAAAACAATGCCGCTTTTCATGCAATATTATTTCTCCCTAAATCATCATAAGACTCATTCTTGTTAATAACAACAAACCTAAAAAAAAAATTATACCCAACGTTTACATTGGACTCGTAGACTGTTCGCTCCTTTAAATTAAATCAGAGAGATTAGAGGTATACCCATTGCTAGCCAGACATGACTGTTTAGCGGCATATTCTTTTAACCTTGTTTGGTATGCCACTCGTCATACACCCATACCCTGCAAATGGATTGGCATGGAAAGACAGTCTAGTTAGTCTATTTGCAACGAACCGTATCGAATGTGTGTTAACTTGCACAGTGTGTTAACTTGCGATTAGACGTTCTTTGAATCCTTGGCTGTTCACCATTGTTCGTACAAAGCGAAAAACAATCGGGCGACAAAGATATTTTACTTGCCGAAAATAGCACCAATGATACTTCGGCAAAATGATATGGCCTATTTTAAACTAGGGATGACAAAATTACCAGCTCACTTAATAGTCAATTACTAGTCACTCGACTAGTAAGCGGCTCTCATCACTGCCGAACTGCGCTGGCAGTGGTGCGCGCTTGAGTCACTGTTCCCGCTTGCTTCACTGTTCTTTTCCTCCGTGCCTATAATAACCTCTCGCAAATCCACTAGACGTTACACAACGCGAGGACTACAAAAAAAAAAAAAAAAAAAAAGAAATGAGATGCACTTTTTTACTTACCAAACACACGCAGCTCCTAGGCCTTGCAGATGTCACATCACATTTCTCAGTCTTGACAGAAGTTGTTACACCACCTTGATCGGTTCAAACTTACGTAGATGTTTCAGGTAAAATGCCTTAAATAATTCATACTGACGACGACGCTTAAATATTGTAAAAAGCACAAAATACTCCTGTATTCGCAAACACGAGCCAGCACAGAACAGCTCACCATGCAGCTCACTACGTAAATGTCTAAACTTCGGAACGGCTTCTTTTGGCTTGTTGAGCATCAACCGGAGACTAGTTACGACAGTGTCGTAAGCGCTGAAAATGCGCGTTTGTCAAACGGTACAAAAAAATACTCCTTAAATATTTCAAATTGTGCTAATATTACTATTTGTATACCATCTTACATGTAATTGTATTCGCTCTGCTCTGATCGTTGCACCAGATCGTTCGAAGGCGCGTCGTCTGCTACACTAGCAGATGATGGTGACAGCAGTAACAGCCTCGTGCATTACGCCGTGATAAACAAATTCGTAAAGATCAGATAACATTTTTTGCATCTTTGATGTTTGCAATAGCTCATAGCGGTATAACACTGCGGCTACCGTCCGAAAAAAAGAAGCATAGCTTCTTTAAAAAGGTGTCTTTCGCAGTTACGGTGATATTTTGATCACGGAGCAGAAACATGGTGTAAAAACGGGTATATACTTTCCGTGCTACGTTTTTGTAGAATGAATGAGCTCGCGATAGGGCAATGCAACAAGTTCTCACGTGCGTAAATGAACTCCATTACATGCGTTTGTAAACTTGGGTGGGTTACTTGCTGGTTCCAGTAGCATTCCAGGAGGGAACCAGCAAAATTCTAAAACCAGCAAAGAAAACCAGCAAGCACCCTGCTGGAACCAGCAAAGCCAGCAGGTTGCCTGCTGAGACCAGCAGACGCTCACTGCTGGAACCAGCACAGCCAGCAGGTCGCCTGCTGGGACCAGTGGAAAACCAGCAGGTCGCCTGCTGGGACCAGTGGAAAACCAGCAAGCACCCTGCTGGAACCAGTACAACCAGCAAAAATCCAGCAGGCTACCTGCTGGTTCCAGCACAAACCAGCAGCTTCCAGCAAGAAACCAGCAGAAAATTTCCACCTGGGGAACCCTCCAGGAGACTCATTTATTGTGCCGGGCGGTTTCTTTGCCGTTGCAAACGGTTGGACGAAGATGACGATTATCAAGCTCCCTAACGAAGTGCATCTGATTGCGTACATTAAAGGAACAAAGTCCGGATGCTTTGGCGTGCACGAAGGCGAGCCTTTTATTAGAAAAAAAAATACTGTGCGTCGTGCAAGTGTCAAGTGCGTCATATGCTCCGAGCGACAAAAACATAGATACTACAGGTATGTATGCATCTAAGCGAAATAGGCACGATGAAAAGTACCTACTGGAGTTTTCACCCAGGCTGTAGCGCACCAGTGATAGGTGCAATGAGGATATCTTCGGTGCGTGATTGCTTCAGTTGCACCGGGGCCTGAAGGCGATGTATTTTGTCCCTTCTTATCTTTATGTGGGAAAGGGCTATAGGTAGCTTAGATATCACAGGCGGCTGTGTGCGTTACGCCGTAATATTTAGCATGTTTTATCGTGACTGCCACCTCACTAACAAGAAAAAAAAAATACGGCGTTTTAATGCACTGCCGTTCGCGAGCCTCATGACCAGCTCAACCACTCGGCTCGCTAACGGCGGTGCATCACAACAAACACCCTTTTTTTCTTCTTTTTAGTCAGGCGGCAGTCGCGATAAAACATGCTAAATATTACGGTCTAGCGCACACAGCCACCTGTGATATCTGCGCTACCCGGCCCCTTCGCACATAAATAAAACAAACGACAAAATACATCGCAATCAGACGCGCCGAACAAGTGCTCATTGCGGCTATCACTGGTGGGTTACAGGCTTGGTGCAAACTCCGGTAGATACTTTTCATCATGCACATTTCCTTTAGATGCATACATACCTGTAACGAAGTGTTTTTCGCACAGTCGAGAGCACGCAGTCGGCTGCCAAGGTCGCCCATTCACGTCTTGACGCTTGGTTGCCCTAATCCAAGCTTCACGCCGTTGCAGGTCGCGACTCGCCGAAGGAAACCTAACAAAACGCGTCTTGCATCCCGGCACGCCTCGAGAGTGGCAGCCGTAAGCGGCACAGGTGGTTGGCATCGTTTTACCGAGGCTGTGAACGTAACGCGCCTCCAGCCCCCGTGCGTTGGCTATGAGTGCGGCGACGAGAAGCGCCGTCGACGCCTCTCAATGTGTTTTCATCAGTCGCCGCTGGGGCTTCGCGCATGCGCAGAAAACTCGCGCAAAAGGCGGATTGCAATCATTCTTCAATTTTTCAAGCTCTGTTTTGTAGTGGTCTACAGTGCGTCGAAGCTTTTCAACCTGTTTTTTGAGATCCCTTTCTCTGCGTTTCTATCTTGCTCTTTCATTTGCAAGTGAGCTGGACACTCTAACATTCACTTGAATTGCTTGGTGTGAAAAATTCGCATGTGTACTATTTGGAGCCTCCTGCGGTTCGTTTTCATTTTCAGGTTTGGCCATGTTCATCTCTTTCTGGATAAGACGGGCTGGCCTCTTGAGAATTGTCCTCTGACATTTCTGCTTCTGTGCCATCCTGGAACTTCTGCCGCTTTGTAGCCGGCTCAGGTTCCTTTTCGTTGGTTTTTGGAAACGCCCTTTTCCTTATGCTTTCTGTACTCCTTTGATGTAACTGCCTTGGCTTCATGTACGAAGGGTATTCTGGAAACAAGGAGGGCACTACACCTTTCTTGAGGCAGCGCCGTTTGCCCTCCGCTAAGTCGGCTTCCTTGAAGTGCCGGCTACACACTTGAATAATTCGAGGTTGTGTTCGGCACCCAGTTGTCCCTCCGTATGGCTTTCAACCACTGCTCCCGTAGCGCCGTGTCGGCCGGAATTTCGTGGAACGAGATTCCTGGAATCTTGCTTTTCCCATCTGAGCGGCAACGTGGCACACAGCAGTATGCCATTAAGTACCTGCAAGGCAACTGTCAGCGGCTTAATAATGCGCTTTGATATTACAATCGTATACTTAAAAAGTTCCGTGCAAGCACAAGTTCATCGAGCACAAGCACAAAAACAAAACTAAGGGCTGGCAGTCTGAGAAAATGCGACCACTAATATTGATCGAATTATAGACAGAGTACGCCACAGGCAGATTTAGGCAGGCTACAAATAACATTATTGCTATCCAGACAAAACAATTCTTGGCTCACCGTAGGAAGGGAGCAGATGGTACCGCATGCGTTGATCGTCACCGATTTTTGGGTCCCTGACGCGTGAATTTAGCATCTAAGCAGTGCTGTCACAATAACGAACGCCAGCAAGGTTAAGTTTTTGCACGTGTGAGCCAAAGAGAGTGATTCATGAGTGTATAAGGGTCAAAATACGCGCGCGCGCGACGGAGCGACTGCGTGGTGCAGCCGCGGCGAATGCAGACGAACCCCAACGTGACTAGCGCCACCACTCGGCGCTAAGTGGCGTTGCAGCAGAGTCGCGTCGACGGCCACGGAGGGCGCATCTGGCAGGCACAAAAAAATAGAGGAGGCTATGATAGTGCGCGCTGTGACCGAATGCTTCGCGTGTGCGGCCTTCAATGCTCCCCTCAAAAATCTGAATTTATACACATACGCCCCTCACCAAAGTGTACGGTCAAAATCCGCCTTTTTGCGCGAGGATGTGGCGCCATCATGCGGGAGCGGGCGGGAAACACATTGAGCGGCAGTGTAGCAGACGACGCGAAAGCGCACCATACGAAATGGCAACGCCAACGCTGGTAGAAAGCGAAAGCTTCCCCCCCTTTTTTGGCCTAGGAGCGGAAAGTAGTTACAGTGATTGCAGCTTATCATGTTCACGCAGTATGGGGGAAGGTAGAGCGTTTTCACAATCCACTCATAACGCACGTACGCATATACTATCTTCGTATTGTAAGAGCGTGTAGCGCGGGCCGTGTTCGACGTGACAGAATGAGACGCTCTCAGCGTGCAGGTTTTCGGCAGACAGGAGAGTGTGGAGGCAGAGAGAGACAGACAGAGGGATCTCAAAGGGCAAATCAGCCAGGGGTTTGTTGATGCTGCAGAGCTAGGTGGAATCGTCTCCTGTGACTTTGAGCGGCGCATATGCGCGGGGTGTCTTGAGTTACCGAGCACAATGCGGTCACCGCGGCGCCGGCATGGTGCAATGGGCGTCGCTTCCTCCGCGTCATCGACGACCGTGCAGCTATAGGATTTCATCCACGAATATCGGCAGAGTCACATATACACACCCCGTGAAAAGGGCATTGTCCCGGCCGGAATGCACACCTGCAGGAAACTCGCTGCATTTTTCTGGCAGTGGATGATTCAGAGCTGTAGCCGGTTTCTGGCCTCAGGAGTCAGAACGGATGTGGTCGCAGTGGTGAAAAGGTTCTCGGTGCGCAGACAATGGTCATTCTGTTGTGAAAGGATCTCCAACGTTCATTTCTGCCTCCGCCGCGATTTCTGCGGAATCAACAACTTGGTGACACATGTGAATCTCTACATATCGGATGCGCATCTCGGTCAGCAACCAACCCTGTTCTACGTCCAGAGCGATCCACTCTGCAAGTGAACGAGCATGAACCCTCCAGGAGACTCATTTATTGTGCCGGGCGGTTTCCTTGCCGTTGCAAACGGTTGGACGAAGACGACGATTATCAAGCTCCCTAACGAAGTGCATCTGATTGCGTACATTAAAGGAACAAAGTCCGGATGCTTTGGCGTGCACGAAGGCGAGCCTTTAATTAAAAAAAAATACTGTGCGTCGTGCAAGTGTCAAGTGCGTCATATGCTCCGAGCGGCAAAAACACAGATACTACAGGTATGTATGCATCTAAGCGAAATAGGCATGATGAAAAGTACCTACTGGAGTTTTCACATAGGCTGTAGCGCACCAGTGATAGCTGCACTGGTAGCTGCAGGGATTAGGGATAAGGGTAGATGGAGAATACCTCAGTAATCTGCGATTTGCTGATGACATTGCCTTGCTAAGCAACTCGGGAGATGAACTGCAAAAAATGATTGATGACCTAGACAGGAAAAGTAGAAAGGTAGGCTTGAAAATCAATATGCAGAAGACTAAGGTAATGTTCAACAGCCTCGGGAAGGAACAGGAGTTTACATTAGGTAGCGAAATACTGGAAGTAGTAGGCGAATATATCTACTTAGGACAGGTAGTAACCGCAGATCCGGACAATGAAAAGGAAATAACAAGAAGAATAAGATTGGGATGGAGCGCATTTGGCAAGCACTCGCAGATTATGACTAGCAGATTACCGGTATCGCTCAAGAGGAAAGTATACAACAGTTGCATCTTGCCTGTACTCACCTATGGGGCTGAAACGTGGAGGCTAACCAAGAGAGTTCTACTTAAGTTGAGGACAAGCCAGAGGGCTATGGAACGAAAAATGGTAGGGGTAACATTAAGAGATAGAAAGCGTGCAGAGTGGGTCAGAGAAATAACTCAAGTTAACGACATTCTAGTGGAAATTAAGAAGAAGAAATGGACATGGGCAGGACATGTAGTGCGAAGAGAGGATAACCGATGGTCGCTGAGGGTAACAAACTGGATTCCAAGGGAAGGAAAGCGTAGCAGGGGGCGGCAGAAAGTTAGGTGGGCGGATGAGATCAAGAAGTTCGCAGGGGTCAAGTGGATGCAGCTAGCACAGAACCGGGTTGAGTGGAGAGATATGGGAGAGGCCTTCGCCCTGCAGTGGGTATAATCAGGCTGATGATGATGATGATGATAGCTGCAATGAGGATTACTTCGGTGCGTGATTGCTGCAGTTGCACCGGGGACCGGGGCCTGAAGGCGATGTATTTTGTCCCTTCTTATCTTTATGTGCGAAAGGGCTAGGTAGCTTCGATATCACAGGCGGCTGTGTACGCTAGGCCGTAATATTTAGCATGTTTTATCGTGACTGCCACCTGACTAACAAGAAAAAAAAAATATGGCGTTTTAATGCACTGCCGTTCGCGAGCCTCATGACCAGCTCAACCACTCGGCTCGCTAACGGCGGTGCATCACAACAAACACCTTTTTTTTCTTTTTAGTCAGGCGGCAGTCGCGATAAAACATGCTAAATATTACGGTCTAGCGCACACAGCCACCTGTGATATCTGCGCTACCCGGCCCCTTCGCACATAAATAAAACAAACGACAAAATACATCGTCATCAGACGCCCCGCACAAATGCTCATTGCGGCTATCACTGGTGGGTTACAGGCATGGTGCAAACTCCGGTAGATACTTTTCATCATGCACATTTCCTTTAGATGCATACATACCTGTAACGAAGTGTTTTTCGCACAGTCGAGAGCACGCAGTCGGCTGCCAAGGTCGCCCGTTCACGTCTTGACTCTTGGTTGCCCTAATCCAAGCTTCACGCCGTTGCAAGTCGCGGCTCGCGGAAGGAAACCTAACAAAACGCGTCTTGCATCCCGGCACGCCTCGAGAGTGGCAGCCGTAAGCGGCACAGGTGGTTGGCATCGTTTTACCGAGGCTGTGAACGTGACCGCGCCTCCAGCCCCCGTGCGTTGGCTATGAGTGCGGCGACGAGAAGCGCCGTCGACGCCGCTCAGTGTGTTTTCATCAGTCGCCGCTGGGGCTTCGCGCATGCGCACAAAACTCGCGCAAAAGGCGGATTGAGCTCTCTTTAGAGACAGGACCAATTCCTGAACGCACAGAAGTCCGGGTACTGGGGCTCTTCATTCATCAACATAGACGGTCGGACACTACCTTGGCGAAACTCCGTAAGGTGGGGGACCAGGTGGGCCGCATGGTCCACCGGATTTCTAACAAACGGGGGGGTTGTGGTACAAAGATGCCTTGCAGCTGGCGCATGCATTCGTGACCAGTCGAATCCTGTATTCGACTCCTAAGGCCGGTTCGCACTGTGGGAACACAACAGCGGCGTTGACAAAACACGTCTGCCCGTTAAGCCGGAGACATGTTTCCGAAGACACTTCTTTCCAAGCAGCCTGTCACACTGCGCAAGAAGCTGGGAAACAAGGCAGGTTGCCGGGGTGTTACGTCGGTGTGACAGACTTGGGCAACGAAAACTAAATGCAAACCGCGGTCGGCGGCAGTGTTTGACTTGTTCGCTGGCCGAGCGAAAATCCCGGCGACGACACACCACCCGCGCTACTTAACCGCGATTGATTGTTTTTTAATTGTTTTTGAGCTCGCAAACAGCACTTCAAAAAAAAAACTCCTCTTCATCGCTTCTACGGCGTCTTGATTGCAGTCGGGCAGTGGGCCACAATTGAAACCAGCTGTGGTGTAGCCGCCCTGGTTCCCTTCTACAATGAGGAGTTGGACCGGCCGTTGTCCATGACGGAACTGTGGACAGCGATAGATGAAAGTAACAAGAGAAGTGCACCCGGCAGGGATGCCATAACATACAAACTACTCGGCAACATGAGCGGTAAAGCAGCCCGCGGCCTCCTAGGGCACATCAACGAAGCCTGGGAGAGCTCACGGTTGCCGAAGGCATGGAAGGATGCCGAAGTTTGCTTCATTCCAAAGCCCGGCAAGGCCCTCACGATAGACAACATGCGGCCCATCTCCCATTACGTCCTGCGCGGGGAAGGTGATGGAACGCATGGTTCTTCGCCGCCTGCAGAAGCACCTCGAAGAAACAGATCAGATGCCGGAGACGATGTACGGCTTCAGGCAACATCTCATCACCCAAGACGTGATGATCCAACTTCACGAACTGGTCGTCAAGCCGGCAACGAGGCACGCGCCGCGCGGCCGGATACTCGCCCTGGACTTGAAGGGAGCGTTGGATAACATGTCCCACGCGATCGTGTTGCGGAATCTGAATATGACTAGGTGTGGCCGAAATACATTCGGCTACATCGAGGATTTTCTGTCAAACCGAACAGCGACCAACAGGATAGGGGAGGAGAAGTCAGACCCTGTCGAGCTTGGCGACCCCACAGGGATCGGTCTTGTCGCCCCTGCTCTTCAATCTGGCCCTTTTGCCCCTGCCCGGTCTACTCAAGCAAATCGAAGGCGTACGTGAACCACGCTTTCCACGCCGACGATATTACGGTGTGGACGGCTCGAGCCGGGTCTGATTCCTGGATGGAGGAAGCCTTGCAGAAAGCGGCAACGACCGTGCGCGAGTACGCAAAGTCGTGCGGACTGAGCTGTGCTCCCCAGAAATCAGAGCTGCTTATGATCCAATCGTCAACACTGAGGTTTTCGGAAAAGACCTTTTCCAGGCTGGCTTTAGACTGGAATAGAGCCAAGTTCGCAAGGTGCAGCTTCCACCACTTTGGTTTGTTTAGAGTGATGAAGGGTGAGGGTGTTAGGCTGATGACAGGTAAATGATCACTTCCTAGAGGATTGTCAAGGACGTCCCATTTAAAATCAGTAAAAATTAATGGGGAGCCAAATGATAAATCTAAAACGCTCATTTTCCCCGTGCTTGGGGAGCAGTCTGTATGTTTTTTTGTATTTAGCAGGCAGACATCATTGCAATATTAAATCCTCTAAAATACGGCCTCAAGTGTCTGTTTGATCGCTTATCCAAAAAGTTGAGTGCGCATTAAAATCTCCAACAACCAGATATGGTTCTGGTTGTTCTAAAAGCTCTTCCAGATCATGAAGGGTTACAATTAGGTGCGGTTGGAGATACAGTGAGCATATAGTTATTGTTTTTTAATGAATAATAAGACGGCAACAGCTTCGAACTTCGTTTCGAGGCTAATCTCACATGTTGCAACTCCATTCTGCACCACAATAGCGACACCTCCAGATAGCCTATTTGCTTATTTTCGGTCGCAGATAAAGATGTGTCCTTTTAAAATGTTTTGATGTGGTCCTAAGTTAGTTTTTTGTAGGCAAAGGACTACAGGAGAAAAAATGTAAAATGTCTTTTATATCATTGTAGTTGTTTATGAGACCTCGGCAGTTCCAGTTTATGAGGAACGCCATTTTTTTTAAATGGAATGTGCCTGACTTTAGGTTTCAGGTTTGTCTGGTCCTGTTATACGAGTTTTTTCTCTCTGTTTTCTTTCCAGAGAGTTGTGTTGCCGCTGCAGCTGGGACGAAGAAGGGGTTGTGTTCATTGCCTCGGGAGCTCTGGATGTTTGGGGAGAATTAGGATTGTTGGTTGCAGGCTTTTCTTCTGGGGGAGAAGCCTTTTGGGCTGCTGGCTGTGGGGCCAGTGTGCCCTGTTTCTGCAATGGAAGGGCAGCTTTCACTGCTTCTGCCTGGGGCGGGGACGGCCCTGCCTGAGGCTTACCCTCGGCGGAGACCAAATCCTGTTGTGGTGTGCTGCCCCCACACTCCACCACATTGGAATAGTTCGGTTTGGCTGTGAACACAAAAGTGCCCTGTTTAACAAGATATTGCTGTCGTGCCTCTTTAAACGTTATGTTTTCCTTGACTTTTATGGTAATGATGTCCTTCTCCTTCTTCCAAGAAGGACATGACCGTGAGTATGCGGCGTGTTCACCTGCACAGTTCGCGCAGTGTGGCTTAGCTTCGCACTAGTCAGATTTATGTTCATTTGAGGTACTCACACGGCAGCTCTGGGAGCCATGACCGACGCTTTGGCATTTGAAACGTCTAGGGTTTGGGATGTAGGGCCGGATGTCTACTTTGATGTAACCGACTTCAATTGATTCAGGGAGTTTGCTAGAGTTGAAAGTCAGAACTATGTGCTTTGTTGGTATTTCTTGGTTGTTCTTTCGGATTTTGATCCTGCACACCGATTACATTTTGCTCGGAAAGACCTTCTAGAAGTTCTTCTTCGGTGAGTGACAGGAAGTCGTTCTCTGAGATCACACCTTGGACTGTGTTCAAGGATCTGTAAGCACCGACTGTTATTGGGATGTCCCCAAATGTGGAAAGTTGCTGAAGGTTGCTGTACTGGAATTTGCTTTGCAGCTCAAGCAGGAGATCCCCGCTAGCCAGTTTACTAACTTTGTATCCTGGGCCTAGTATGGTTGTGAGACCTAGATACTGCAAAAGGGGATATTAACCGAGCTTGTTTGGCAGGGCTTTCACTGTGGATCACATGATATTTAGGGAAGGTTTCATGCTTCGTTGAAAAGAACTGGGCTGATACAACGGTCCGCCTTTTCTTGGAAAGGCGATCAGTTTGTTTGGAGGAAGAAGCCATAAATAATGTATAATGTTCGGCCGCGGCGCCAGCCACCCACCATGGAGCCCAACTAGGGGACGGGGCAGGAATAGAGGGTTTACAAAAGTAAGTCTGGCAACCATGAGCGGCACGCTGATTCCGCGCTGGCAGCCATATTTGTTCGCTCCGTCCTTTCGCTTTAGCTTTGGTTCGCTTCGTGTCCGTCCGTCAGCGCCCGCCGTTCTGTACGCGCTTTTCATGTTCTAACCTAGTGTGCTGTGCTTGGACCTCTCTTCTGTCCCTGGTGGTGTCTGTTAGCAAAGCAAAGAAGCGTATTTTGACAGCCGAGGCGTAGCGGTTACAAACTGGTCTACGAGTCGTGCATGGGCCCCTCGTCGATCCGCGCGTCATCCGTATCCGGGTACAATATCTAGAGTTCTGTAATGTGCAGATTTTTTTTGTCTGTGCGCCTTTGACAATGAGAGACGATCGCGAGTTTGCTTGGTTTGCGCATCACCGTCGCTCATCCCACTGCTATCAGTGGGATACTTGTTGGTGAAATGAGCGAGGATGCAATTTGTTTTGAAATGAAAGAATCGTGCGTAATTTGACGTTAGTCGGAATGGCGCTTAGCACTTTGCTGCCTATGCCGTCGACGCAGTTATTGGCACGGGCCTCGGAAATAATCGGGGGCTGCGTAAAAAGAAAAATGTGTCATGGTAATTTCTGCTTCCAGTCAGTGAAGATTGATTGGTGTGCAATAGGCAATGATGACGTAATAAAATATTTGTAAATAATTGACCAACTGATGAAATAAAGCAAGAAAAAAATTGGAAATTGAGGCTTTAAAGGTGACAAAATGCTCAGAAGGAAAAACCAGTACTTGATGATGCTAATGAAGAAAATTTAGAATGTATAACTGATTAATTGAAATAATTGAAGAATGTGTTAGGTGTCAAATTGCTCAGAATGGAAAGGCTATTGTTGCTGACCCTGAGTATTGGTCTATAAAAATATAAAACATTAAATAAAAATAAAGAAACAAATAATCGACATATAAAATGAATAAAAGCTAAAAATTCAAAAAAGGGAAGAAAGAAAATGTGTGTGAGAGAGAGACGCTATCGCGTCATACCCTTAACGGCGGACCTTAAGTGTCCCCCTAATGTTTTATAACAGTATTTATAGAATATAAATCCGACTTTTTGAACACCGCCAGCTGCACCAAGCATGGACACTTTGCAGTAATGTTAGTTGACTTTCCAAATTTCTTTTCGTTTTGAGTTCCTCTTCCTCCTGTCTGCTATCTGACCGAGGGAATAAACAAGAAATAGGCATATTTACAAAATCAACTGAATTTCATGTGGCTGTCAATTAGCGAACCATTGGGTGACTGGATAAAATGCGCAAAAGTGAAAAGCAAACTTCTTTATTTTATCGGCCGCACTGGCAGGTATGAAAGCACAGAATGCAAGCCTGAGCTGCGCGCTCTGAGCGCGCACCGGACTTCGCATGCATTATGACGTGATAACATCTTTCGAAACGGGCTGGACGTGAGCATATTACAACACACTAGTAGGATGTCATCTTCTCCTGCTTTACTAGACGCCGCGGGTTTGGCAGCCGCTTTTGCAGTGTGCCTCGGGTGCACTAGACAGCCGTATTGCTCTCTGCACCAAGCACTACAATTTCGTACGGCTGTGAAAAGTAGTTCCGGTAATCATGCCCTTGTCTTAAATCAAATACACAATGGTAAATGCAGCCTACGTACAAATGGTTTCAAAGAACGTATTTGAACTATAGCGTTCGGTATACATGCATTGCTCCTTCTCCCATGTAGTCCATCGAAGCATAAGCTTATCCTTCAAGTTAACAAGGCTCCATAGCACGCAAAACAACCTTGCTGTTTTAGGTGATAGCACGTTCTGTGAGCTAGCTCCCAGTCAGAGGGACGTGCAGTAATGCTTTACATGATGCAAGTGACACTCGTAAAACCGATTAGGATTGCAAACGAGCGGTCGCACACACGCATATACCTTGTTTCCGTGCACATCTACGACGGTGCGCTTGCTGCAGAAGGGTACGCAGCAACATACTGGCATCATTCCGAATAGAGCTTGGTGCTAGCAGCGACTGCTGTGATACCCCTTACCGCATGGTGTATCATATATAATACACACCAAACCTTCTTCTCGCACCAAGGGAACGAAAATAAAAAACTTATTCTATATTTAGCGGGAATCAGTATCCTGTCTAGCAACTACACCAGTGGTGGCTCCATCTCTCGAAGCTGTTTTGAACTTCATTTCTGTTTGCAAACACGAGGACGCAGCGTCGCCAGTTTTGCGCACCAAGTTGGTAAGTGGATGAAATGCTTTTGCAATCATGACATATACTTCCGCTTCAAAAAAAATATTAGCGTAGAGAATAGCTCCTTGTCTTGATCTTGGGACATTTTGAGCGTGCAAATCTTTTTCATTGCTTCGTGAGGAGCACATCTGGGCCTGTATCATATGTGATACTCTATGCAGTTAGGGGTAATTTTTGTGTGCGATGATGCGTTGGCGTTTTCTTGAGGGTAACAATATATTTCTTCTGTAATGCAGCAAGTTCGCGTGATTGGCGTTTCCCAGACGATGAGGAATTCTTCTTTTTATATTCTAGGCTATGGATGTGGGCACCTTTTATGTTGGAACAAGACGTGGAGTCCGGCCCATTCCAGGTGATGGAGACAGAAGCAGCGATAGTGAGCTGTCGGACGATGATGGGGAAGAGATTTTGCCATGCCAGGTGCCGCCCCTACTAGCAGACGAGTCGTCTGAAAGCGAGGAAGATAGTGAAGATGAAGTTCCTCTTGCAGCATCGAGTACTCGAGACAAAAAAGGACCCCTAAAATGCGCACCGAAGTGGACAAAAACCTGCTTTGCGAGGGACCCAAAAGAAATCGAGTTCACTGGTAGCACTGAGATGCCATCAGCTATCACAGGCCTTGCCACACCTTTACAGTTTTTCAAATTCCTTTGTCCTGTTGAGGTTTTTGAAATGATTTCCGAGGAGCCGTTGCGTTACTCAGTTCAGTGCCGCCCTAAAAAGCCTCATACGACGAGTGCGGAGGAACTGGAAAAATTCGTTGGAATGGCTCTTTACATGTCAATAATTCAGCTGCCAAGCACTCGGGACTATTGGAAATCTACCATCGGACACCACAAAGTATCAGATGTGATGAGCCTCAACCGCTGGGAAGAACTGAAGCGATTTCTGCACTTCAATGACAATGAGAAATTTATTCCGCATGGTGAAATCGGGCACGATAAATTGCACAAGGTAAGACCACTTCTGAAGAAATTACTTGAGCAGCTGAGTATAGTCCCCAGAGAAGAAAAGCTATGCATCGACGAGCAAATCGTTCCTTTCAAGGGAAGAAGCTCATTAAAGCAGTACAACCCTAAAAAACCACATCGCTGGGGCTACAAAGTCTTTGCTCTCAGTGGTGTTTCTGGTTTCTGCTACGACTTGGAGGTGTTCAGTGGTGCCGCGGACAACAAGCAGCTTCCAGGGGAGCCTGACTTAGGGGCCAGCAGCAACGTTGTCGTGAGGTTGGCACGTACGATCCGTAGGCAAAACAGCCACCAATTGTTTTTCGACAATTGGTTTACGTCGGTTCTTCTGCAAGTCTATTTAGAAAAGGAGGGAGTCCATTGCCTTGGCACTGTGCGTCGAAACCGTCTGCCTGGCTGCACACTCCCAAAAGAAAAAAAAAAGAGAGAGAGGAACGTATGAAGAAAGGGTGTGCGATGTGTCGGGTATCAAGCTTTCAGCAGTTCCATGGCACAATAAGACAGTGACTTTGCTGTCAACATTTGTTGGGAGTGAACCAGTGGGCGAAGTGAAGCGCTACTTTGCTAAAGAAAAGACACGCAAAATGGTGAGCTGTCCAAATGTTGTGTTGGTCTATAACATGCATATGGGTGGAGTGGATCTGCTCGACTCAATGTTGGGCTACTACCGAATCAAAATGCGGTCTAAGAAGCGGTACCATTGGATCTTCTTTCATTTGATGGACTTGACTGTGGTGAATGCCTGGCTACTGTGGCGAAGGCAAGTCTGTGGCAAAACACCCCTCCGCGAGTTGAAGTCTGCCATTGCAGGACTCTGCAAGGCAGGGAAGCCACACGAGAGAAAGCGTGCAGGGCGACCACGATCTGAAATCGAGTCGCTCATTCAACAAAAAAGGAGGGCTCCGCTGGCACCGCTGCCAACTGCTGACGTGCGCTTGGACAAGATGGACCACATTCCCAATTGGCTTCCCAAGCGAGTGCACTGCAGGCTGCCCTCTTGCAAGCACCTCACAAATGTTGCGTGCAAAAAGTGCAATGCTGCTCTGTGCTTCAACAGGGAGCGAAACTGCTTTGCATTGTTTTATTAGGAGATGCGAGTGACGTCACCACACTGCAAGAGCAGGTTTCACAGATTTTCCATTTTCTGCAATAAATGTTGTTATTTCACCCTCTTTCAACGTATTTGTCAATCATTCTTTTTGTTGCTCTTCACATCCTGTTTTTGTGTATATGCACGAAATATGCCCATAACTGCATGGTGTATCATATATGATACGCGAAGAAAACGCAGTTATAAAAAGCAACTGCGTGTTTTTTTTTTAAATGAAACTTGGCAAGGTTGTTTGTCACAAATCAAGACCGTGAAAATTTTTTTGTGCAGAATTAAAAATTCATGCGGTAAGGGGTTAAAAAATGAAACAATCGCTTGTGATCATGCCTGTGCACCTTGCGGTGCAAGCACGGGTTCCACGAAGGCGCACGTTGACAGCGTACTCGATGGGAGGCGCGGGCGGACTGAAAAAAACATGGCCGCCGCGCACAGTTTCTGTCTCTCACTAGATGCGCTAACTTTTGTAAAGCCTGTATTGGCAGGCAAGTCCTGTCCACGTCAGCTGTACACATTAACTATAGCCTAATATGGCATAACTCAGGGTAGTCATCCACACAAGGTTAACCCTCGCCGCCTGGAAGTAAGGAAAAACCAAGAAGAGAGTAGAGGACGAGAGTTGTAGGATAGAAGATAGAAAGTGAAAGATGGAAGGGAGGATAAGAAAAGGCGACGGCCGGTTTTCCCCGGGTGGGTCAGCTCGGAGGTGCCGTCTATGGGAAGTGTGGGCCAAAGTGGTGTGTTGCTTCCGCCGAGGGGCCTTAAAGGTCCGGACACTCGGCATCGGCTCAACCACCAGGATCCCCTTTTCCCCAGACACGGCGATGCCACGCACGGCTAAGTGTAGGTGCTCGGGGTCCATGGTGTCGCACATCTGCTTTAGCAGATGCCCCCTGCGGGGCCTCCGAGATGTAGTGGACGAGCTTGATTTAAGAGACAGCTGGCGCGCACTGCAACCAGGCCGCGCCGGTATGACCTGGACGGGGCGCGGCTTGGAGAGCCGCATATATCGTACGTACGTGTCTGCCAACATGCTGTCCACATTGCAATCACTTTGGGTTTTCCCAACAGCCCTCAGCGATCACAAGCTTCTCGTGCTGCGCATCTGCGCGGCAGGCATCATACCGCGCGCCAAGGGGTGCTGGAGCTTAAACACGCGCCTTCTTGACAGCGAAGATGTGCAGAAAGATTTCATTGCGATAGCGAAAAAGTACCTATCCCGCTCCATGAGTGCCGCTACGTGGGACCAAATGAAGACTGCGGTGCGGGAGTGCTTACAGGAGTGGAGAAAAAGAAAAGCTCGTGAGGAACGCGAAGAAATCCGCGTCGTCTCTGACACTATTCTCGTTCTTTCAGCCCCACTATCTCAAGGCCCCAGCATTGCAGCAGCACACTCCGCAAGGAGCTAAACCAGTTGAACCAACAGTGGGCTAGACTTCGCGCAACGGCATGCGCCGAACGATGGAAGTACGAGGCGTGGTGTTCTCGCCACCTGCTGCGCCGCCGCCATGCAACAAAAAGCGACACCCTCACCGCAATCCAAGATCCCATCTCTGGTGTCATCACAACATCGCCGCAAGACGTGTTGCAGAAAGCTCGCCTGTTTTACAAGGAATTGTACACCGCCGAACCATGCTATGCGGGCTCTTTCACCATCCAGCGCCCGCAAGACAAACCAAATGTAGATGGAACATGGCTTACAGAAGAACGGTTTGCAGCTCTCAAGTTTATGAAACCGACCAGAAGTCCAGGGACAGACAGCCTACCACCTGCTTTCTACAAACGTTTCAGGCCACTTCTGAAGGTGCCATTCTCCTACCTACTTAACACCCTGCTGGAGGAAAGAAAACTCAACGCTAGCATGGACGAGGGCCTGCTGACACTCATCTGTAAAGACCAAAACAGGGCCATGGATCTCAAGGCATGGAGACCCATATCCCTTTTAAATACTGACTACAGAATCCTGACGAAATGCCTTGTACAGCGCTTGACACCAGAGCTCTCTAAAATCGTTGGACCACATCAGGCATGCTGCGTGCCCGGCCGATCAGTCGAACTTCATGGCCATCGTATTAAACAACACCATCACCTGGCTAAAGTCCCGCAGATCAGGAGGCATCGTGCTCTCTCTCTCGATCAAGAAAAAAGCATTTGACAGGCTCAACCATGAATACCTGTTCAGCCAATTACAACACGCAGGAATCGATAAGGGGTTTGTGCGCATGGTGCAAACATTGTATGCAGAACCGCGCTCTGCAGTGATAATACTGGGGAGGATTTCCACTCCCTTCATGGTCACGCGGGGCGTCAGACAAGGGTGCCCGCTCTCCCCACTGCTTTACGCAATAGCGATTGAGCCGTTGCTGCAGCGCTTTGCCACCGACCCCTCCAAAGCAAAATTCATTTACCAGTTGGCTCACCGAGCACACCAATTTTTGGCTATGCCGACGACATTACCATGATAGTTCCGGATGCGCACTCGGCTGAGCGGATTCTGCAAATTACAGGCGACTACTGCAATGAAAGTGGGGCGCGCCTAAATAAACGGAAGAGCTCTGTTATGCATCTCGACAACAGCACCCCCATAGTGGCAGACATCCCAGCAGCCCATGAAACAGGATGCAGGGCTTCTACTTTGAACCGAGTGGCGCCTCCATGCGCAACTGGGAAAAAACTGAAGAAACGGTGATCAGGAGGATACACGATCTGAGAGAATTAAAATGCCCCCTCACGGCGCAAGCAACGATCATTCGTACCCTCCTCATCACCTTGATAAGCTTCATGACAAGCATCATGGACATACCTACTGACGCCAGGAATACTCCTGACAAGCACATATTCCGCTTCCTATCGCAGGGTGCTCCAGATAAAGTCCGAAGATGCGTCATAAAACAG
Source organism: Amblyomma maculatum (assembly GCF_055883805.1). Lineage (NCBI taxonomy): Eukaryota > Metazoa > Arthropoda > Arachnida > Ixodida > Ixodidae > Amblyomma > Amblyomma maculatum. Next base: position 116,149,036 of record NC_139354.1, read on the forward strand.
CCAAGATACAGAGGGGGCCTCGGCATTCCTGACCTCTCTGCCCTGACTGCAGGTTAGGAGGACAGCGCGCGCAGTGGAATGTGATATGCATTTGACAAGGATACTCACCAACTTCTTCCTTTCATCCAGGCTCACTGCCTTCACACAAAGGCCTCTATCACACAGCTGCCCTCGCGCAGGGACGCCGCTAGATTTCTACCGCATGGCGGCAGAAGACCTGATATTCCTAAGGGAAAAGTCTGCCGAAGATTCTCTCGGTATTGAACTCAAAAGTGCACTTGACCTACTGACACCGGCACTTCCGAAACACCTGTCGAAAGAACTAATGCCCGCCAAGCGCCCCAAGTGGAGTTTCATCACTGCTCATTTCCTCGATGCGCGTCGCGCGTCGTTCATGTGGCGATTCACACGAGGCATACTTACAATCCGCCGACGAGCATTTCTGTCAAGACTATCGGGCCAAATCGACACCTGCCCATTCTGTGGAGTACAAGAGACCGCAGAGGACACTTTTTATGATTGCATCCTGCCAACCGCGCTCCTAGATCGACTGAGAGATTTGTTCAAGCTTCCAGGCATCCCGTACTGCACGTGCGGTGAGGTACCTTAATCCGCTGCCCACTAAAGCACGGAAACAATTCGTCTTGGCACTCGCAGAAATCAACTACCAAATATGGGTAGCGAGATGCCGCGCTGCCTTCAGCCCCAAGACGCCGTGTCTCCTCGAAGTGAAGAATAAGATCAGAAAGGAGCTTTGGTTCCACCTTCAGCGAGAAGTACGGCACCTTGGCGCAAAGAAATTTTATGAAGAATGGGGGCACCCAATGATCATATTCAAAGAAAATCGAAGAATAGAAATCTGCTATTAGGAGTCTTGCTCGCGTCAAGCTTCGATCCGCTGGGGCGTTGCATGGGCGGTGCATTGGCACTGCGAACCCGCCCCGGCGGAGCAAATCCAGATTCCATGAGCTCCTTGGCTGGGACAACGCCCGCTCCCCGAAACAAAAACCTCCCCACCCCTGTGGTGGGGGGGGGGCCTTGCCCGGGGTTGCCGTAGGATGATGATGGTTGTTGGTTGAGGTCTATACCCTCACAGGAGGGCTGCACCGAGTGCACCCTCCCCTCCATCTGACAAGGCAAGGATTCACCTGACACCTTATTTGCCTTCATCCAACCGACCGCCGCTTGACTAGGACTTCATTTTTGACCCGCCATGAAGCAACTGAGCTAAGCCTAACGCTCGGCGTGGCACCGCTTCCTCCGCAGCGCAGAGCTGCGTCTCACGCCGCCACTGCGGCCGCTGATCCATCGCCGCAGCTGCTGTAGCCTCGAAGACGTCGACATGGAGAGCCAAGTCGATGGTACGCCCATCACTCCAGAAGAATTTGACGACGACCCCCGCTGGACCCGAATTGTTAAGGCCCAGCGTTCGGCCTACCTTAGAGGTGACGCTACTCTTCAAAGCGACGCGACCCCCTCAAGTCCGCCATAGCGCCCCGCCATCACTGAAGACTCCCAGGTTACGCCACCACATCCCTCTACCTCGACTTCCACAAGAAGACTACAAGATCGTGTTCCGCCCCGGCGGCGGCCTCGATTTCCGCACCACTACCAATGGGGCCCTCCTGACTTCACTTTGTGCCACCGTCAAAGTTGACTATGCCACCGCCCGTGCCAAGGATCGCGTAAGTATAAACCCATACAACAACTCATTCACTGTCAGTTCACCCTCAGACCAACGCACCCAGTTATATGTCCGAACCTCCGAGTTGCGTCTCCCAACCAATTCGTACCCCCTGCGCGCTTATGTTGCCGCTCCTGATAACGCTCTCCGCGGCGTATTCTACAACGCTGTGGACAAACAGAGACAAGAGGAGACCACAGCAGACCGAATTCAAGCCATGAACCCCAGCAACACCTACACCATTGCCGGTGCAAGACAGATGGGACGTACGCAGTCCATCCTGATCACCTTTGTCGGCACAATCGAACTATCCCGCACCATGGTATTCAACTGCGGCCATTTTATCTGCCACCCTTTCCGCCGCAAGGCCGAAGCCTGCACTAATTGTTGGAGCCACGGCCATCACTCCGACGTGTGTACCCAGCCCAGATCCGGACGCTGCACTCGCTGCGGAGCCCTGCACGAGATTCGGGAGCCCCCCGACTGCACACCTAAATGCATCTTGTGCCAAGGCACACATGTCACGGGATCCAGCCTGTGTGGACTTCGCTACACGCTGACCGGTCACTCTCCAACCAACATCATCCACCCCACCGCAATCAAAACCCTCCACCGAAGACTCCCGCCCATCTAGACACCGTCAGTGGTCTAACTCCCGGACCTGCAGCCCCCGCCGCCGCTCCGTATCCTTTCCGCCACTGCCGAGCCAAGACACCCCATCGACTTCTTCCCAGGTGAGCCGGCCTTTGCAGCCTCCCACCCCCGACCCCGAAAAAGAAGAGCTCAAAGCTCAAGTTGCTGCCCAAAACAGGGAGATTGCCCTGCTAAAACAACAGCTGCAGGCGTTGTTAGGGCACCCCCAACTCCCCATTCCTTCCCCACAATGCCCCCCACCACCTGTCACTCAAAAGACACCGCCGCCCCTTCCCGCCCCCATGTCCATCTCCCCGAAAGCTTCCTCCCGCGCCACCTCCCCATCCCGCAGCCCTCCACAAAAGAGGCGATCCACCTCTCTCTCTCACATCCACCCCGGAGGCGGAGGCCGTCATCCGCCACACAGCCTCGTTTCTTGATGCCCATGAGCAACGCCTCACGGCCGCAATTTCTGCTCTGCGTACCGATACGCAGAAGTAGATGGAACAAATTAACGAACGCGTAGCCATAATTGAGGCCTGCCAAAGTGCCCACGAAGCCGAACTTGCCCAGACGACCCTAATGGTGTCATCCCTCCTACCCTCCTTTTCATCTCCCCATCCCCCTGCACCAGCAGGGGCACCCAGGCCTCCTGATAGCCAGACACCCCTCACGCCTTAATTTCTGGCAGTGGAACTGCCGTGGTTTGCGCGGAAAGCGGAGCGCGCTGCCACCTCCAGGACATCTCTCCCTGCGACATCCTCACTTTAATTGCCCTCCAGGAAACTTTCTTCCCAGTTAAGCTGCGCGACTTCACTGCTTTCCACCCTCCTTCCGTACCCCCCCCCCCCCCAAACATTGCCACTGGTTCACCGCAACTACACAGCGATAGAGCATCCTCTCGACGTTCCAGAGTGCACGCACCTTTTCTTAGAACTCCTCCCCGGCGGCAACAGAATGCTAGTCTCTTTGTTCTTAATGTCTACAGCCCTCCTCGCACACCTTCAGTTCCTCTCCTCCTCCTTCTACGCAAAGCCATTTCTCGCGCACATCGCAACGCGCTCCTCATTCTTGGGGATTTCGATGCACATCATGTCAGCTGGGGCTATCCCAGGAACTGTAGGAAAGGTCTCGCGCTGTGGACATTCGTCCAGAATGAACAGTTATCCATCCTTAATGATTTTTCTGACCCAACCCGCATCGGCTCCAGCGTCCAATGTAACACTAATCCGGACCTTTCCATCAGCAAAAACGTCTCGGACACAGCGTGGACGAACACCTGGGTCTTTCTTGGCAGCGACCACTATATCCTGTCAATCTCTTTCTCTCTTCCTACCCTATCCCGCCAACGTCTGAGCCAGGTAATCCACTGGGATCGGTTCCGCCACTCACGGCAACATGCCCCCACCTCCATCTCAGACCTTTGTCAATGGACTGCAACCTTGCTCAAAGATGTTTCATCCGCCACCTCTACCGTCCCTACCCCTCCTCACTCCCCCACGGCTGACAGCCGCCTCCACCTATGGGAGGCACATAATTCCCTGCACCGCTGCTGGCTTTCACAAAAACAACCGCTCACTACGCCTCCGCCTTGCCCGCCTGGGTATGGAAATTGAAGAGCGCTGCTCATATCTCACCAGGCAGCAGTGGGGCCAGACCTGCGACCGCATGGCTGCTAACCTCGGGCTGAGGGATACGTGGACACTCCTACGTGTCCTCCTTGACCCATCGCATGCAAAGGCCACGCAAAGCAGGGATGTGGCGCGCCTCCTACAATCCTCACCACTATCCGATTCCGATTTCCTTCTTGCAACTCGAGATCGCTATCTCTGCACCTCCCCTCCGTCCCCCCCCCCCCCCCCTTCCTACATCGGCGCCCTTAATTCTGTGCTTGACGCAGATATCATTTTGGGGGAAGTTTGTGCGGCGCTACATAAGCTCCGCACCAGGAGCAAACCAAATTTCTAACAAGGCCCTCCATAGTCTGGACACGTCATCCCTAGAGGCCATTACGGACCTCTTTAAAGGGCCCAAGAAAAGCTTGAAGCCGTGCTTAAGAAAGGCGCACGAGCGGTCGGCGTGCCTTCGCTAGTCAGCAAAGCGCAAAAAAATTTTAGGCTAACATCTTTAATAGCGCAGATATTCCATATTAAAAATGACGCTCCTCCTCTCCCGTCACTGTAGCCCTCAACTCATACACGCCGATGCGCCGGCCAAAAAAAAAAAGAAAATGTCCGGGCCGACGCCCCGCCCATAATGCGTCACGAAGTGACGCCACCGACTCTCGGTTTGTTTACTTCCGGTAGTGCTCCGATTTTTTCCCCTTCGTGTTTGCGGAGCGGCGGTTCGCGTGTCGGTCGCCATGGATCGCATGGATCCCGAGCTCGAAGCGAGGCTGCGTGAAGCCGCTGCCGAGCTGGACTTTGATCCATATGATTATACTCCGTTTCGTGATCCGCTAGACAGCGACGACAGCAGCACGCCATCGACTGGCCCTTCTGAACCACCCGCTGGCAACGGAGACGACGGCCTACTATGGTGCGTTCCGTGGCGCACGCGCCACTGCACATAAGTTATTACAACTTTCTTATTTCACGAAATGCCATTTCGTGTTTGCTTCGCGGCCTTTTCACATTTTACTTATGCGCAGGTGCCGCTGCGGCCGCTGCGAAAGCATGCCCACACCTGAAGAAGATGTGTGCTGCCGCAGCATGCCGGAGGTGCTGGTGGTGTGCCAGCAGGACGGCGGCTGCATTACGATCCACCCAGCGTTCCAAAGCGTGTGCCTAACGCCCGAAGTCCTTCGGGCTGTGCACATTGCACGAGAGGAGGAGGGAGCGAACATCGATGGAGACGGAGATGTAAACAAGTAGGTAGTGCGGAAGCGTCAGGTGACAGATTCGCATTATTTTTTTTGTGTGTGTATGATCCGTTTACTGTAAAGCGTGGTATTTTCAGGCAGCACCGCTTCATAGCCTACCGCTTGTTTACCAAGTGGATTTGGGGCAGGCTAGGCGAAGGCAACAGGGTGGTCCTGCCAGCCTGCGTCGTTTGCCGGGTTCGGCGTGAATTTCCGTCGGCGAGCTACATGGGATTCAGGCACCCCCCCCTTTAATCTCAGGTGATTGTCGCTTCACTGCATGCTGTATTCTAAACTTTATCACGTGTGCAGGCGCACTGCTTCGAGTGGTGCATGGAAGTGCGTTTATTTTTAAGGTGGAAAAATCGAGAATGCTATTTTATGAACGCCAAGTTATGCACTGCGTCAAGTGTCTGTTTTGTGGCACTGTTTAAGAACAGACATCTCATTCCTCTAAAGTGCCAGAACTTGTAGATATCTAAGCAAGAAAGGTGTAGAACTGTTAGTGAAAAATAAAGCCTGGGAAGAAAATTCAAACACAGCGTAAAATACTAAGCCAGGTCAAGGTTTAAACAAAGCCAAAAAGAATATTCAATTAACCGACAGTCTGTAGCAAAACAGATTCTCACAGCCTTCTTATCTAATGAAGTATCGTAATCGCAGAGTTGGCCGGTAGCGGCGGCCGTACAGGGAGTGGGGACGACAAGTTGGTCGTGGGCTGGGTGAAAAAAACAAGGCACTTTCCTGGAGCAAGCAGCCACGAGAGTAAACATTTTTGTATAGCAGGCCATCACATAGGCATAGGCAAAACTGGCTGTTCGAGCTTGGGTCTTGAGCAGCAGCTAAGAACGACTCCAGATGCTGATCGGTGTGTTCCTCGGTTCAAAAGGTATGAGTATTTGGAAATCTCTGAGATAAAGCAGTGACGTAATGATCAAAGTTGTCCGCGTCGCATTCCGTCGTGGCAGGTGGCAACCAGGAGAGGCAGTCTCCATCTGCGTGCCGTCGGCCACTTTTGTATGAAATGCTGTAGTCGTATTCTTGCAAGCGAAGTGCCCAGCGGGCTAGGCGACTAGACGGATCACAGAGATTGAGTAGCCAGCATAGGGAATGGTGATCGGTTACTACTACGAAAGGCTCTCCGTACAGGTAGCAGCAAAACCGCTGCACGGCGAAAACAACCGCGAGACATTTCTGCTCGGTGATGGTGTAGTTGTGCTCAGTCTTGCTTAGAGTCCGACTGGCGTAAGCAATCACATGTTCACAGTCGTCAGCGCTAAACGAGGACAGCACTGAGGCCTATGCCACTTGCGTCCGTGTGCACTGAAGTTGGAGCAGAAGGGTTGAAATGCCGTAAGATAGGATGTGATGTTAGGAGGAACCTCAGTTGTCGGAAAGGATGAGTCGCTGTCACCCGTTAATAATTAGGGGGTATTATTAACGATGCGCACACTCCCAGACACCCTTAGAGTGAGTGGGGGTAGCTGCTCCGGTCGCAAAGGAGATGCCCTCGACCTGTGTGGCAAGCTCAGCCGGAATTCAGCTACCTTGTAGTGACAGAAGGGGGTGGTCGTTTGGTGCCCAGCGGTCGCCGGTTCAAACCAGAGTAAGGATCGGGGTCAGAAGTAACAAACAAAACACAATTTATGCACAGCAAGAGACGATACAAAGGAATACACAAGATCACTTGAAATACAAAGACGAGAGGTTCACAGAATACAAACGCTAAGCATGCGACTACAGAATGATTCAATAACACAGGCTTTACAACAGATCAAACACGAGAGAGACATAAACAAACACCAAATTGTTCACCGGGCACTGTTGCAGTCCGACGCCTCAAGAGTCACGATGTGGCCGCCGTACGAGACGAGCGCCGCTCCCTTGAAAGTCCGTGGGCTTGCCAGCAGCGGGCGATCCCCGGGAGTCCAGCCGAAGCACAGGCGAATACGTCACAAAACACGGACGAACTGACTGACTGACTGACTGACTGACTCAACAAGCGGCGCGGTCGCTTTAAATAGGGCGCGCCGCGTCTGTTTGTTAACACGCGCCAAAGCTAGCGCGCACACACACATCCCAGGCAGCATTGGCCGACTGCCGACCTATGGCCGGTCAGCGGCAGCTGGTCGGCAGCCGACCTGCCGGCATTCGGTGCTCGGTCGAATGACGGCCCATGGTTGGCCATGTACCAGGTAGGACGGAAGTCGGCCATCAACCAAGGCCCAAGCTCGGGCACCCGACTGAACGCCGACCGATTCGGCCACGGTAGCTCGGCCAATGGGCGGCCCATGGTCGGCCATGTACTAGGTAGGGCAGAAGTCGGCCAGCATCCATGGCCCGAGCTTGTAACCCCGACTTAACGCCGACCTGTTTGGCAACGGTTGCTCGGGCATTTGGCTGCTCACGGTCGGCCGCGTGCCAAGTTGGCCAGAAAGCCGGCTAGCACTCACGACCCAATATGCCTGTAGTAGACGCCGATTACCTCCCTGGATCTACTTAACCTCTTGTACAAATCCAGTTGTCAGTGAGAACGCGCACACAAAACAAAACCGCGAGGTCATAGCACGAGCATGTGACATTAAATTAGTGATTAGAAGACAGCTTTTTCATTGCCGAGAAAGAAAACGTTGCCGCAAGTTGATCGAATAAATGACCGTTTTCTGCGCGCAGGAACTACGCGCAGCATCGTATGTTTACCTGGGGAAAGGACCAAATACGATGTGTGTACTTTCTAGATGCAATCCCTGAAAAATGAAAAGCCGGAAGACTGTCGAGTTTGCCATTTTAGTTTCACACGGTCGTAAAGAAAAAATGGCAGTTTTTCGCGCAGACTGCGAGCATGACAAGCGCCCCTATTGAAATGACTCCGTATGCAGCAGTACAGAAAATGTACGGATTCCGTACGTTTTCCGCATCACACTTACAGAAAACGAGCGGATTTCATACGTTCGTTCCGGAAGTCCTTGCGGAACTTACGGATTTCATGCTGCGGATGCGGATGGTCGTGTGCGGAGAACATTTAGACGTCATGCGATTGATACGGATGTCCTAATTTGGAGTGTACGGAGCCTGTACGGCGATTGCGGACGGATGTGTGCGGAGCATTCGGATTCCTCACTGATATGATGCGGTAACTACGGAGTGCGTACGGTTAATGCGGATACTCCGTTCCGCGTAAGCGGAAACCTCGCTGTACAGGCCGGCAAATTCGGAAGAAACGGACTTCACCACAGCTACTCGCTTGAGCCACGTACGTCCCGAACGCAGTTGTTGCAAATAATTAATGAGGGTGTTTCGCTCACTTTTTATATATCTATTGAGAGAATCATACGTATGTATATGCCATGTAAAGACTATGGCTCGCGGTGACAATTAAGACGCACCAAAAAATGGCTCGCGCGGCGGTATCCCTAGTAGCACACTTTGTTGCCTCAATGTGGCCGCAATGTTTGCTTTCAACATTGCCTTAACGTGGCTAGTGTCCTCTTTTTGCCATGTTGATGCAACATACATAAGACAACATTGAAGCAACATTGCACCAATGTTACAACAACCTTTAGTCAATGTTTAAGCCACTTCTGAAGACAATATTAATGCAACATGGCTGCAACATTTTCTTAATATTGGTACAACATTTTATTCGCACACATGCAACATTCCCATGACAATGTTAGTACAATATTGCTGCAAAGCTACTGTAATGTTTCAGAAACTTTCAGGCAGCATTCCAAGCTACTGAAATATTCTGCCGCATTGATGGCCACTAGCTATCGATGCTTGCTGTTCAATAAATTTATCTTGTGAAAGGCTAAACCATGTGCAATGGTATCGTCGTACCACAATGGTTATGGTAGCTTAAGGTCGCAAGACTGAGCAACTGAACATTACTCGTTGCCGCACGGCAGTGCGGTGCGGAGGAGTATGAATACCTAAAAGGCTGCACGGGACAACACAGCTTTTCCCCACTTTTCAAGCCGCTTGCTCTGAATGAGACCTTAAATGTAATATTCATCAGCTCTGCACCAGTGCTCATTTAGATGCTATAAGCTGCTGTGACCTGAAAATGGCACTGAAAGTGGTTATTCTGGCAATTAGAATGATTTATATATATGCATGTGCATTACAAATAACCATCATTTGTTTTTTAGCGGTATTTTATACGTCAAGAATTTATTCAATTAACCTAACAGCAAGCTTGATTCCAGTATACTCATTAGCTTGACATACAGCAGCTAGTCTCACAAATGTAAGACATTTACTTCAAGACAATCGTTTTATGCAGAAACTTGCAACAATCATACATAGCACACAGTCGATTTGGCTACTCAAGAACAGGAAGCACAAATAATGTCAACAGTTACTAAGCACACCAGCATAGCTTTAAAATGTGCATGTCCCTCAACTTGAGTTTTACAAACATGACACTTTAGTAAATTATTAATTGCAGAAACTTGCAACAAAATATAAAACAGCAGTACTGCCTATTCAGAAAAAGGAAGCAGATATATAACATACTGAACATTTACACAGGCACATTGGCATAGATTGAAAAATGTGCCACATGGGCCTATATTTCACAGACAAGATTTATTTTATTTAATTACTTTATAAAGTAACTTGCAACAAAGCTACAAAACAACACACAGGCTACTCAGGAACAAGAACCAGAGATAATGTTTTGAACAGTTACTGGGCACAATAGCATAGCATGAAAATGCACCCACCACCCCTCACCCCCAACTTGCGCTTACAAATATAAAACACTTCAGTAAACTATTTACGCAAACACTATTTACGCAAGCACAGTGTAGCACTATTTTGTGCAGAAACTTGACACAAATATACAAAGTAGGAGTACAACCTAGTTCGGTATTTAGAAACAAGCAGACGTATTATGAACAGTAGAGTCATTACGACTAGTTTAATCCTTCCTTCTTTGGACATGCGCCATTGCACTGGAAAACTACAAACAAGTATTGTCAGCATTTGACGGAACAATTTAGCAGGTCTAAAAATGCTTGTGCCCTGGTAGCCTCCAGCTGGTCACGATGAGGGTCTCTTCCAAATCATGATGTTGTCACAAGTAAAGCTGCCTCCCTGAAAAAAAAAAAGATCGAATTGCTAAGCTAAGCATCTTGGTGGGCACATCTCTAATTACAAAATTTTTACGCTGCTCTATGAATACAGACATGGACAGCTGTCACGACCATTATCAGGACTGACTTCTGCCGAACAGTTTTCTAGTTCGTCGTTAACAGCCTCTGCTATTCTTCGTCGTTGCCGGATCGACACTTCGCTTAGCGAACACTTTACTCTCTTCATGATCTGCTGTCACGACCATTATCAGGACTGACATCTGCCGAACAGTTTTCTAGTCGTCGTTAACAGCCTCTGCTATTCTTCGGCGTCATTGCCGGATCGACACTTCGCTTAGCGAACACTTCACTCTCTTCATGATACAATGAATGTAGCACTTTACCAAACTATCACGAAGGGCATGGGTAACACATGCATATATGCGCTACTGGCTTTGTGCCAGGCAACACGTGTCACAGCTCAACAACGTAGGTTAGGAACCACTCACCACTGATGTTATCCTCTGTGCAGGCCTCCGTCATTTCAGCTGAATTCTTATGAAGCCGCAATGCAACACAGCAGCAAGAACACGGCGACCACAAGAAAACTATGCTAGAATAAGGGAAACACACGTGAGCCATGAAGGAAGGAAAATGCTCCATGCACATGAAGAATTTGCCGCGATCGCCGCTTACACGCGGTTTGGCAGGAATGGCTCTCGGTGCGGCCGCGATTTCGACTTGACTTGGATTCGCGACGATCTTCATGACCATTAGACTGCGGGGCATTAATGAAAACAAAACTAAATTTCTTCAGCAGTTATAATTTTAGTCCGCATGTTTAATTAAAAGATAATGCAATTTCAGCAGTCTAAATATATTGCATATAAATATATATATATATATATATATATATATATATATATATATATATATATATATATATTTCTATCTAAGTGTAACAAAGTTCAGTACACTTGTACTGTTCATCGCATGCACATGACATGCAAGGTTGCACTCAAACTAAAAAATAAACAAACATTGCCATGCGGGGAAGTGACAAGGTCATTGGAGTGACCTAATACCGGCTTTTCTGTTTGGGCTGCAGAAATAGTCTGAAAGAACGACAGTTAGCCAATAAAGTAAATGTTATAGCAATGTCATCGTATGTGGTTCAACATTTATACATCATTTGACAATATTGCTGCAATGTGGAAAGACCACTTTAGAGCAACATTGCCAGTATGTTACTTGTTAACATTGCAGCAACGTTATCGAATGTTGAAAGTTTTCGCATTATGTTGGATAAATGTAGTCCAATGTTATCGCAACATTGTACAACATTGACAATGTTGCTGCAATGTTACAGAAACATATTGTGCTACTAGGGTAACATGAACGATCGCCACGCCTTGGCCGCTATCACTTTGCATGTTATCAGCGTTCATTGAACGCACAGATATGTACCGAAAACTACCGCGAACTTCGGAAGAAAAAAATAGCATGTTCATATACTCATTCTTCTCCGCAATCCGCTCGCGGGTGATTGTGTCATTGCCGATCTTCGCTTAGAAGCGTTTTTTTTTGGTGACACTGCGCAATTGTGATGAGTGCTTGTACCTGAAAAGCTGAGTGACCGAAGCGATTTGAAAGCAGTGCTACATGTGTTTTATTAGGAGATTCACAAGAATATCGGCATGCATATGAGCCTTCTGAAAGGGTTCGTCTTCTGCAATTTAATTTCATTTATTTTCCCCCGAGGGCATTACATAAGGGGGAGCAAACTCAATATGCAATGCGAATAAGAAGGGGAAAACATTGGAACAACAAGAAAACAGAAACTAGAGAAATAGTGCATGGCCGGGTTAAACGGAACAATATGAAAAATAAAAATAACAACATACCATAAGTAAATGATGCCGAAACTGTTATACAAATCTATGTTATATGCATGAAGTATTAAACACGCGAAAAAAGGCAAGACAATGTAAGCGCTGTCCCTTGTCCCCCCCCCCCCCCCCCGCGCCCACAATTCCGCCGACGTCACCATCGATGCCTTCACAAAAGTTGGTCGTTCAGTTTTACCCTGAATGATTTACAATCAGTACATGATACGATGGTGTTTGGCAGGGCGTTCCACATATTGCGTCTGGAAAAATGAAGAATTTAGTGCTAATAAGGTACAACCGTTAATACGTGCAATGCTATGATTTGGTAGCAACTTTACTGGAGGTAAGGACCTCACTGAAGCCTCAGAGATAAAGAAGAGGTGGCAGGAATAACAGAAGAACTGTATACAAGAAGGACCCGAATGTGCAAACCCAACATAAGACGGTTGTGATTACTGATCTCGAGCCGGGCATCCTGAAGAGTGAAGTTGAATGGGCCTTAGCCAGCCTTGCTAAGAACAAAGCTAGCGGAACTGATGGCATTCCAGCTGAGTTGCTCCAAAACCTCAACCATGATGACGCTGTTAACATTCTGCATACATTATGTCAGAAGATTTGGGCAACCCTGCAGTGGCCACAGGATTGGAGGAGGTCAGTTTACGTCCCCATTCCAAAGAAAGGCAGTGCCAAAGATTGTTCCAACTACCGCACGACCGCGCTTATTTCGCATGCTAGCAAAGTGATGTTGAAAATCCTCCAAGGTAGGCTGCAGCAGTACGTGGATCGGGAGCTTCCGGACGTGCAAGCTGGGTTTTGCAAGGGCAGAGGAACTAGAGACCAAATTGCCAACCTTCGCTGGATCATGGAAAAAGCAAGAGAGTTCCAGAAACCCATCTACTTCTGCTTTATTGATTATGCGAAAGCGTTTGACTGCGTAGATCACAGCAGATTGTGGAAAGCTCTCCAAGAGATGGGAGTTCCAATTCACCTCATCTGTCTCCTCAGGAACCTGTATGAAGGACAAGAGGCCACAGTCAGAACTGGGCATGGTCTTACTGATTGGTTTCCAATTGAGAAAGGAGTGAGGCAAGGCTGCATACTGTCGCCCTGCCTATTTAACCTATATGCAGTGTGCATCATGAGGAAGGCCGGTCTGGACGAGTCTTCAGCTGGAGTGAAGACTGCTGAAAACGTATCAACAACCTTAGATATGCGGATGATACCACTTTAATGGCAGAAAGTGAAGTGGAACTCAAAAGACTTCTGATGCACGTACAAGAAGAGAGTGAGAAGTTTGGGCTTAAACTGAACATTAAAAAGACAAAGATCATGGCAACTTGCCCTATCAAGTCCTGGAGCATCAATGGACAAGAAGTTGAAGCTTTGACAGATTTTCTCTTCTTGGGCTCCAAGATTACTTCGGAAGGAGACTGCAGCCATGAAATTAGGAGACACCTGCTTCTGGGGAAGAGAGCAATGGTTAGCCTTGACCGCCTAGTAAAGAGCAGAGACATTAGTCTGCCAACCAAGATCCGTATAACTCGTGCTATGGTCTTTCCAGTTGTGATGTATGGATGCGAGAGTTGGACTGTGAAAAAGGCTGACCGCCGAAGAATTGACGCGTTTGAATTGTGGTGCTGGCGAAGACTCTTGAGAGTTCCTTGGACTGCCAGAAGATCAAATCAGTCAATATTGTCGACCATAAACCCTGACTGCTCATTGGAGGGTAAAATTCTAAAGTCAAAGCTCAGCTACTTTGGTCATCTGATGAGAAGAGAGGAGTCGCTGGATAAAGATTTGATGTTGGGAAATGTTGAGGGTCGCCGGAGAAGGGGTAGGCAGCGAACGCGATGGTTAGATGGCATCCTCGAGGCACTGCAGATGAAGTTACGTGATGTTAGGAAGATAGTGAGAGACCGGAAAGCGTGGCGTGACATGGTCCATAGGGTCACGAAGAGTCGGACACGACTGAACTGAACTTACTGGATTAAGTGAGTGATGAGCATTTTGCATTTTGGAGGTGCTAAAATTCTTCAAAAACAAAGTCAATCTTGTTTTAAACAATACTCTGATGCCCCCCAGGTTCTTTAGCTTTTGCAAGTCAATTCACAGTTTCATCTCTCGCTCATAAGTTTCTGAAAAGCTCGTTTGAAGGCAGGTTGTCTCACACTGATACAGTCAGAATGGCTCTGCATGTTATCACAAAACACAAGTCCGGCTACATAAAACAGGAATGTAACTTTCTTAAGTGAAGGGGGTTCTGAACACATACAGAGCAATGAATAAACAGCAACTTTAATGATAGATGAAATGCAACTTTAAGCATATTTTGATCGCAAAGCTGGCTTGGCTGCTATTTAGTTGTGAAGCCCTGCGAAAGCCGTCCACATATTCCTGCTCCAGGGGTTCTTCAAACAGACGTATACATCCTACCTGTGGCACAACTTGATGCTAAGGTGCTGCATGACTTCCTTTGAAAGCTTATTATTGACCTGGAGGCATCTGCTTTTTGAGTTATAGCATTGATATCAGACAATAACTTCATAAATAGGAAAGCAATGTGAATCTTTGCTAATCCCACAAGGCAATAGCATTGTGTACCAGCATCCTGCCAATCCCTCACGCCCCCTATTTCTTCTAGTAGACCTAATTTAGTTGCTTAAGTGTAGTTTTGTTTAGCTAAGTGTATAAGCTTCATTTTGCAGGCACTTCAAAATATCTATGGCATATTTATTGCTGGGTACAACTAAAGAGAAAGCAGCAGCTGGTATTTAGCCACAGTTAGAAGCACCCTGTACCCTGTAGAGTATAATGACAATAATGTGATTTACAACATGCTCAAGAAAACAGTAACCAGCTTGAACGGTAGAGTAGTTGAATGCACCTAAATACAAAACAGCAAGACACTGAAAATATTCTGTTAGCCGCTAGCAGCAAAGTTTTGCCATCACTGCACTCCCACGTTTATTAACAGTAGCTGCGTCTTAAAAATTGTGGGCCATACTGAGTGACATTTCACCATAATCTAGTCAGAGTGCACTGTACAAAGCACATGCTCACTATGGTTGCTCAGTTCTTATGGGGCTTGATATAAACCCAAAGACGAATTCAATCTTAGCCACGGTGGTTGCATTTCAATGGAGGTGAAAAGCATGGTGCCTGTCTACTGTACAATTCCACTGCACATTTAAATAAAAAACACAGGCGATTGAAATTGCCATAACCATCGAGAGGGTTTCTAGTTGGGCTAGTTGGTGACTGACATGTTCAAACATCGTTGCGCTTAAGAACAACTGACGTAAAGAACGACATGAAACACAAAAGTGCAAACTATCAACTGAAATTTTATTGCGATGAACATACATATATAGCATTACACATAACAACATCACAAAAATCGACAAGTCAGCAAAGTAGCTATTGTCTCAAGGGTGAATGTGATACCTCCTTCACAAAAAAAAAGGAAAAAAAAAACATTTCTCTCCTTTTCTTTATTTTCCAAGAATTCCCTTTCTTCTTTCGATAGGGGGACCGAAGGGTCGCTTACACATGTCCCATTCCCGGATTCGATACAGTGGGCCTCCCACAGTTCCCTTGTTAGCTTGTCTTTAGATTTCAGAAGAACCGCCGTCTCATTGAAAAATGGTGCACAATCTTTGCATCTAGCGCAGTGTGGCACCAGATTTCCAGATACACTAATTTGGTTACCGCTGTACCTATGCTCTCTGAGCCTTTCGTAAAGGCATCTTCCTGTTTGCCCCACAAATGCACGACCGCATGAGAGCGTGCATATTTTTTTTTTTTTTGAGATGGAGATATCACGGTCACCCTTGAGACGATAGCTACTTTGCTGACTTGTCGATTTTTGTGATGTTAGTATGTGTAATGCTATATATGTGTGTTCATCGCAATAAAATTTCAGTTGATAGTTTGCGCTCTTGTGTTTCGTGTCATTCTTTATGTCAGTTTTTCTTAAGAGCAACGATGTTTGAACATTGCCATAACCCATCATGGCAGCATCTCTCATAGACTAAGTCACTTTGGGATGTTAAACCCTATAAGCCAAACTGAAAGTACAAGCAAAGTATTATATCTTAATCCCGCTCAATAAGGTTTGGAAAATCGCATACATATATGCTGTGTCATCAGCTGGAAATTCAATGAGAAGGCATGATGCTGCAAATCATTCAATTTCAATATTGACAGAGCCGTCACAAGAGACAAAAAGTACTCAGTAATGTGTCCTGGCAGCCTGTGTGTACTATCAATGCAAACCAGTTTCTTACAAAGAAAAATATAGTACTAGTACCATAAAAATGATGGCCTCTGCTGACAGGCTAGGTGTGCAGTTGGCATGACCAAGAAGACATGCTCCATCAATATGTGTGTAGCTGTAGCAGTCAGTGGATTAGCCAGCATGGCATTAATGTGGTCTTTCACTTATCTCTCAAAGGAATGAAGTGTTGAGCTACAGCTGTTGCAGCATTACTAGCTTCTCCACCACCTTATTTGGCACCCATTTTGCACCAGTTATCATTTTAACGAGCCTGCCACTCCCATTCTCAAAAACAAAAACACTATGTCCCCACAGATATCCAAAGTTTCTAATAGCTGTTACAAGGTGAAGCAATTGATGCAGATTGAATATCATCATTTGCCAGTTATAGAGTCTTCATCCAACAAACTCCTGTAGGAAGTGACCTGCACCACAGAAAAGAACAAATAAAGCATGTATTAGCACTGGCAAAACATTCTGTACAATAAGCAAAACAATTGCAAAGGCAGGAAAGTTGGGTTTGTTCAGCCTGTTGTGATAGGATCTGCTGAATTTGACTGGGTGCCCATTTTATTTTCCTGGGAAATATTATTCATTTTAGCTATATGCTAAAATATGACTATAAAGCATACATCAGCATCTTCATGCACAATCTCACATGGATTCTGGTTAGTTCAATTGTCCGACAGATATCAAATTTGATACGCTGCATGGCTTAACAAATTTTTTATCCCTATTAAAATGAAGTGATACCTTGTTAACTGAAATCACGCCTTGTAAAATGCACTGCATTATTTAATGCGCAATATCCACAATGGTAGACATATACCAGTTAACAGCTCCGGGTCATTTCAACCCCCTGGGGTTCTTCAAAGCGCACTGGTGTCATGCAGTACACGGGTGCCTTGCTTTTCATCTCCAATGAAAAGCAGCAGTCATGTCCTGTGTTTGA
The DNA here is from genome assembly GCF_055883805.1 of Amblyomma maculatum. NCBI lineage: Eukaryota > Metazoa > Arthropoda > Arachnida > Ixodida > Ixodidae > Amblyomma > Amblyomma maculatum. The sequence goes on from NC_139354.1 coordinate 116,166,408, forward strand.
ACTTGCATCCTTGGGCACAGCAATCAAGTGCCCTAACCACTGATCCTTTGCAGAGGGGCAAATCCACCAAGAGTGCAAGCTCAACTGTTATATAGTATTTGAACAGCTACTATTATTTTGTGACATCGTATGTTCTGACATATTATGTTGTGACATCCAGCAACTGCTTTGTCTGAGGAATGTGTAAATGGCAATACTTACAGCTCTCACTTAGTTTAATTGAAGCCAGTGATTGCAATCCTTGTACATTTCGAAATATGTCATATGTATCTTTCTTATTAATCTCTGTTATGTCATGCATAATTGTTAGAAAAGAATGAACTATTAAAATATTGAAACAACATAGCTGAATAAAATTTTTCAACTTACCAGTATGCTGTAGCTGTTCTTCACTCAACTCTCCTAAAAGTAGTATGAATACTGCATCAACAAACAGCATGAAATGCTTTAAATTCGGTTAGGGAAGGATGCCTGAATAGCACAGCACAGTGTAAAATAAGAGCCACATCTCGCCACCGGTTGGCAGTGGCATGTACATCTCAGGTCAATAATGTGTCGGAGTATATACTATAATGATAACAGAGTTGTATAAAACAGTGTTGTTTACATATATGTATATGAACTTCAACTTGTATTATTTGCTCCCTTGCCTTGTTTAAGACAGATGTGAAAATATTGCAAGAGAAAATTTCACACCAAAAGTTGAGAAATTGTTGTAAATTTGACAATTTTTGACCATGCCCCCCCCCCCCCCCCCCCAATCATGTCCTGCATTTCACTAGTAGGAAAATGGTCACCCAGAAGTGCACTCATTTTTTTTTTTATTCAAAGACTTGCCATGTGGCATAGAATGAGGCTGTTTTTTAAAGGAAGTCATGCAGTCTATTTTCATTAGCCACGCGTGTAAATGTTCCTCCCTTGTAACCGACAGTCCAACTTCTTGTAGTTGTCTTATTCTTGACGGCTGCATTCCTGGGCATGTCCATAAAAGCTGGCGAAGATCCACCTCGGCAGTTGGCCTTGTACACTTATTAGGGCATGTGCTGTGCACTGCATCCTCTTCAGAGCCTCGTCGGCACGTCACCGACGGGGTAAGGGCCCTAATCCTTGTGAGGGACACCTCTCTCGTTATGTTATGAGGGAGGGATTAAGTATAGTAACAGGACGTATAGTAACTGCATACTTTGTTTTCCTGAGTTAATGCAATGAGACAAAATTGAAGTAGGAGCATTTAATGTGATGGTCATTATAATTGCAGAGGAAACCTATGGTAAAAAATGTGTGCTAATATAATCGGGCATACAGGGCTTGATATGGCTTCAAACTTTCATTTTTGTGCAGCTGTATGAATCAAGTCGTATATCAAGTGGCAGTCTGCAAGTCGGACTTGAACATAGCAGCATTGCATGCAAATAAAGCTATATATTAAAGGCATGAAACGCGACAACACTTCGTCTCCGGGCCTCGTTACAGTTTGCGCCATTCTGAAGACCATGCTGGGGACCAACCCTTCGATTTTAGCTGTGATGGTATTGGACTGTATATTTAATGCAGGGATACTGAACTTAACATATGCTGGGGCACTTAGATTTACTGCAAAATTACGCTGGTAACGACGTTAGATCGACGTACTGTGCCACAAAAATTAAACAGTAGTATGTGGTTATTTATCATTAGATCTCAAAAAAGAAGGAAAAGATGTTTGTTATCCCCGCGGCAGCACCTGGCTGAGGCGGCGAAAATAAAAGGATAGTAAGGAAGCGGTAGAGGAAATCAAAGAAGAGCGACAGAGAGAAAGGACAGGGTAGGCAAAAATAAGAAAATAGAGATATATACACTATATATGGTATAATGTACAGTAGAATCGCGACCGCGCCTTTCGCAGTAATGTGGTGGTCACAAAAAAAAAAAAAAAGAAAAAAATCTCCAATAGCCCAAAACTTGCATCACGTGATATAACAATACCGCGGTAGTATGTATGCTGCTATGCTGCTCCACCAAAGCGCATAGAAAATGGGGTAATGTGAACGCGCGGTCATGTTAACCTCCTTGATTATGAGAGTGTATATTTGTTTCCTTTAGCCATATGACCACGGTGGACATCAGTAATAAAATGGTAATTTTCTTTACTTTAAATAGCAGCAAGTGCTTCCTATCTGTTAAAACTACGTGACAAATATCTGACCTAACCGGTTTTCCTGTCTGAAGACGATAATTTACTAGCAGACGATATCACGTCGCAAAACGAACGAAGCCAGAGCCATCCAAAGCTTTAGGCATTCCTCTAGCCAAGGGAGTCTGGGAGGCTGCGTTAATGGCGGTGTTTGTGCGCGGTCACGGTGTGCGGTGCTCTTGTTGTACGCAAGTATTCATTGTTTCATATCTGCCAGTCGCTGCCTGCAAGCAGTCTGTCGCGTGGCATGGAAGCTCCACAATAGCCTATGCGGTATACGACGACGGGGGAAAGCTTTCGTGAACGTATCGCTTGTGAAAGCATACAAGCCACAGACTACAAAGAATGTTGCGAAAGGCAGGCTTACTGGTGTTGGCATGCCAGGAGATGACCGCAAGAGAAGAAATTTTATCATGGAAATGGTGAAGAATTGGCAGGTAAGTGCTGTAACTATGTTTACACGGGCGTACCTTTTCCCTATTCCTGTTTCTCATTGCAATGGCAGTAGGGCTAGCAGTAGCAGTATCGGCAGTTGCGCGTCACTAGAGAAACAAAACTTTATTGTCGGAAGCTGAGTTACGGGGTACCCTAGTGGAAGAGCCAAGTAGCCGTCAGCTGGTGGCTCGCTGTTTACGGCGCCTAGTTGTATGTATCGGGACGTACGTTACGTAGCACTGGGGGGTAAGTGGCCGTCAGCTGGTGGCTTGTGGCGACTTTTTCAGAGCGGTGCGCACGGCGCCCAGCTGTATGTCCTATCGGGGTTTGTGCTAAGGCAGCAGTAAAGGGGGGGGGGGGAAGGGAAGGAGGGAGGATGGAGTCTCCAACAATTTACAGCCCACGGCATCATCAGATGTGCCACCAGCTTTGCATTTGATGCGGCCATCTTCAGTGAATAGAGGCTTTGTCTGTGTACATTCATCTTTCATGGCCTTAATATTTAAATTGCCTGCACACCTCAAAGGGCAGTGAGACATTTCCAGTAATGCTGAGGATGACGCTTAAATCAGTTGCTCAAATTCAAGCAAGGTATCAAACTATTGCAAAGATGCATTCAAAAGACTTCTTGCTTCAAATAGAATACAGCCTGGTTCACTCCTGTGAATGCGTTCCGAATTTGCGTCCTGCGAGGGAAAATCAAAAGGTTCACATTCCAAAAAAAAAAAAAAAAGCACCCAGCACGCAGGTGATAAATTCCCATTTTAGTTTTTGATCAATTCCATTTGGTATGCATTAGTTCAAGTCATTGAAAAAAAACAGCAGCAAGATTGGCTGAAAATACATTTTATCTGTGTTGCGTCAACAGACGCTTTGGCAAGAAAAAAGGAAACGCATGTCCCATAGATGTAAATACGTCAGCATTTTTTCCTAGTGACAATGAAGCAAAAAAAAAAAAAAAAGGAATGGTGCACTTGCGGTAAATTTCGCTGACCTTCCTGTGTTCCACTGTAACCTGGCGCTGACAATCCATGCATCCGATGGTAACGCAATATTATAAATAATTCAAAGGGATGTAAGCTCTCAATAAGTGTGGTCACGCGCGTTAATCTGACTGAAAACTAAGCCGACAGGCGAGAGCACAGTGAGCTGCTGCCAGGGACGTTACTCGTGATGGTGAGTTTTTGAGAAAAGAACAGCAGTGAAAACATTGCAAACTCTATTATGTATGAACATGGATAGGCTCCGATCGGAACGAGCCTTCACTGCTCAACTAATGGGCACGATAGTTACTTTTTTCAATTGTTTTGTGTGAGTGCCTGCCACCGCCAGCACCGCGTCGCATCGTTGCTGCCGTTGCTTGTAGCCAGCGAATGCCGAATTGGTGAACCTTCACAGGAGTTTCGAATGCGTGCTCGAGTGAAATGTGCCGAGCACACCCGCCGCGTCAGGCTCGTGAATGCCAAGAGCTTCCATCCATATTTTTTTCGCTCATTCTGAGAGGGAAATATATAAAAAGACATTTTTCCACTGCCTTCGCTGCTCGAGTAGCATGGTGCTGCCTAGTTTTCGTTCTCATGGCAGCGCAGAATTCAACGAGATATCACCTACAAGAAACCAGCTGTTTAGGCAAGAGTTTGCATGTGCATAGAACGTAGCTATACTTGCCAAAGCCATTTATGTAGAGAGACGCAGAGTTCCCCGAGGCAGAACAATAGCCAGAGCCTGTAGCAATAATTACTTTTTTGTAATACTTTGGAGTACTTTGACGAAAGCAAACATGCTGGTTTTGTAGATACTGTAGAAAATACAAAAATATGACAGAACATATATCTACTTATGAGCCCTTTTAGCTGTGAATTTATTGTTTGTCCAATCATCAAACCCCTACCCAGTGATAACACATCCGCTGCCAAAAACGGCCATTGTGTGCCAGCACCCTCAGTGGCCCTAACTCATTTTTCGCGAGCAACTTAAAGCATTAAATGCTGGATAATACACAAAACAACCAGCAGTTATTGTGTCACTATCTACGTAACCAAAAGGCAGAGCAATGTGCTTAACAAGCATTTCGAAGCTCTTTTAAGGCGTTCTCTTTGCTGTAAACAATGTTTTTCATTGTAGCTTACATGCAAGGAGTTGTCAAATGTTGGTCACTTGTAAAAAGTGTTTGGCATTGATGCAGTGCAGTGCATGAAGTAAGCTGGCAAACATCAGCTTCTTGTTAATTACCTATAACGAGGTTGCAAACTCTACTTGACTTGTTTCTGTTTGCATGTGTTCGCAGAGAATATTGAAATGGAATTGGATACCCACCTTGCACATGGCGGAAGGGCAGGGAGAAGCAAGAGGTAAAGGCACTGAGGATTGAAACCCCTGTGTTTATCTGAATATTGCCTTCTGCTTTTGCTGTTATGTAAGAAGTGGTACCTGCAGCAGTCCCAAAGATGAGCTGCTTGGCAGCTGGCTAAGCCATGATGTTGTACAGCTGGGATACCTCTTTTGAAGGGCTTTTGGGGCCCCAGTGTTGAGTTTTACCTGTCTCTAAAGATTAGAAAAACATTGTTACAGGATGGAAAGCTAGTGAAGAAAGAGCATGACCGATGATGGGATGGGATGGTTTTTAATAATGGGAGCAGGCCTGGAGCAAGTGCTCATGCCTGTGCCACTGCTCGCTTCATCTTCATTGTCCTTAGCAATATTCAGTGTCGAAAAGAAATTGAAGATGTTGGTTACTTTCCTAAACTTGACTTGCTGCTCATTAATTAGATGTCTGCACATACTCTAACAGTGAGACGCCTTGTGACAAGGCCAATGTTGGGAGCATGCCCAATCCTTCCCTTAAAGCATGCCAATTTTCATGCTTCGGGTTGCTTCTTATTGGTCGTCAAGAATGTGCTTCTAGGTTCTTGTTGCACTACTGGCACCCCGCTGACTAATTGGCATGGTCAGGCGCGTCTCATGCACTTACCCGGGAGCTTTTATGCAATTATGATTATGCTGCCTTTAGCACTTTTAACCGCATCTTATTAAAAGGCCATATTAGGAAATAAAACAACAAATGCAGTGCTGTAAACAGCGCATTTCTAAAATGGTAATTTACTGTCTCCTTACATTTTAAGGGCCAGGTGAGAACTGTGGTCTCGATTTAGTACTTGGGATCTATATACAAGCAGAAACCATAAGTTAGTGTAACGTTGAGGAGAACAATAGAGAAATTCTCTGAACATTGCACCCACATTCCTTTCCCCGCTCTCCCCTTCCGGTTGGTCTGTTTTGTCTGTTGTATTCTGTTGTATAACACCCCCGAAAAATATTTCTGGCTAGGCCACTGGTACCAAGAATACTGTCACCAACTTGCCCAAGCTTCCTTATCTGCTAATTTGATTCAAATGTCGCAAAAAGCAGTTGTGCCTTTATGAGCCACCACACTCCATGCGTATCAATATGAATGGACACTGCCACAGTTCTCATGAATGTAGTTTTGCAATAGAGCTACATATTAAATGATCTACCAACAAGGAAAATGGTTGGTATATTTATTGCATCAGTTAAGGGGTCGTCACCAAACATACAGCACCTTAGAGAATTCGGCACCAGGTGTTTGCATAAGTGATAACTCATGGACATATGCAATTGATATCTCTAGCAAGTATGAGCAATACCCACACAGCTAGTTTTCTATATTTTGTTTTCATCTACAATATTACTGATTCATTGCTATTGTGTATAGGTGCTCCCCAGTGCATGCTCAAGTTTGCAACATCTTGTCTGCCTGTGCAAATATAAAGAAGCAGCGACGTGCAGACTGGAACTTTTTGTAATGAATGCGTTGCATGGGACAGTGTATTTATGCTAATGCACAGTACCGAAGATGTGCATTATCACAATGGTGTGCAAGTGGCCGAGCAAGGGAACAATAGGCACCTGCTCGCACTGGTGAGTCAGCAGAATGCCACTGCTGCAACAGTGCCTTGCAGCATGCCCCTGGCAATCAATAAGCAGCTACTCAGTGACAGAAAAATAGCATGCTTGTTGGTAACGAAGGACACGCATGGTCCTAGAGCCAGTCTCGTCACCTGGTGTGTTACCATGAGTGTGTGCATGATATGCTGCTGTGGAGTGGTCCAGTAAATTTTGTCCTTGATGGCAGACTTCTGTCCGTAACACTTAACAAGCCAGAAGGTAGACATGGACAGTACCTTTGTACATAGTGTAGGCACATGAAGTAAACATTCCACTGCATGATATTTTGTGCAGTCTGCTACACATAAGCATAGGGCTTTTCCTTCACTTCCTTTTATTACCTGTTTATATAGCTTGTGGTCATGGAAGTAAAAATATCATTACCAAGAGTATTTTCTTTTGCATTGCACGGCCAAATAAATCAACAGAAATAGGAAATGAGAGCTTCACTTCTTAATTTCAGTGTTGTAAATAGCGGCTAGTGACTCTATTTGCTAAAGATGCATTGCTTAGTGTGTTATTTGAGTGGCTGATTTTTGGGGTGCTCATTTCTTGATCTGAAGCTTTTCTAACTGCATTCAACTTTCTGGTTGGCTTTTAACTATTTGTATAATAATCTTCTAGTAACTGTGTTCTATTTGCTTCTTTTCGCACCCCAGGTTTTTATGTAACCCCCCTCACATAATACTCCAGTTGGAGCCTGTGAGGTATGTGAGTAAAAAGTTTATATCGAAGCATTTTTCGGGCATAATGCGAATATGTCGAAATTTCGACCGCAAAGATCGAAGACAGAGGTCATTACCGAAAAGTGATAGGGGCTCCAAGCGAGTGCTTTGTTCTTATATTAAGTGCTGAACGCAGTCACGTTTAAAGAGCGAATACGAAATTCCCGCAGACGCAGCCGTTTTTCACCTTGGGAGCAGTCACGTAAGCACCGATCGCACACGGGGGCTGATGGGTCTTATTGGGCGTGGTTCGTTCAGCTGCCCTCCGCATGTGCATACCGGCAAGAGCAATTTAGTGATTGTGTGGTTCTGTTTTGTTGCGCCATATTCACGAAGCGTTGACTGATTTTTGTTGTATATGTGGTGTCAGCAACAAAGTTGAATGCAGCGGCGGCAACCAACGGCTTATGCGATGCGTTTAGCAGCTAGAGGACGCTTTTGTCGGGCAGAATGCCAACGCGAAGCGGGCAAGCATTACCCAGTTCTTCCTTCAAAAATCATAAAGTTAAGTTTTTCCTGAGAGTTCTTTTCCGTTTATTACAAAAGCTCCCTTAGTGCAGTGGAGCGTTGACAGGCGTGACAGGCCGAGGGCCGCCAAAGCATTCCGCTCCGCGCTGTCGCGCTCAGGTTCTGGGTTTGTAGAAAATTTCGCGTATCACCCAGAAGCAGCTCGCTAGGCAGCCAATTGCAGAAGGCTTTGGGCTACTCAATTTCCGTCCTAGTTCTTTTTTCTTTTTTGTGAGCGAAGTTGGTTTTCCTAGTCCGATTTGAGTGAAGAACCTGCAGACGCTCACTTCGTCTGATCCGTGCATATATGAGTGCATCGAGACAATTCAGTAAAAGCTTGGTAGGGTAGTAAAGGAAAATAAATATGCTAGTGTGGGTAGATATTAATTTTCTAAAGAATAGCATATTAATTTTCTAAAGGAGCAAGAGGAAGTCATTGCTTCCATCGCAGTGTAGTAGCGCACCGCTGAGCTGTGACCTTTTTATTTTTTTTTTTACACGCGATGCGTTACAAAAACATTCATCACCGTTTTACCATACGTCATGCTGTTTAGTGTTAAAAGCTGGATATAGCATAATTGTACTCCCCCTGACTGGCCCAATTGACCTTCATTTCCCCAGCTAGGGAACTGGAGATTGCGGACGCTTTATTAATGTGTGGAGCTATCCACGGTAGCTAAGGAGTTCAGCTCGGCTCTGCTCTCCTCGTCTGAGTTTTTCTTCCTGTTTTGACATGTAAATAATGTATATAAAACTTCTTTGCCAGCTCTACCTGCTGCTCCCCGTCCGATGTCTTGTCCGCCTGATCACGCTACCCAGAACCTTGGCCCCGAACCTGATCGTATCAAGTGGATGGCTGCGGTGTAATGGTCTGCACCTCCAGTCCTGACTCTGGTACAGTAAGTGCACGGTCCTTCTCTTGGAACATTGCCAGGTTTTACAACTTGTAGATATTTGTAAGCTTCGGCAAATGAAGGGTGGTTTTAGAGGCAGATTGGTTTCCTCTAACCACATAGTGCAGGGACTTGCCATTGCTGCAGTAGTCATGGACTGAAAAAAGTTGCACAAACCGGAGCTGGTTTTAATCTTTGGGGAATTGGGCATTGACTGTGGGCCCATCCGCAGAAAACCAGAACTGATTAGGGCAATTGAGGACATCGGTGCGGACGCGGAGGAGATAGCAGAATGTTGGTAGCTTATTCAAGAAGAGTTAAAGAAGGCTGAGGAACAGGAGAAACTCAAAAAGGATCTTGAAGACGAGTAGAATGAAAGGGGGATCGAGAAAAAAACAGCTCGATCTGCAGTTAGCAGAGGCAAAATACACTGGGAGATACACACCAAACTCCGTTGTGAGTCAGGAAGCATCAAGTGTTAAAACAAAAAACCTCTTGCTACCGTACAAACTAGGAGAAGACATAGGGCTTTTTCTCGGAAAGTTCGAGTGGGCGTGTGAAAATGTTGAGTTATCATCCGAGTTTTGGCCCCAGAAACTGCTGACCATCCCATGTGAGGCAGCCCAAGTGCCTGCTCGGCTGACAAAAGAAGGAGCAGCCGACTATTATAAAGCAAAGGCAGCGCTTCTCAAAAAGTACCGCCTATCCCTCAGATGCGTTTTGCCGCCGTTTCAGGGAAACCAGGTAACAACGTAATCAGTTGTTTCCGCATTTCGCTTACAATCTAAAGGCAGACCTGACAGAATGGTAAAAGAGGAGAACAGGCTTTCGGAACTCATGACAAAGTAATAGAAATGAATAACGGCCTGGGGGGCGAGTTGGTGCATGATGGAATTGAACGGCGGCGCAGCACGGAAACGGACACAGACAAGAAGGGGACACCACATGCGCACACTACCAACTATTTATTAAACGGAAAGGTGGCATATTTATACGTCCATCTCAAGCATCAGACTCATCGCCACAGTCCGCTCCAAACCCAACACGTGAACGCCGAGCACCACCAACAGGAAATCAGACAAGATATTTCTAACCTCAGTAGATAAACTATCAAAAACGGGGAAAAAAAAAAAAAAAAAAACATTTTTTTTTTTTTAAACAGAAGGCAGGCCATATCTCATAGCAAATGCAGTGTGGACCGAAAACAGCAGAGTAAGACATGAGAAGCGACCAGCCCGAACCTTAACAAATAAAAAATAAAACAATAAAACAATCGTAGCAAAAGCAGTCAAAGCAGTTAAGCAAAAGCAGTCAGAACCCTAAGCCAACAACAAAAGACGATCGTAGCAAAAGCAGAGTCAAAACAAAAGAAGCAAAAGCAGTCAAAAAAAAAAACTAGGCCAACAACAACAAAAGACGATCATAGCAAAAGCCGAGTCAAACAAAGGAAGCAAAAGCGGTCAAAATCCTCAACCAACACCAACATTCGTAGCTCAAGCAGAGTCAAAGAAATGAAGCAAAAGCAGTCAAACACAATCGTATACCAAAGTCAAAAAAAGGGGGAGCAAAAACAGTCAGGAAATTGTTGTTTTAGGCTGTTGTTTTAGGTTTGACCGCTGTTGTTTCTTTTGTTTTGACTCTGCTTTTGCTACTATCGTTTTATTTGCTTTTAGGTTCCTGGCTGTTCTTGCTCCCCCTTTTTTTGACTATGCCTTTGGTATAGAATTGCTTCATTTCTTTGACTCTCCTTGAGCTACGAATGTTGGTGTTGGTTGAGGTTTTTGACTGCTTTTGCTTCCTTTGTTTGACTCGGCTTTTGCTATGATCGTCTTTTGTTGTTGTTGGCCTAGTTTTTTTTTTCTTTTTACTGCTTTTGCTTCTTTTGTTTTGACTCTGCTTTTGCTACGATCGTCTTTTGTTGTTGGCTTAGGGTTCTGACTGCTTTTGCTTAACTGTTTTGACTCTGCTTTTGCTACGATTGTTTTATCGTTTTATTTTTTATTTGTTAGGGTTCGGGCTGGTCGCTTCTTATGTCTTACTATGCTGTTTTCGGTCCACACTGCATTTGCTATGAGATATGGCCTGCCTTCCGTTTAAAAAAAAAAAAAAGTTTTTTTTTTTTCCCCGTTTTTGATAGTTTATCTACTGAGGTCAGAAATATCTTGTCTGATTTCCTGTTGGTGGTGCTCGGCATTCACGTGTTGGGTTTGGAGCGGACTGTGGCGATGAGTCTGATGCTTGAGATGGACGTATAAATATGCCACCTTTCCGTTTAATAAATAGTTGGTAGTGTGCGCATGTGGTGTCCCCTTCTTGTCTGTGTCCGTTTCCGTGTTGTGCCGCCGTTCAATTCCTTAATAGAAGTGATCTTCCTGGAACAATTCTATAGCTGTCTAGGAGCAGAAACGTGTGTGTGGGTGCAAGACAGGCTGGGAAATAAAAGCTTAGAACGTGCAGCAGAGCTGGCCGAAGAATTTCGTGCTAGGTGGGAAACAGAGTGATCGCGTTCTCGGGGAAACCCTAAAGCAAACTAAAAGTTTCCGCGAACCCAGACTGGAAACCTAGCAAGCGGCACCTTGGAGCGAGACGAAAGCCACAGGGCAGTATCGAGTAACTACCCTAAAGTGACAGCCGACAAAGGGAAGGAAACAGAGAGAAAAATCAGTCTGTTTCCGATGCAACGAACCCGTTCACTTTGCCAACACATAGGAAGTTGGTTTTGTTCTCTTTGGCAGATGCAGATGAAAAAAGTATGCGCCTGCTAGAGCCATACCTAAAAGATGCAGGTTAATGGGAAGCATTGTCGGGTTCTGAGAGATTCCGCGGCCATCATGGACGTAATCCACCCAGCATACGTGAAGGCAGCTGACTTAACGGGGGATTGTGCATGTATTAAACAGGTTCCCGTAAAGAATAGCCCATGTGTGCCGGTCGCACGTGAATAGGCCCATTTGGCATTCTGGAAATAGAGGCAGCGGTATCACGGAACCTGCCAGAGCAGTTTCCGTACCTCTTTTCGAACAGGTCAGAGCAGATGCTGCAGGAGGAAGGTCGTAGCTTCGGTGACCGAGCCGTCCAAGCGCTCACTTGATTGAAAGCCCGCGAAATTGCAGCTGAACTCAGCCGAAAGAAGAATGAGCTTTCTCTCGCGATGGGCCAGGCAGTGGCAAACCAAGGTAGTGTCAGATTCTGGTGGAGTGGCTCAGGTCAGTGACAGAGAGGACTTAGAAGGCAGGGAATCGGGCACCGTGTCCCCGAATGAACCAAGGGAGATAGCGTCTATTGTAGTGCAGCCACGTGTGGAACCTTTGTTAGCTCTGGCGAAAGTCGATAGACGATGGCAGCCGAGCCGTAAAAGACATGGTAAAAATGAAGATAAATACAAAAAACATTTGTGGCGAACACCCTTCCTCTCAAGTGTGGCACAGCTTCACAAAGGCCAACCTAGAACGTCCCTAGCTAGGGTGGTTGCGGGAAAAAAAAAAAAAGAAAGCTGCGGAGAGTTGAGCGGCCGAGAAGGATAGAATGAGTATGGGAGAAGAATAGGAAATAATGAACGTACTGTATGCATGAAGTGCACATCATAGCCATCGTACAAAAATTTTGAAACCGAAGCAGCGATCTACGTATTCTAATTCTGTAGGAAACCATTTGGGAGTAGAAAAGAGCAACTTAATAAGATGTGCATGGTTCTTAAATGAACAATATGTATACAAATGGACGGTTGAATAGTTACAGTAATAAAGTGTTGTGCTAGAATTCTTTACAGCCGTGACCGCAATAAATATTACTCATATTGCTCTTAGCTTTAAGCTCTGGCATTGACAACTCTATCCAAAGAACCGACTGGTAGTGACAGGTTGCTTACAGCTGTTCATGAAAACATAGGCCATCATGATATTATTGCAAGCATATTTGCTCCTTTTTGTACTTGGTTATTACAAGCAAACTTAATTTTGGTCCCTATTCCTAGGGACGCTGCACCTCTTACAGCACCCACTGTTCAGTCGCTTTCATTTAAGGTACAAACGTGCCACTGCTGCTTGGTACCTTGGATGAGGTTTTCAATGGGGTTACCTCTGATACCTAGCGATTGCTGTAATATTTATACCAACTACTGCAGTGAAAAAAAAAAAGGTAACACTGCATCACTGTAACTGCTGCATGCACCTTTAAACGTGCCTTAATTTTATTGCCTATTCTTATGGACACATGACCTCTTGCTATTGCTTTGTTCAGTAAGCAATCGTCTTTCATTGCTTCAATTTCTATCTCCACCACTTTCTTGTTGCTCCGGGTGTGATCATGTGATTTCATTGTTCAAATCGTATTGTTTTATCACATGTGAAGGATTTAGCCTATACATAGATGCTTTTTTTTTTTTTAGATGCGCATCGGGAGTGTTTTCTACATAGAAATGAATCGATTGAGTTGTATGACTGGCGCGAAAACAGACAGTTTGGCACCCCCAAAAGATCTGTGTCCTGGGGTTGGAAGGGGAATAAAGAAGAGGTTAATCAGTGAAAAAGCCTGCCTAAAAAGTTACAAAGATGACGCAAAAGCGAAATGCTGATCAGAGTGAGTGATTACTTCTGGTATCCCACTTCACTTGCTATGTGATGTGACTGTATATGAAGCACCTTAGTATATTTTGTGGTATACTCGCTGAAAATTGTGTAGACACTAAATTTTTCCTTGTTCAATTATTTTGAGTGACGCACAAATTGGATTAAAACGAAGTCATCCGCACATCTAATGCCCATAGACATTACATACGTGGATGACCCCATAATTGTGTTCATGCAATAGTTTGTCGAATATATTAATATATTAAAAGTCGCCTTTTTTACTGTTAACCGGAGTAATACATATGCTCCATATCATAGCATTATTTGCCTATAGTTTGTAACTGCTCTTTCTTAAATTGCATTCTACAAAGTATACGTGTGTCATCTTGTACATCTATTTAACTCGCGAACAATTTGCGATCGAATTCCTTTTATGATGTTGTTTCAGCTACAAATAACAAATAACAGTTGTGACAATATAGGTGGCTTTAGGTATAACGTGTAGCGCAGAAATCTTTAATATATGCGATGATATTTTTATTCACCGCATTGCCTAAACGAGCCTGTTTAAAGAGACGAAATGAAAACAAATATGCATGTCTTCGGACACGAACAGTAATCGTGGTGCCATCACCATTTTATTTTAATTAAGTTTTCCTATGTCGTGGGCTAATCTCTCGACATAAAGGAAAGGCCCTTAGGTTTGCAAGATGCGGCGTAGTTTTCCTGAAAAAAGAAAAAAAAAAAACGCCTATCACTAAAGAAAACACCGTTTTTTGTCATCTCAAAAAGTTGCACATTTGGCGGCCTCCTGCTTGCGCACTAAAATTTTGTCATCCATTGTTTTTTTACTCACCAAATCAACATAACTTTTATTTGTATCAGTTCAGTTCAGTTCAGTTCAGTCGTTCAGTCGTGTCCGACTCTTCGTGACCCTATTGACCATGTCACGCCACGCTTTCCGGTCTCTCACTATCTTCCTAGCATCACATAACTTAGTCTGCAGTGCCTCGAGGATGCCATCTAACCATCGCGTTCGCTGCCTACCCCTTCTCCGGCGACCCTCAACCTTTCCCAACATCAAATCTTTCTCCAGCGACTCCTCTCTTCTCATCAGATGACCAAAGTAGCTGAGCTTTAACTTTAGAATTTGACCCTCCAATGAGCAGTCAGGGTTTATGGTCGACAGTATCGACTGATTTGATCTTCTGGCAGTCCAAGGAACTCTCAAGAGTCTTCGCCAGCACCACAATTCAAACGCGTCAATTCTTCGGCGGTCAGCCTTTTTCACAGTCCAACTCTCGCATCCATACATCACAACTGGAAAGACCATAGCACGAGTTATACGGATCTTGGTTGACAGACTAATGTCTCTGCTCTTTACTAGGCGGTCAAGGCTAACCATTGCTCTCTTTCCCAGAAGCAGGCGTCTCCTAATTTCATGGCTGCAGTCTCCTTCCGAGGTAATCTTGGAGCCCAAGAAAAGAAAATCTGTCACAGCTTCCACTTCTTGTCCCTTGATGCTCCAGGACTTGATAGGGCAAGACGCCATGATCTTTGTCTTTTTAATGTTCAGTTTAAGCCCAAACTTCTCACTCTCTTCTTGTACGCGCATCAGAAGTCTCTTGAGTTCCGCTTCACTTTCTGCCATTAAAGTGGTATCATCCGCATATCTAAGGTTGTTGATACATTTTCCAGCAATCTTCACTCCAGCTGAAGACTCGTCCAGACCGGCTTTCCTCATGATGCACTCTGCATATAGGTTAAATAGGCAGGGCGACAGTATGCAGCCTTGCCTCACTCCTTTCTCAATCGGAAACCAATCAGTAAGACCATGCCCAGTTCTGACTGCGGCCTCTTGCCTTTCATACAGGTTCCTGAGGAGACAGATGAGGTGAATTGGAATTCCCATCTCTTGGAGAGCTTGCCACAATCTGCTGTGATCTACGCAGTCAAACGCTTTCGCATAATCAATAAAGCAGAAGTAGATGGGTTTCTGGAACTCTCTTGCTTTTTCCATGATCCAGCGAAGGTTGGCAACTTGGTCTCTAGTTCCTCTGCCCTTGCGAAACCCAGCTTGCACGTCCGGAAGCTCCCGATCCACATACTGCTGCAGCCTACCTTGGAGGATTTTCAACATCACCTTGCTAGCATGCGAAATAAGCGCGATCGTGCGGTAGTTGGAACAATCTTTGGCACTGCCTTTCTTTGGAATGGGGATGTAAACTGACCTCCTCCAATCCTGTGGCCACTGCAGGGTTGTCCAAATCTTCTGACATAATGTATGCAGAATGTTAACAGCGTCATGGTTGAGGTTTTGAAGCAACTCAGCTGGAATGCCATCAATTCCGCTAGCTTTGTTCTTAGCAAGGCTGGCTAAGGCCCATTCAACTTCACTCTTCAGGATGCCCGGCTCGAGATCAGTGATCACAACAGTCTTATGTTGGGTTTTCACATTCGGGTCCTTCTTGTACAGTTCTTCTGTGTATTCTTGCCACCTCTTATTTATCTCTGCGGCTTCAGTGAGGTCCTTGCCTTGTTTGTCCTTTATCACGCCCAGCTTAGCACAGAAGCTTCCTTTGATATCTTTGATTGTCTTATACAGAGCTCTTGTGTTCCTTAATTGGCTGTTGTCCTCAACTGCTTGGCACTGTATGTTCAGGAAGGCATTCTTATCTCTCCTTGCTATTTTCTGAAAATCCGCATTGAGAACCTTGTATCTTTCTCTTTCCCCTATAACTTTTGCCATCCTCCTTTCCTCAGCTATTTGCAAAGCCTCCTCAGATAACCAGATTGCTTTCTTGCACTTCTTTTGCTTTGTAACTACCTTAGTAGCAACTTCTTGTACTATATCGCGAACATCAGTCCACATCTCTTCGGGCTCTTTGTCTTCTAGGTCTAATTCTTGAAATTGATTCCTCACTTCCACAGCATATTCTAATGGAACTTGATCCAGATTATACCTGAAAGGCCTTCTAGTTTTCTGCGTTTTCCTCAATCGAAGCTTAATCTTGGCAACAAGAAGCTGATGATCGGTGCCACAATCGGCCCCAGGCCTTGTTTTTACTGCTTGTATAGCGCTTCTCCATCTCTGCCGGCAAATAATATAATCGATCTGATTCCTGTACAGACCGTCCGGTGAAGTCCATGTGTACAGGCGCCTCTTGTGCTGTTGAAAATGAGTATTCGCTATGGTCAGGTTGTTTTCTTGACAAAACTCTACTAGCCTCTGCCCGGCTTCATTTGGCTCACCAAGACCGAACTTGCCTGTAATTCCGGATATTTCTTCACTCCCTACCTTAGCATTCCAGTCTCCTATGAGAAAAATGACGTCTGATGATGGGGTGCGGTCTAAAAGGCATTGTAGGTCCGCATAAAATCTCTCAACGTCAGCTTCTTCAGCAGTAGTGGTCGGTGCATAGACTTGGATAACTGTTATGTTGAAAGGGTGACCTTGGATCCGAAGTGAAATCATTCGGTCGTTTTTGGGGTTGTACCCTAGCACTGCTTTGCCCATTCTTCTGTTTACTATGAGAGCGACCCCATTCCTTCTCTTGGATTCGTGCCCACAATAAAAGACATAATGGTCGCCGGAGTTAAATTCTCCTATTCCGGTCCACTTGAGCTCGCTGATACCCAAGATATCAATGTTCAATCTGTCCATTTCTCGCTTGACGATATAAGAAGTATTAAAAGCTTGTTTCATTGATTCAGTTGATTTAGTAAAAAATTGCAAACTTTGCTTCAGGACTAACGCGCTACAAAAATGTTAATTTTCGGCCTTACATACTGGCGTAATGCGTTACGTTATTTGCACTAAAACATTCTGTGTTTATTACGCAGGTTATATTGTTAATTTAAGGCAGAATCTGGAGCTCTATGCTGGTATGTGTGTTCTTTGTAACGCCTCCAAAATTATTATGCTGGAAAGAGATTTGCTTATGATTATAATTATAAAAAATTACACATTGAAAAATGACCTTCAAAATTATATGAAGGAAAGAAGCCAACAGTCGGCGAGGCCGAGGAAAGCGTTGGGGCTGGTACTTTTATGTCTTTTTTTTTTATGTTTACTTGGATAATCACAGAAATTATTAATGTAATCTGATTAGGGGAAAGATAATTAAACACAAAGTAGAAGAAAAAACAACGTGCCGATGGTGGGAACCGAACCCACGACCTCCGAATATCGCGTCCGGTGCTCTTCCAACTGAGCTACATCGGCCGCTGTCCCCCCTGCTACTTTCTTGGGTATTTATGTTTTCTGTATACGAACCTTGAGAGTGTTCACCGGCGCCAACCTCAACCATAGCGGTGGACGTGGAACATCCTTTGTTACCGCCAGCGTCACATAGAACGTGATCAAGAGCAAGGGCGAAAGCTGTGCTAGAACCCTGTTACGTTACCTATGGCTTCAAGACTGCCAGAACCGAGACCCCCGTACGCTACAAGCAGATCAATTAAGGGGAAATGAGGGTGCTCATTATAATACATGAAGGAAAGAAGCCAACAGTCGGCGAGGCCGAGGAAAGCGTTGGGGATGGTACTTTTATGTCTTTTTTTTTTTTTTAATGCTTACTTGGATAATCACAGAAATTATTAATGTAATCTGATTAGGGGAAAGATAATTAAACACAAAGTAGAAGAAAAAACAATGTGCCGATGGTGGGAACCGAACCCACGACCTCCGAATATCGCAATTATCCAAGTAAACATTAAAAAAATAGAAGACATAAAAGTACCATCCCCAACGCTTTCCTCGGCCTCGCCGACTGTTGGCTTCTTTCCTTCATGTATTATAACGAGCACCCTCATTCCCCTTTAATTGATCTGCTTGTAGCGTACAGGGGTCTCGGTTCTGGCAGTCTTGAAGCCATAGGTAGCGTAAGAGGGTTCTAGCACAGCTTTCGCCCTCGCTCTTGATCACGTTCTATGTGACGCTGGCGGTAACAAAGGACGTTCCACGTCCGCCGCTATGGTTGAGGGTGGCGCTGGTGAACACTCTCAAGGTTCGTATACAGACAACATAAATACCCAAGAAAGTAGCAGGGGGGACAGCGGCCGATGTAGCTCAGTTGGAAGAGCACCGGACGCAATATTTGGAGGTGTTGGGTTCAGTTCGCACCATCGGCACGTTGTTTTTTCTTCTACTTCGTGTTTAATTATTTTTCCCCTAATCAGATTACATTAATAATTTCTGTGATTATCCGAGTAAACATTAAAAAAAAAATACATAAAAGTACCATCCCCAACGCTTTCCTCGGCCTCGCCGACTGTTGGCTTCTTTCCTTCATGTATTATAACGAGCACCCTCATTTCCCCTTCAAGATTATAGTATTGTTAGTTATGGTCAAAGCAGAGGAATGGAATACAATATTAATAAACTTGATTGAATACTACTGCACCTAGCAATAAAAAAAGAGTGCAGGACAGAGAAAAAGTTCAGCCTTCACTTGCGTTCTGTCATGAATTTGACAGAAATAGCGAATAATTCAATTTTAAGCTATATTAAGTCTTTGCCGACAAGCAGAAAAAGGGTTTATAAGCTCTGACAAGGCTTTAAATTTTACTTAAGGTAAAATGTAACTAAATTCAGCAAATACTAAATTGAAGATTTGATGCCTACTCCATGAGGGAGCCATATAAGCACATTTATAGAATAAAAACAGGCATTTTTATGTTTCTAATAATTCATTTTGCAGAATTGAATATATTTACTGACTCGTATTAACAAAGTAGTTTGCATTGTTTCCAGAGATTTTGATACAAATCGATGTTGCGGCAGTTTCTTCAATTCTAATCAGTTTTCCTTATTTTACCATTTTTTAAAATTTTGCCCGATTTTAATATAATATGCAGAAAAAAACAAATCTAGAGCTTAAAATTTTTTTAGAAATAAAGAATGGAACCTAGATAATCTAGAGATAGTTTCAGTGCCACAATATTATTGGATCTTGCAAGAATGCAGACTGAATTTGGCCATTATCAGGACAAGCACTCGGTTTAGTATTCAACGTTATATTTTTAAACAATATAACGCAACACATTTTAGTCCGTGATATTTTTGAGGCACTGAAGATTCTTGACCGAGATTTGAATGAAAATCGAATATGATCCTTTTTTTATTTGCAGCAAATTTACACTTTACTGCTGTTTTCGAATTTTGGGCAATTTTGATAAGTTGTGGAGAACACACCTAGCGGTCTGGAGCTCCAAAAATTGCTTGGAATTAAGAACATGTGTTAGGAAGTGAAAACATTTAGTGCAACCAACCTAAGCATCATATTCCAGTATATAAGATTCAAAATGAATATTTTTGCAGCCCATTGCTCTTGAAGCAAAGTTTGCGATTTTTTAATAACTCAACTTCAAAAACAAGACTGGTTTCTAATAGTGTTTGTAAATGTAAAACCTGCATATATTTAGTGAGTAAAACATAGTAGATGACAAAATCGTGGTATCCAAACTTGCAACATTTTGAAATGGCAAAAACAGCGTTTATTTTCTACCTCTAAAGATATACCGTACAATTTTTTTGTTTTCAAGGAAACTACGCCATATCTTGCAAAGCTAAGGTTAATTCCTTTGTTTCTGATATTTGCCCATCACATACAAAAATTTAATTGGAAACTAAAGATGGTCATGGGACCTCGATTATAATTCTTATCTAAGGCACCCATATATACGCTGTGGGAAAGCCGCTATCAAGGGCTTATTTTTAAAATTACATATTTCGAACGGTTGTGCCATCTAAGAAAATTTGAAAGCTAGGCGCACCTTCGGTGTCTCCAGCCCTCACTTTCTGTTACAGCTGCACTTGCGAAGCTGAATTAATACGTTGAGTACTTTATTTTAGCCACGTATATTGCGCTGTTGCATGTCAATTTTAAGATAGGCTGCAGTGACGCGATTCTCGTAGTATTTGTAAGTGAAATCTGTAAAGCTTACAAATCTACCCATTAATATGCTCTCATGCAGGTTTTATGCACAGTACATTACACCTGCTGTGCCCGATAGCTTGAGACAAGGGTTAGAAATAAACCATTGGAAACAGGCGATGGAAACCGGGGGTGCATTGCTGGCAGCCACTTTGCACAGCGCAGTACATTTTTATTTTCTGCATAGGAAAGTGAGGTTATTTGCTCCAAGTACTAAATATTCACTTTAGACAATAAATAGGACTTAGAGTCGGTGAGCACATTCGGAAACCCGTTTTGATATTTGCGGTTAGAAACCTCATGTGTACCTTTTTTTCCGTCTGCAGAAAAATTCCGGGTTATGTAGATACCGAAACCGTTACCAGCCCATTCGCGCACCTCAATTGCGCTGCTCTCAACATGATTTTGAGCGGACGAAACAACCTGCCGCTATGATGGCTGGCCCCATGCATGAGTAAGGGCGATATGCTGGCAATGGTCGCTTCACGTCGGCCCTTTGGCACACATGAAGGTGCGAGTTACAGTGAGCGCGCTGAACTTTGCAATGCGGATAATGACTACAAAGCGGTAAGGATATAAATGAGTGTGAAATGGGTTTTACTGAGGGTTCAACGGAATATAGTCCTCTGTAAGCTGCACGGCGATAGCACAGGAACACAGTCCGTCTAGGCACAAACCAGCGAGCTCGAGCAGCGCAGCGGCACGTCGTTGTTCTCTTCCTCGTGCTTCGTGACATCTGCTCTTCGTTTACTACAATTTCCCCGGGAGCGAAGAGGAGCCACCCTGGCGACCTATGGCGAGGGCAAGACGAGCGGGTCGTAGTATGTTTTGAGGCGACTCACGTGCACAGTTTCGCGGCCGCAATGACGCATGTCCGAAGAGGGAGTGAGTGGCTCCACGATATAATTTACAGGGGAGGTTTGGTGAACGATGCGGTAGGGGCCGTGGTATTCAGTTCGAAATTTCGATGACAATCCCGGTGGGGTGCCAGGAACCCAGAGCCAAACGAGGGACCCTGTAGGGAAAACATGTGGCGTCTGATCTTTGTCGTGACGATGCTTTTGGTGGTCTTGAGATTCCAATGTTAAACTGCGGGCCAGCTGGCGACATTCCTCCGCATACTTTGCAGCGTCAGAAAGTGGAGTCCACTCGGAGGAGTCTGGTCGATATGGTAATATAGTGTCCATCGTGGACAAAGCCTCACGCCCATAAAGGAGGAAGAAAGGGCTAAATCCAGTGGTTGACTGCGTGGCGGTGTTGTAAGCGTACGTCACTAAAGGAAGAACAGCGTCCTAGTTAGTCTGATCGGCAGCAACGTACATCGTGAGCATATTTCCGAGAGTACGATTGAAGCGCTGTCAGCCCGTTAGTTTGAGGGTGATAGGCTGTGGTGGTTCGATGTATGATGCGACATTCGGCCAGTAGAGCTTCAACGACATTGGAAAGGAAGACTCGGCCTCTGTCACTAAGCAGCTCACGCGGCACGCCGTGGCAAAGGATAAAATGATGAAGCAAGAACAGGGCAACCTCACGGGCAGTAGCGGCAGGAAGGGCAGCGGTCTCCGCATATCGGGTGAGGTGGTCGATGCCGACCATAATCCAGCGGTTCCCAGAGACCGTGCGGGGAAGTGGCCCGTAAAGATCAACGCCAATGCGATCAAATGGACGGGCCGGGCATGGAAGGGGTTGTAAGAGGCCAGAAGCACGAGGTGTGGATGGCTTGCGGCGCTGACAGGCGATGCAGGAGCGGACGTATTCGCGAATATAACCGTACATTCCGCGCCAATAGTAGCGTTGAGAAATTCTTTGAAACGTGACTACACCAGGATGGGCACACTGAGGGTCGGCATGGAAAGAGGCGCAAATTTCATGTCGTAAATGGCGGGGAATGACGAGAACCCACCGTCGACCATCAGTCATATCATTGCGGCGGTAGAGAAGACCGTCTCGTAGGGCAAAGTGTGGTGCTTGACGGCGTAAAGTCCGAGAAGGCGCAGCATTGGGAGAAGTGGACACGATGTCGATAAGAGATGCGAGCCACGGGTCTTTGCGCTGCTCCACAGGCATATCGGCGATGGTTAGAGTCGAGAGGACGGGATCAGCCGCCGTGGAGCAAGCAGGTTCGTTGGATAGGGGAGAACGAGACAGAGTGTCGGCGTCCATGTGTTTACGGCCAGAACGATATACAACTCGAATGTCAAATTCCTGAAGGCGGAGGGCCCATCTTGCGAGGCGGCCGGACGGGTCTTTAAGAGAGGACAGCCAACATAACGCGTGGTGGTCCGTGACGACTCAAACTGGCGACCGTACAGGTAGGGTCTGAATTTCGTTAGTGCCCACACAATTGCCAAACACTCTTTTTCTGTAACTGAGTAGTTGCATTCAGCTTTAGAGAGAACACGACTCGCGTAGGCGACGACGTATTTGTGAAAGCCGTTTTTTCGTTGAGCCAAGACAGCTCCGAGGCCAATGCCACTCGCATCACTATGGACCTCAGTGGGTGCTGTCGGGTCGTAGTGGCGAAGGATTGGTGGCGATGTCAAAAGATGGCGCAATGCGGTGAACGTTCGTCGCACTTGGCTGACGAATCACTTAACTCACTGTTTCTCCCGAGTAGCTTCGTCAGGGGTGCAATAATAGAAGCAAAGTTCCGTATGAAGCGTCGAAAATACGAGCACAGACCTATGAAGCTTCGAAGTTGCTTGAATAAGAACGGTTTAGGAAACTCTGCGACTGCGCGCAGCTTGGCCGGATCAGGACGAACACCTTCCTTAGAGACGATGTGACCCGAAATTGTCAACTGCTGGGCACCGAAGTGCCACTTCTTAAGATTCAATTGTAGGCCAGCGTCAGTAAGACAAACCAAAACTTGCCGCAAGCGCTCTAGGTGCGTAGCGAAGTCAGTGGAAAAGACAACAATGTCGTCCAAGTAGCAGAGGCAGATGTGCCACTTGAACTTCCGCAAGATGTTATCCATCATTCTCTCGAATGTGGCGGGCACATTGCACAGGCCGTAGGGCATCACATTAAATTCATAAAGGCCATCCAGCATCACAAATGCGGTCTTAATCTCTGTCACAGGCGGCCATCGGTACTTGCCAGTAACCGGAACGTAAATCAAGGGGTGAAAAGTACTCGGCACCTTGGAGGGAATCAAGAGCTCGTCTATACGCGGCAGGGGGTAATTGTCCTTGTGGGTAATTTTGTTCAGGCACCGGTAGTCAACACAAAAGCGAACTGAGCCATCTTTCTTCTTTACTAGCACCACTGGTGAAGACCAGGGGCTTTGAGATGGACGGATCACACCACGTTGTAGCATGTCCTCAACTTGCTCATTGATCACGCGACGCTCTGCCGCTGACACACGATAGGGGCGCTGTCGAAAAGGCGTTAGAGCCAGTCTAAATATGATGTGCGACTGTGGAAGTGCGGCCGAGAGGTGTGTGGGCGGCGTCGGACGCGGAGCAAACCGTCTGTAAAAGGGCCGCAAGCTGCGTTCGGTAGGTGGAAGGAAGGGCGTCATCGATGGCGGTTCGGAAGAAGTCGTCTGGCAACGAATCAGGCGTCGATCAGACTGCAGAGCATCGATGTAGTTACATTTGGTCTTGGAGGCATCCAGGTCAGACAGAAGGTGGGCTGGTTCAATGGAACTGGGAGATTCCCCCGTAGCAAAGTAATCAGGTGCGGAGACGGATTGTAGATGAGTAGCTTCGTGAAGCCACCGTGAACATTGAGAACAGCAGACGACAGCGGCAGGTGCTTGCGGTGGATGAAGGATGCAGACGGCGTAAATAGAACACTAACGGCTGACACGGCAGGACACGAAAGAGGCACAAGGGCACAAGCTTCTGGAGCTATGTCGACATCTTCAGCGATGGTAAGCTTTTGAGGACACACTGAACGGTTGTCGTCGTGCAGTACGTCGCACAGTGCAGAAAATTCCACTTCAGCTCGGGCGCAATCGATCACGGCGTTATTTTTAGACGAAGTCCCATCTAAGGATCACATCGTGAGAACAAGACGACAAAACTGCGAACTCGACACTGTATAAAAGACCTTCAATGACGACACGCGCTGTACATGCTGCTAAAGGTGCAATCCTCTCTTCGCTGGCAGTGCGGAGCGAAAAACCGTTAAATGGCGTTGTAACTTTTCGTAATCGTCGGCAAAGTCGCTCATGAATCACAGACACTGCAGCACCTGTATCGACCAGCGCATGTACAGGCAGACCATCGCTAGAGATGACTATAACGTTCGGGGGCGAAATATGAGGCCTTGAGCTTTTCGCAGAGCAAGCAGTTCTCGCCTCAAGAACCGCGGAACTTAGTTTCCCTCATCAGCAGGGGGTGGTCGCCGGCACATTGGTGACAGTGACCTGCGACGTGGAGAAGGAGAACGATGGGTCGTGTACGAACGCTGTTCGGCGGCGTATGCAGGTGAAGACGGAGCAGAATGAAGCAGCGGTGGGGAGTACTTCGAAGACGCAGGCTCGGGACGCGCAGCCATGCGGCGACGGCGCCGACGGGCCACGTGTCCAGGGCAACCACAGTAGTAACTTGGGCGATTGTCCGAAGTGTGCTACGGGTTGTAATAGCGCGGAGTCGCAGGATGAAGCGGTGTATAGCGTAGGACAGGCTGCACGGGTGGTAACGGCTCAGGCGGAGGCCGCGTAGGTCAAAGGGGCTGGGACAGAAGGTTGGCTATATTGTAGTGGTGCTCCGACGTATGTCAAGGGAGCGACAGCAGGAGCTTCAGGAAGCGTGGGAAGTACTGTGACCTGTTCGCGGATGACCTGCTGCAACTTTGGAACCAAAGGAGGGGAAGCGTCAGGACGATGGGGAACGAGGGATGTATTTTCGGGGTTTCCTATTGTACTGGGGAACAAAATACAGACGTGAGGGTTCTTTATCGCAAATAATGAAACGTGGTTTGTGCCGGTACTCTTCAAAGTAGCAACACCATTTAATGTGTAAGTCATTAATCAGTAACTTAGGTAAATAATGTCAATTAAGGATTCCAAAGAAAACCTTTTCTGTGGCGCTCAAGGTAGCTTCCAGCGATATGTATCTGGTTTCCTTCCCCTGCCTCAGAAATGTCTTTTTTCCCCCTTGGATCAAATTTGCTTACACAAGCAGTATATGTGTAAAAATATATCATCCGATGACTACATCACCACTGATCCCACTGAAGGTCCTTATATTTGCTTGAGTGACAGCCTTTTATCACTTTAACAGGCTAGAAAATTCACATGAATACGGAATGAAGGCTGATATTTTCTTTCGTATATTTTCTAGGATGCCTGAGGAGAGGCAGCGTGTACCTGAGTGACGTCCTCTCCAGGAAGACCGCGGCAGCAGTCAAGCGATGGCTCGTAACAGTGAAGTAATGGGACTGCAGGCACAATGAGCAGGGAAACGTGACATCTTCAACTCAGCCTAGAAGCTGAATGCCAGAATAAATTGCTGTGAAGCCTCACAAACTTAGTAAGCTGTAAGTGCCATTTTTTTATTCGGAGGGCTTTGAGCCTTTCGAATATTTAAGAAAGACCAATAAAAAGTGCTGTTTAAACCTACATTTGTCGATGCACAGGCTTTTTTAAGCTACATACGTATGGGTTGCTTTTCACCTGCCCGGAGAACAGCACTGCTGATGCCACAAAGTTAGAGCCCGCTTGGAGGAGAAGATGCGCATCTCAAAATGCTGCCGCAGCGCTAATTTTCAGCAACAATAGCACTGCGCACGCTTTAATGGGTAAACGATAGGCCATGGATGAGTAGATCACTAATTACACATGGATAGGCCACTGGGCAGCGTGTAGTGCCGAAGTAGTTGGGCCATGTGGGTAAGCCAGCGCCCATGCATGACCCTAGCGTGGCAGTAGGCTGGTCAAGTCGGCAATACTCATTGGCCCGAGGTCTACTGCCGATGGTGGATAAACCACCTGCCAGCGGGTACCACCAACAAGGTTGGGCCATGTGTGGGTAAGCCATGGCCCATGCATGACCCAAGTGCGGCAGTAGGTTGGCCAAGTCTGCAAGCCATGGCCCATGCATGACCCTAGCGCGGCGGTAGGCTGGCCAAGTCGGCCATACTCGTTGGCCCGAGGTCGATTGCCAATGATTGGCCATTCTTAGGCCATTGTCAATCCCCGACCTCGGGCTGAGGTTGGTCGCCTAGGTTGGCCCGGTGAGTTTCAGTCGGCCATATTGCCAAGGGCCGAGCGCGGGCCAACCATAGGTTTGCCGCTTGGGGTGATTGTAGATGCTACGTCGTTATGTGCTCGGCCGACGCCTCCGAACCCAGCGCAATTCCTTGCGACTACTGCAACCATGTTCTAGGGGTTCATGGAAGAATAACGGTCTTGGATGAGTGGCCTTTTTTTGCCATATGCATAATAACGACTTACGAAGTCATTTATTTCATTCTTGTCAATGTGCGTATTTTCTCTGTTTGCCATCTTCATTTGTGAGGCGAGGCTCGTTCAGTACACTTCGAAGAGAAATCTGGTTCAGTAGTTTGAGTGCCACAGTTAACTATTGCGCGAGGTTTCGTGTCAATAAGTTTGCTTATCCGTAATATTGGTTTTACACTATTGCCGCCGCATGTCTTTGGGCTCATTGGGTGCAATAATATGGGGGTAATCCAGCACTAATTATTGATTGTTTGCACGCGTGTACGCAATTTGCATACCTACAAAAGAGCACGCTTGAAACGCACGGCGGTTTTCTCGTTTTGAATCTGAATTCTGGAACTTTGCACGGCGTTTAATTATATATCAATTGTTGGTGAGTCATAAGAGTTCGGCAATACAGCTGGGCACACTAAAATGATACTGAACACGTGGCGCCACCGAACTACGCAACATGTCAGTAAGAAAGCTGAGGATTCAGTGTGGTAGAGACAGTGTGCAGCGCGTCCCTATAAAGAGTAAAAAAAATTCTTGCCTAATGATTCCATCGCGCGTTTTAATTCGTATTTTACCTAGGCGGCCCAGAGCATGACAGTGGCGTTGCTGGAGTGCCGCAGCATATTCCGCAGTCAAGTAGCTTCCAAGGTTAGTGGGCTCAAGAAAGGTATTTGTAATTTCGGCCTAAAAGTTCTTGTTTTTTGTGAAACGGTTGTCCCTTGTTCGCCGATCTGGGCTGTTATGTGGACTTGTGCTTGGTATCAGGGATAGTTTTTTGTATTCATGAAAGTGGACACTGCAGAGTGGGGCTGCATGCGGTATACTTTATTAAACGGGGCTTCTCTAACTTGATTAATAATTTCTGTGCTGCACGCTTTTGGCGCTTCAATCGGCCTCGGGTTATGATATTTGTGTGGCTGTTGCCAGAACCTATGCAAGCGGATGAGTTCCTGCACTGACGACACCACCTTCTGTATATCTCCACTCCCCTTTCTCTTATCGAGAATAACGTTTTTCCACACCACTGCATAAGGCACAGTATGCAGCGACCACGAAATAACACGTGATCTGTCAAAGGCATGATGGACGTCTCTTCCTAACCCTGCCCACACTCTGCATAGGATAGGAAAAAAGTTTATTGATCTAGAAAGGTTTTGTGCTAGTAGCAGACGAGAAAGAAGAGGTCCATCTTCCGTCTTCTCACAGGGTCGGTGCCCCTATTCCAGGGCTCCGCTGAGCTTCGCTGCTCGCTGGGCGTGCTGGATCAGACATTGTTGGCAATCCAAATCGCCGCTGGAAAGCCGGCTCTCCCACTGTTCCGCACTCAGGTCTTTACGAAAGCTATCGTTCTTACTGCATTCCCACGTGATGTGGTATAACGAAGGTTTGCTATCACACCACGGGCAGGTGTCCCGATATTGCGACGGGTAAATCTTGCTAAGCATATGCAGGTTTGGGAATGTTCCTGTCAGCAGTCTTCGCCAGTACACTGCCTCTTGTTGATTTAGGCCACGATGAGGCGGCGGATAGCGGATCCGTACCCCCTTATAGTAGTTGAGAATGTCTGAGTCCGTAGGGCCGACTTGCTCGGGTAGATCGTCTGATTGGGAGGAAGCCACCTAGTAGATGTTGTGTGTGTCTTTTGGTGGGGTCGCGCTCTGTAGGAGCCAGAGCGCGACGCGACCTATGCGGCCGTTCATGTAGTTACGGCACGCTTCTCTCGAATCTGTAAGAATGGTAAGTGACGTGTTGCTTCGATAACCGGCTACCACCGCTAGAGCAACGGCCAGCTCCCCCCCTTCGGTTACCGTGCAATCCCTGACTGAGACGCTAGCTAATTCCTTTAGGTTGGAATCAATAGCTACCGCCACTCCGCTATTATGTGAGCTTCCTGTACGGAGCCGCGTCCGTGTATACCACTGTGGATTTTGTAGCAAGATTTTGTTGCACATACTTCGCCCGGGCTGCTCTACGGGCCGCATGCAAACTGGATTCCATGTTCCGGGGAAGGGAGCTAACCTTTAGCGTCTGGCGAATTGCGTCCGGTATGCTCGCAGTACGATTCTCGATTTCCGCAGTTCCGCCTAGCCTCAGTCGCCTCTGCACATATATATCTCTACTACAGTTCGATGCGAAGCTGCATGCGTGGCGTGTTTATTTAATAGCAGAAGCAGAGTTATCACAGCGTGACTCCACATCTGTCTGCAAATTCAAGGATATTATATTCGCATAGCGAGCTACGCAGATTTCACGCGGCAATTTTTCTAAAAGCGTCAGCCAAGGAGCGGTCTGTTTTCTTGCCCGCGCGGAGTGGCTGTTGCTGTTTCCCCATATGAAGCTAAGCACGCCGTTGTACAGACAGCCTTAAAGGCGGGGGAGGAGGTCACACGCTGGGGCGGACGCCGTCGTCTTTGACTCTTCTTTGTGGGGATATGCGTTGCGACCGACCGTCCCCGAAGCCGTTCGAAAATTGGTTAACCGGCTGCAGAGGGGCGAGTCGGAAGTTCGAGTCCCAGCCGCCAAACGAAAGTCGTTTGTTAGACGGTCCCCCGGCGGTTCGCTGGCGAGGTAGCGGTAGTTTATGGCTTTGGACGGCGCACCGCGTGACAGACCGGATGTCTCTGGAACGGGTGACGAAGGCTGAGAAAGCGGACGGAGCGTTGCGTTTTGTACCGACTGTGTTTGTTTTTGTTGTGTTTCTGCTGCCGTTTTTCTGTGTTTGTGTATGAAGCGAAAATGCATCGCGTCTTTCTGGAATCCATGCGGTGCTCGAAAGTTGACATTCTCGTGGGCACCGGCGTTCTATCAGTTCTTCACTTCTCCGGTTGGTAACCAAAAGGATACCCAAAATACTGGGCAAACGTATTTCAGGGGGCGTTTGGCGCCAGGTGGAAGAGGAACGGCGGCCGTCCTAGGTGCTGCTCGGGAGCTCTGCCAGGAAGATGTCGCGTACTATGACTGACTGCTTTGCTGTTTGATATATATATATATATATATATATATATATATATATATATATATATATATATATATATATATATATATATATATATATATATATATATATATATATATATATATATATATATATATATATATATATATATATATATATATATATATATATATATATTGTAAGGTACCGCGAAGGTCGGACTTGGGGAATCAGGCTTTATTGCAGACCTGAAGCCTTGGTCGCACACTGCAGCCAAACACACTCCGCGATGACGATGGGTGTCTACAAGAGGGAGCAGGATGAAGATGAAGCAGCACCTTCAGCCGTGTGGAAGATGAAGCGCCACACAGTGCTCACACTATTTCGCCCGCGCAGTTCAAGCGGCCAGCCTGGCCGCAATTAGTCCGCAGGATTGCGCCGAATAAAAGGTTTCATACGTGAAACGTGGACAACTTCAGTGCCACGGTAACGACAGTCCGAAGGAGGGTAAACAGGGGAGACGCGATAGTTGACCGGGGAGGTTTTTGCAAGAACTGTGTAAGGACCAATGTAACGGTGCTGTAACTTGTCACAAAGGCCAGGAGTGCGTAATGGGGTCCAAAGTAACACCTCGTCACCGGGACGGAAAGAAACTTGGTGATGGGTTGCATCATAGCGGCACTTGCGGTCTTCCTGGCAAGCTTCCGTGTTGACGCGAGCAAGCCGGCGAGATTTGGCCACTCGGGAAAGGAACTGGTCAAGAAGAGAGGATGAGGAACTGGCATGTGTAGAAAGAAAAGAGGCGTCAAGAACGGTAGCGGGAGAACGGCCGTAAACGAGGAAAAACGGGGTGTAACCTGTGGTCCGCTGTACAGCCGTATTGTAGGCGAATATAACAAAAGGATGTATTACGTCCCAGTTTCGGTGGTCCTGGTCGATGTACGTAGACAACATGTCAGAAAGTGTGCGGTGGAACCGCTCAGTCAACCCATTGGTCTGCGGGTGATAGCTGGAGGTCAATTTGTGATGTGTAGTTGAGGCTTCAATAACTTCGGCTACAATCTTCGACAGAAATGTCCGACCACGATCGCTGAGAAGCACTTGAGGGGCCCCATGGCGCAGTACGAGCGATTCCAAAAAGAAGGTCGCGACCTCATGTGCTGAGCCATTAGGCAGGGAAGCGGTCTCAGCATAGCGTGTTAGGTGGTCGACGGCGGTGACGATCCAGCGATTACCTCGTGCGGACAATGGAAGTGGCCCGTATAAGTCTATGCCAACAACGGCAAAAGGAGTAGCAGGGCAAGGTAGCGGCTGTGGTAGGCCAGCAGGAGGAGAAGTGGGCCGTTTGCGGCGCTGACATGGCAGACAAGAGGCGACGTATTTTGCCACACTTGAGGCGAGGCCTGGCCAGAAGAAACGGGTTTTCACGCGGTGGTAAGTTTTATGAAAGCCTAAGTGACCGGCTGTAGCATCATCGTGGAAAGCCGCCAGGATACGGGTGCGAAGCGCTCTCGGAATAACGGGCACCCAACGGGTGCCTTCAGAGCAATAAGTATAACGGGAGAGCACGCCGTTGTCAAGTTTGAACTTTTGGAGTTGCCTGCGCATCCTAGCGGTAGGAGGGTGAGAAGCACCGGTGAGAAGGTTGATTAGGGAAATACAGTAGGGATCTGCTCGCTGGTGTGAAATAATGGCGTAGCGATCTGGAGCAGCGGCAGGAGTAGCACAGGTGATGTTTGGAGCTCTGGACGACATTGGGACGTCGAGGGTGCACGCAGGAAGGCTCGAGGAAGCACTAGGTGGTGATTCTGATAGCGGGCAGCGGGAAAGAGCATCGGCATCTCGATGTTTGCGTCCCGATTTGAATATGACATCAAAGTGGTACTCCTGCAAACGCAGAATCCAACGGCCCAGGCGTCCAGTCAAATTTTTGAGGGTTGATAACCAGCACAGAGCGTGGTGATCGGTAACGATCGTGAAATGGCGGCCGTAGAGGTAGGGGCGGAATTTCTGAACTGCCCAAACGACGGCGAGGCACTCTTGCTCAGTGATGGTGTAGTTGCGTTCCGCTGGTGTTAGAGTTCGATTGGCAAACGCAATTGCTTTTTCCCGAGAAGCGGTGTCACGTTGCAGAAGTACGGCGCCGATACCGAGGCTGCTGGCATCGGTGTGGAGAATGGTAGCAGCAGTGTCGTCGAAGTGAGTGAGAACAGGGTCCGAAGTGAGGGCATTCTTCAGGGTTTGGAAAGCTTTTTCGCATTCTTCGGACCAATTGAAAGTAGTACGGTCTGTAAGGAGGCGGTGGAGCGGTGCAGCAATGGTAGCGAAATTGCGAATGAAACGGCGAAAGTACGAAGACAGGCCAAGGAAACTGCGTAGTTGCTTAGTCCGCTGAGGACGTGCAAAGTTCAAAACTGCAGCAAGCTTGTCAGGGTCAGGTCGAATGCCATCGCGGCTGACGAGGTGGCCCAGGATCTTGATTTCTTTCTTGGCGAAATTACACTTTTTTGTGTTCAGCTGGAGACCGGCGGATGCCAGGCACGTTAATACTTGATCAAGGCGGCATAAATGATCAGAAAAAGTCGCAGAGAAAATAACTATGTCGTCCAGGCAGCACAAGCATGTTTTCCACTTAAGTCCTCTAAGAACAGTGTCAATCATGCGCTCAAACCTAGCGGGGGCATTACAAAGTCCAAAAGGCATGACATTGAATTCGTAAAGCCCATCGGGAGTAGCGCATGCGGTTTTTTCTTTGTCGGCTTCGTGCATCGGTATCTGCCAGTAACCGGAACGCAAATCCAAAGTGGAGAAATATTCGGCGCCCTGAAGACAGTCGAGGGAGTCGTCAATTCGTGGCATAGGGTAAACATCTTTGTGAGTGACTTTGTTAAGTGCGCGGTAATCAACGCAAAAACGCACGGACCCATCCTTTTTTTTGACCAAGACGACCGGAGATGACCAGGGGCTAGCTGATGGCCGAATAATGTCTCGCCGGAGCATATCATTCACATTATCTTCTATGATTTTACGTTCTGATAAGGAAACACGGTAAGGGCGGCGGCTAACAATAGAAGTACCTTCTGTAATAATGCGGTGCTGCGCAGAAGACGTTCGGCCCAAGGTCGGAGAAGTGACATCAAATGAGGCTTGGTGTTTTCGAAGTAATTCGAAGTGCTCACAATATATATATATATATATATATATATATATATATATATATATATATATATATATATATATATATATATAGCAGTTCATTCGATTTAACTAATGTTCGGTCTCATATTTAATAAATAAGGTCAACTAATGGCGTCCATCGGCCCCCTTCCTCGACCCGGCGGAGCCGCCGTGCCGTCACGGACGAACGTTTCGTTACAATGGCATTTACTAAAAGCACTAGTTTAGGCTTGTTGGCTCGTAAATCATGAATTCAGATGAGTGCGCGAAACCTAGATGAGTCTCCAGAGCTGGCAACGTGGGCAAACTTTCACATCTCGTACGTTTCGGCACAATTTCAAGTTAGGCACTCTAAGCATCTTTTGAGTTTTATTCGGAAATTTTTGAGAAGAAGGTCTGTGTCACCTGTTCTTATTTTCATTATTGAAAACCAACAAGAAACACCAAGGTCTTTGAGTGTTGACGCAAGTCGAAACTTTTCCACGCATGTAGATTTGGCGGAGAGAACAACCGCTTGATCACG
Source organism: Amblyomma maculatum (assembly GCF_055883805.1). Lineage (NCBI taxonomy): Eukaryota > Metazoa > Arthropoda > Arachnida > Ixodida > Ixodidae > Amblyomma > Amblyomma maculatum. Next base: position 116,199,654 of record NC_139354.1, read on the forward strand.
TGCTGCTCCTATAGCGACGGCGCTTTCTTCCTCTCATACTAAGGGGTCGTTATCTCTGGAAAGCGCGCCACCTTAATTCGTCTTCCGCCGCGGCAGCTGCCTTGAATAGCGTGTCGGGATTCCTCGTATTTTTGTGAAGTATCAATTTTTATAGTCTTTTTTTACTTTGTATTCTGCCTAGGCAGCAAACCACAACAGGCTGTATTTGCTGACGTGCCCCGGCTGAGTCCACAGCCTGGTGTTCGAAAGGTTGGTTGTCTCAAAACAGCTGAAAAGTTTTCGTTTCTGTTAAAAAAGACTTGTCTCTCAAAGCCGTTTTGCGTTACCCACGAAATCACTTACGGCCTTAGTGAAGAAAAGCTTCGGTGCGAATTTCTCACTGCTTTCCGAGCTTTAAAGACTACATGTGCACATAGTGTAGTGCGTTTCATTCTTCGGAATTAGGAGCGGGCAATTAGTGTACACATAAGTCACCACATGCAGTATTCCCCTGGGAACCTATAAAATTGAGGTTTTATCTGATGCTTTATCTTCAACAGTCCAGTTATGGTTGTTACCTAGAGTAAGGCAGGAGCCAGCAGAAGCAAAGATAGCTTGTCTGCTCTTTTACGCGATATCAATTAAGCTCTTGATTGAGGCTGACTCACCGTTGTAGTGCAAGCTATGCAGCAAATATTATATGCCTTTACCATAAAAAGCACTTATATATGCTCACCACCAACGACCAAGAATCTGGTCCGTATGATCTTGTTTGTTTATGCCCCTTTGGCAACACTGACGAGCATGCTTCCTCGTGCGGATACATGAAACTAAGTCCGTTATAGGGGCTGAAATGCAACGCTTCGAAATTTCACCGCCTCCGATCAGGACCAAAATCGATGTCTAACTACCATAACTGATTGCGTTCCACACAGTGGTAGCCATCACGTTTGGGCATTGCCCAATCGAACATTTGGCCGAGGCCATTACCAAATTAAGCCCCTGCATTCGTACTCTAATTACCGTTTAACAGAGATAATCCCTGCTAACTTTCTGCTACACCTCATATAATCTATGATTCTAATTTTAAGTAGCAGTCATTGTTTGGCTAGTGAAACTGCTGTGAGAAGGGACCTCTTTATGGCCTAAATAGCTCTTGAAGTCAAATTACACAGAACATTCCATTTGTACTAATGCCTTGCGCATCATTGCGAGAAAGAAAATATATTATTCTTCAATCAGGGATTTTTGTTTGGGCGCCTGTTAAAACGCATCTTCAGGTACTCAAATCACTTCCCAAAAATTGTCTAAATTTGTTATACTCACATGTTAGGTATTACGATGCGTGATAAGTCCTTTAATACAAAAACATTAACTAAAGGAAGGTAGTCGTGATTTCTTTTGAATTATTGCGTACATGCCATTATGTACAGTCTTGTTCAAAACTTCTAAAGCCAAGGATTTTCGTCTCAGCCGTAAAATGAAGCAGTGACAGCATCATTAAAGGCCGAAGGGCCTTCAGAATGCTAGGAAATGGGTTCTTGTGACAGCAAGAAACTATACCAAAGCATTTCCTGGCCCTATAGTTTTTAACGGTTTCATGGCGGCTCCATTTTGCAGCTGAGACGAAAATCTTTTGGCTTTAAGACTTTTGACCAATACTATACACGAACACCAACACAGCATCCATCAAAATATGAAAGAATAGAAACAAGGAGACAAAGGAATAGTCGACGATGGTAGCGGTCATCAAAGTCACCTTCCATTGTAGATGGCTGATCATGGGTCGAAGATCATCCGCCATCTGACATGTCAGAACTTCCTTAGACACAGAAGAACAACTTGCCGTTGCACGCACTGCAGCAGGTAAGCAGTGGTGACATTTGTCACACCTTTTATTGCGAAAGCATACTACTCGCACTTTCAAGTCTTCGCGTGACCCGGCCGCAGTTACGTCTTACCCACGTGACGCTGTGACGTCACACCCCACGTGACACACGGGCTGGCAGTAGCTGCCAACTTGGGTCTCTAATTTCACATGGGACGGTTATGTCAGAATCAGCCTGCTAGGATCCTGGCATTCACGTTACCCCTATAGGCCACTAAGGCACGTTCATATGGGTCGGTTAAAGCGGGGCTTTATATGGGGGCTGAGGAAGAAGAAAAAGAGAAGAAGAACGCTCGGTCACCCGTAGCTAATACTTTCGCTCAATATTTGGTTCAGCAGCGTTGAACCCTTGTAATTTTTTTCAAATCGCAATGCATGCACCCTACTGAGAATTTGTAGAGCACTGAGAATTGGCACAGTCTTTGTTTTGGTATTTGTAATGATGTTGCTTGCACAGAGCATTAACTTTAACCATTATCATAAGAGTTGTGAATTAGTTGTGAAATATTGTTTTTATTTATTTATAAGATGCCTTTAGCTGGCCAAGCATTTATTGTATTCATACTCGCATGTTACTGTGCACAGCTACAGCTATTCATTATGAAATAATAATGAACTAGATACTGGGAGAAATGTATGACATATATACAATTCAAGTCACCATTTTCTCAAGACTAGCACATGGAATTCCCTCGAGCACAGCTCCGCATCAAAGCGTGAATTAAGTCCGTGAGCCACCAAAAGGCAGCAAGGTCAGAAAACACATCTGTGTGGCATGCAGATTTACCACCAGGCATTTTTATGCTTTACGGCTACATGTCCGGGAGGTGCACATGAACAAGGTCGCTTTGGTATGCTCAAAGTGCAGGAAGAAGTTTCTATACATGCCACAATACAAATCGCATACTGACAGTAAATTCACTATCTAAAAGCAATGATTACTGCTTTATAAGTAGTCGTGAAAAGGAATCTAATGTGCCCATGGCTCGACAGGAGTCCTCAGTTGCTGCAACTGAAAAAAAAGCAATACTTTGTTAAGTGCTGCGTCATGCTATGGAGACTGTGATGTGGAAAGTTTTGCGGGGTATTCTCACAAAACTCTCATGCCTGGCAAGGCAGCTCGTGTCACAATAGCGCTGTGCAATAGGTGGAGTCGATGCGCTTGTTGCGGCAGTAGCAGATATTTTAGCAACTGCTAGAACACCCATTGATGTGTCTGCTTTTGAAAATGACCGAGCAAGAAGTCCTTGTACACCTCTCAGAGAATTTACGTTCCTGAAGAGGAAGTAAAGCTTGAACATGATGAATGAGCATATTTTGTGCCACTGAAGGGATTGATTGATAATTTGCTACATCATCCAACCTTTGCCTGCCTCTTGCAGTCTGCACTGTACACATCAAGCAATGGGTTGCTTAAAGAATTCACTGACAATACACGATTTCAAATGCACCCAGTTGCAAGGTCTCAAAATAAAAACAGTATGTAATGCTTCTGTACTGAGATGATATTGAATTGGCCAATCCACTATACATGAAAAGAGCGCTGAGGCAAGCTAACTGTGTTTTATGTTTTTTTTTGTGGACCTACTACCATCAGACAGGTCCAACGTAGCCAACGTATTCTTGCTTGTAGTAGAGAAAGCAAATGCTCTTAAATCATTAGAAGTGAAACGTGTGCTCCTTCAAGACTTCATTTCCACCTTAAATGAACTTTACAGTGGCTGCATTCTGAAAACTGTCTTTGGTGAACAAGTGTTTTATGGTTGTTTTTTACTTGCCTACATTGGAGATTCACTGGCATTCTACAATATAGCAGGCTTTAAGGAAAACTTCAGCAAGAATGTACGCTTAGCATGCCGGACTTGCAAAGTTCCCACAGTTGAATATCATAACTTGCACTATGAAATCCAATGCCCACTACGTACACAGCGAAAATATGAGCAGGAACTATTCACACTTAATGCAGGAACTTCAAAAAAGGACCGTGCTGAACTGTCGGCACAATGCGGCATTAAGTCCAACTCGGTTCTTACTGAAATGGCTAATTTCTTTATACTCACAGACTTGCTATATGACCCCATGCACAGTTTGCGAGAGTCGATCATTCCTCTGGAGTTGTCACTGTTTAGTAAGTTTATTGTAAGGGAGGAAGCATGGATGAGTTTAAGCCAACTTAACACTGCCCTGTCTCAGTTCTGCTTTCATAGACAAGTGAGTAAGAGTGATTACCCTCCAAGATTTTAGTCTGACTTAAGCTTTCTTTGTGCGGCTCTCTTTTTATTGATGAATGTATGCCTGAAGAGGCTGTGCAAGAGCCCCTTTGTGAATGTTTTAGGCTCCTGTGCATCATCACACAGCTGTTAATTTATCCTGTTATTTCCCCAGACGCACTTGGGGACATTGAGTGCATGGTAGCCCACCATATTGAACTTTTTGTGCAGCTGTATGGTTCCAACTTATTTAAACCTAAGTTGCACATGCTGGTGCGTATGGTGTCTCAAACACGGCGCTTCGGTTTTTCCAATCCTCACCGGACAATGAGGTTTGAAAGTAAAAATGCTCTTCCGAAGTCGAAAAAATTCTGGAATTTCAATAATATTCCATTATCTGTAGCCAATTACTTTAAGATGAAAATGTCCAGTGACCTGTGGATAGGACCAGGGCAGCCTAATATGAGCTATGCACAGAGAAGCGCTAAATCAGATGTAGGTGCACCAGTGTGCCTATCATGTGTTTTTTTTTGCCTTGTGGACTGCATCCCTCTGCTGTTGGCTTAACAGCTATATGCGTTCAGCCTTTGTCTCTGGTGTCAGAATCTCAAATTCTGATGTGTGCTTGTGTTTGAACAAAATGGCCTTCGAATTTTTAGTACAGTAGAAACAATTGTACTTTGGGAAGGAAAAATTTTCGTCACTCATCTGATCTTGGCCAAAGGTAGTTATTCACAATGAGTGAATGCATTTGTACTTATGGAGACACCGCATAATGTCATCAAACCTGAACTCCTTTTGTATTCCTGGCCATTGTATACTTATGCAAGAGATGACTGTTTGTATGCTATTACAAAATGTTTTCATGAGTCATACTTGTTGTAATGTTGGTGGCTTTCGAATGTTTTATTCCTGATGTTGCTTACTGAAAGCAAAAAAGATCTTGTGTGTGGTATTGCAGATTTTCATTGAATAAATACTAGTTTGTTTCCTTTTAGGAATTCTGAGACTCGCTCCATGCAAATATGCCAGAATTCTCCGAGTGTGTTCAACCAATCCTGCAAGGGATAGCTCTTTCGGACAGGTCAGAAAAAAAGCCGTCACGGCAGCTTTGGGTAAAAATGGCCCTGTTCCTGGAGTAAGTTTTTCTTGTTCTTCGCTGAATGTAGTGCACCTTGCTGATATACCGAGTGATCAGCGAACACTTTCAATATATCCTTGAAAAACATTTGGAACACAAAAAAGTATTGAAGCATAAGAGCAATTGACAAATAGACATGTTGAAGGCAATTGCAATAAAGGATTAATTTGTAACTTCAACGACTAGGTTTCTGAGAAACCTATCAAGCTTTGTACTGTAGTTGCATGGCTGTATTGGGGTAAATGATAAGAAGTAATTTTTCTTTAATAAAAAAACTAATTTCCGGTACGAACTCTCAGTCTTGGCGAGCATAATTGTCAAAACATTCGTCTGGTCACATAGGCAATAATTAGCCTACATTGGAGAGGTCAATGGCGGTGTCACATCAGTTTTCGAAGCAACATATAACCCTTATTTAATGAGCAATAAGCTTGCTGAGAACGTGATCCGCCATTATTGCTGTTACAATAACAATGGCATTCAGCAAAGCAATATTTGCTATATTGCCATGTCATGTGCATTATTCCGCTTCGCTAGTAGTGCAGTGAATACGACACTCATAGCTATCTACGTGAATGTCATTTTTGTGCGAACCAGCAAAAGATGGTGCATGATATAATCCAAGTGAGATGAAGTTTAGTGCTGTATTCACTGCAGTCAGGCATCAACAGACCCGCATTTCCATCTCTTTTTCTGTACATTTATCGCATTCAATTTCGGTTTTGTGCTGAAAAAAGCTCTGAGTTACTTTGAGATAGTGTATTAACGATTAGTTTCTTTTTCACCTTGTCTATTAGTACAAACTCTTCATTGGCACCAACCACCATATTTGGTTACTTTATTAGTTGACTAACAAATTTGAAGTAACTGGCAATAAATATGATTTAAACAATGGCTACAGTATGTTGTACTTACCGTGGCTCAGAATTTGTTCCTGAAATATTTTTTGTATTATGACTGATATTTTTAGCAATTTTCCAAAGTAGCTGATGAAACGTTTCCTTCATTATAAGGGGACCGCATGGCTTAATTTAGGGTTTAAAAATGCACTACTGCTCTGTAAGACGTCACAAATTAGGACATATGGTTGAAAATTTGCAGATCAAGTGAGCGATTTTGAATCCACAACTGGTTTCCAAAATGCTGAGTTAAGCAAGTCACAATGCACTGGAAAGGCAGTCATGCAATCTTACTTTTTCACTTTTTGCGGTCCCTCTATTCAATGCTGAAAAAGCTAATCCATGTGATCAGCAGTTATATTTTGCCCTCAGCTTAAATCTTTGTTTATGTAAGTGGCCTATACAGATATTGCATAACTGCAACATTGGCTTTTCCCTATGGCAAAGTCTAGAAAGGAGCGTCTAGGTGCTTATAACAGACACATTATTTTCGTTCTAGTGAGCATAATCTTATAGTACTGGGAACCAAGGTGAAAGGCGCTCAATATGCAAAGTCCTTGGTGATGCACCTGCCTCAAAATATCCACTTCTTTTATGGGATGAGCAAAAACCTGACAGCCAAATTATGGATACAAGGACTCGTGCTTATGTAAGCATACTTTGGTGTAGCATGATTTGTAAATCAAGGTGATGCTGCTTCTGGATGAGATTCCCTGTTCATACTGTCATTTCATGCAGTACTAATATGTATTCACAATTTAGGTCTGCCTCATAAGCTGTGGATGTCAAAGGGGGTGATGTCTTTATTTCCAATTGACAGATGTGAGACTGTCTGCTATGGTCTATTTTTACTTACGTATATTTTTACTCCTGTGTTCAACACAGAGTTAATGATACTAGTCCCAACATTTGTGAAAGCTCGTTAATTCGAACCACGATATTTCGAATTTTTTGATAATACGGAATACACTACTTGGTCCCGCCAAGCTCTATAGAGATATGTGTATAGAAAAGCCCGTTAATTCGAAAGCGAGTGTTCCGATAAGGACAATTGGAACTACGCGCCGCTGCGTCTGGGCGGCTTAAGTGGCACACAGCGCATGGCCAAAAAAAAAAAAAAAAAAAGCTCCTCCACAGAGTAAAAGGCTGCGCATTTCCTACATGAGGAGAGAAGATGGAACCAGATTGGATTGGATTGGAAAACATTTATTGTCAGCAATGAACGATTTGTGGGCGCTACACTTAGATGGCCTCAAGACCGTTGCTCTCGGCGACCTTTTGAGCCCACTCAGTAGCCCGAACTTGCGTTAACGGGTCTGAGCTGGCCAGTATAGCCTCCCACCGCTCAAAAGAAGGGACTGGTAGTAGGTCCGCTGGTGGCGGCGCTTTTTTGCAGCTCCATAATATGTGATCATATCCTGTTATTTCGCCGCAGTGTTTACAACTTGGATTGTATTAAGCTGGGTACATGTGCGCTAATTTAGAAGAGCTGAAGAAGGAACGCGTCTGGACCCGACGCCAGATTACTTCTTGCTTTTTGTCTAGTTTCTTGTCTGGTGGAGGATATATCCGCCTTTCTAGTTTAAAGTGATTAGTGTAGTCATGAAATGAGATTAGTGCATCTCTCGAGAAATTGGGGGAATCAACCTGGCTCACTGCTCGGCTGACATAACCTCGAGCTATACTGTGAGCCAACTCGTTTCCTTTGTTCCCCGAGTGTGCCGGCACCCATATTAATTCCACCTCTTTTTGGTTCCAGTCTTTATATCTTAAAATTCGCTCTGTCTCTTTGGAGATCATACCCCTCGCAAAATTGTTTATAGCAGATTTGGAGTCGCTAAATATGGTAACCGCTTTGGTGCTGACCATCGCCATGGCGACAGCCGCCTCCTCCGCTGTCCCTGAGTAGTTGGTTTTTATTGAACCTGCCATTATTGTTTTACCCTAGTCGTTCACGCCCACGATAGCAAAAGAGTGCCTCCTTTGTAATCCGCCGCGTCTACATAAACAGTGTATTTAGAGCCTTCTAACTTGGCCTCAAAGGCCTTTCCTCTTGCTTTTCTCCTGCTTTCATGAAAAGCAGGGTGCATGTTTTTTGGTAGCGGTTTAATAGTAAGTGCGTTCCTTACTTCAGTCGGCAGTTTTACTTGTGCATTTCTTTCCGGGGTCCTATCTTGTAGTCCTAATTTACCCAGGATTTTCCATCCTGTGGATGTGGTGGCGAGCCTCTTTAGCTGGGTTATTATATGTGTCTCGCATAGTTCCATGGTGTTACTGTAGACCCCCAGTTTAAGAAGTCTTTCCGTAGGGGGCATGCAGTGAGGTAGCCCTAGTGCTGCTTTATATGCCTGCCTTATGATCGTTTCAATTTTGTTCTTTTCTGTCACCCCTAGCTTGAGGTAGGGGATGGTGTACACTAATCTGCTTATCACAAAAGCCTGAACAATTCGGCACAAATCTTTCTCTTTGACCCCGCGTCTTTAGTTGGCTATTCGCCTTATCAACCTGGTTGTCATGTTCATTGTTGACTTAAGTCGATTTATTATTTCTGTGTTCTTTCCATTGTCTTGTATTATCAGTCCCAAGACCCTGATTTTGTCCACTCTGGTTATCGGTGTGCCATTTAATTCCACCAAAATGTCTTCAGCGTTGATACTGCGTTTTTTTGTCCCTCGGATCACCAGAAGTTCCGATTTCCTTGGTGAGCATTTCAGCCATGCCCATTCCGCATATTCTTCAACAATGTCGATTGACTGTTGAAGATTTTCTTGTATTTCCCCATCGTTGCCTGTGCATGTCCATAACGTGACATCATCAGCATATAGCGTATGTTTCACCCCTTTCACGGTTTTCAGTAATGGTGGGAAGTTCTTTAACGCTAGGTTGAAGAAGAAAGTGGAAAGAACTGGGCCCTGTGGGGTGCCCTTGTCTCCTAGCCTAATTGTTTCAGACCTGATGTCTCCAAGGCTTATTTCTGCTGTTCATTCGGTTAGAAAATCCCTAACGTAATCGTGAATCCTCTTGCCAGGGGCAATTTCCTCCGGATTATTTAATATGGCTTCGTGTTTGACATTATCAAACACGAATAACAGAATAAACAGAAAGCCTTTGATAATGGAACCAGATAAAACCGTGGAAGAGTGGGTAAAGTGTAAATGGCGCCATTACTAGCACGGCGGCCGGCTGCTCCGGAGGGTAAAAAGGCCCCAATATAGTCCGACGTTTTCGACGCGACTGGCAGAGCCGGCAACGTCGGCCATGGTACCATATATATATATATATATATATATATATATATATATATATATATATATATATATATATATATATATATATATATATATATATATATATTTTACTCTATGACGGTACGTCGACTACGATGGGCGCGTCAAAACACTGCCGCCTCTACAGTCTGGCGCGGCTGGCGTGCACGGTGCCACAAGACGCCCTCGAGGGCTGGTACATTTTCGTGTGCATTTTCGAGCAGACGACAGGGCACCTGCAAGGAGGGACTGGCTGCCTACCGAGGCACTAATTACTGTTGTGATCAAGGCAATGATGCGATGTGTTTACTGCGAATGCTCAAATGGCACAAAGCATTTACAGCCAGCCGTGGAGACGTCCAGCCCAGCAACGGCCTGAGTCCGACGGCTACGGACGGAATGACGATTGTGTACGTGCGTTTTACTGAAAAGTAATTATAAGTTAAGTATATGTACGATTACAGAAGAGTTAGAGATTACACAGTAATGAGGATGACTTTCTCGGTCGGACGCAGTTCCTGTCGAATTCCATCAATTTCGCGAATTCCCTGGTGGCTGAGCCGCTGACGTTCCGTGGGGCCTAATCGAGTACGCCCTTCGATTCCGATGTGTACCGGTCACAACTCTATGCGAAGCCACTTCCGAAGTTTCTGGTATTCTCCCACTGAATGTACTGCAGATAAGTGAAACAACACCATCGTTACACCTCCTAGAGCACTGCATTAAAACGGGTATGGCACACGCACTGCAACGAAGAACTCACAACTGTGCCCGGCCGTACTACTGACAGATTCCATCCCAGGCATTTTTTTTTTCCTCTGAACGCCTCTGAGGTCAATCCGCTTGGTATTACGGACGCAGGGCTGCCCTCAAATGCCTTCTAGCAGGATTTCCGCAACAGTGTCTGAAACGCGCGGGCGGTCGCTGCCTACATAGCAAGCCGCCATCTTCACTGCACGTGAGGAATACTGGGATGCGTGGCTGACACGGCGGACGCGGTCGGCAAGAAATAGGCGAGATTCTATTTGCGTGTCGGCGACGTCAGGCCGCATCGGCTTGCGCTCGCTACATCCATCACGCCGTGACGTTGGATTATAGACCTCGGTTTTTTGCCGACGGAGGCCGACGTGCAAGCGCGCTTGCGTTACGTCGGACTATATTGGGGCCTTAAGGCTTGGCGGCCGCGTTTGTGCACCTGCCTACTCTCTCTTCCGCGCAACCTCCGAAACTCGCAATACTCGTTACTTCCAGCACTAATTCGGAAATACGAATAAGTACTGTCCGCGCGGTCCCAGCCAACGCCCATGAAAGGCTATGACTTCCTACGGGCGCTACAAATTACTTGTGAAAAACTATCTTTTTTTTTTTTTTTTTTGCGAGCGTCGTCCCTCCTTTCACGCATCTGTCGCCAACGGAAGCACGCGGTCAGCCGCGATCGTGACGCCAGATTTTAGCATCGTTCGTTCGCTACAAAAGGCGTTTGCTGCTGTCGCGCGTTCCAATGATAAAGTGATAGTAGACCGTGTCCGCCAGTATCACCCATGGCACGATAAGGCGAGCGTACTGAAAACGAAGCTTGCACAACCGGACGAGCGCTTCGCTCCTTGCTAGACTTAACGTCGAAAGGTAAACACACCGTGATGTTATCGCTGCGCAGCATCTTAGCGCACTGCCATGAAATGCGTTGTGGACCGTGACGGTGCGAAACGAAGGGAAGCGTTGACTGACGCTTTTTTTTTTCGAATTCTTAAGCAAACATCAGATTTGGGTAGGGTCATTATGGGAGTGGGTTCGTTACGCGAGCGAATACGGTACATATACCGAAATACCAATATTGTTCTTTCCAGTTTTTTCGAGGCCATTCGATAATGCGAACATCGGATAATTTTTTTCCTCGGTCCCGTGAAGTTCGACTTAACGAACTTTCACTGTGTTGTCAACCAGTAGGTACCATATAAAAATTTTCTTTCATTAGGTAAGCAACATCAATGATCCATATTGATATGTATTGGCTACTTGCAAAGTTTATTCAGGTGTTTGAAATATATGACTATCAAGGCTGCCCACACCAACGCAGTTAGAAAAAATGTGTATTTATAATTTACCATAAGGAGGCTGTCAGAGGCCCGAAAGGTGCAAAAGCACAGGAGGATGAAAAATGCAGCACTAGTGACTGATTCTATGCCTGCTCCAGTGGTCACAAAAGAGAATGCTGTTGCCGAGCTAGAGGTTAGCTCTAATACACAATTCTGATGCCATAAAATTGGGTAGATATACCTCATATGTGCTTCTTATTGTGACGTGTTTCAGGCCTTGGGATCTGTTGACCTGACAACAGTGGCACTCGACCGTTGCAAACGCCATGATGATCCCTGCCCCAGTATTCTTAAGTAGAAAAAATTGTAAGTGAATAATGCAAGAATATAATCACAGAGCATTGCCATGTGGCATGCTGCAGTAAATACCAGGCAGCTGATTACAAATTACGATTTGTGAAGAAATGAGGCCTTGTGATGTGTTAAAATATTACTGAATTTATTACAACCCCAATTTAATTGCACTCAGATTGAGTTGCGTTAGGAAAAACATTTATTTCTTTTAATAATTCATTCATCTCACAGTTTCTTTGGCATCCTGGCTTTTCATTGATGAACAGCTCATTTTTATTATGATCAAATCCTCTTAAAAAATCTCGTGTCCTTTGTGTACCATGTTTCACTCTGGTCGCCGTGGCCAGGGACCTAAAATCTTAATTTCACTCAATGGGCGTCCATCTAAATGCTCCAGCGAACGGCAATGACACTTCCTTTCCTCACTGTATATCGGGCAGCCTCCCAGGCACTGCTCCGCTTTATGAGAAGCACAGGCCTAATCGAAAGACTATGAGTTTGCTATGACAAGACTGTAACGTGATGTGATGTGGCGTGCCTGTTATGTGACTGTATTAACTTCAACTATCCTTCTCTCACAACTTTTATATCCATTCATCCCCTTCCCCCAGTGCAGGGTAGCAAACCGGTTGCTTTTACTGGTTAACCTCCCTGCCTTTCCTCCTCATCTTCCTCCTTCTTCCTTCCTCTTTCACTCTGGTGAGAATATCAGCCATGCTTTAAGTATGAATTGTTGTTTACTGGCTCTAATTTAACATTCCACAGATCCCACTGCCTGAAGAGTTGCAAGTCACTGCACCTCACGTGTATACCTGTGCTGAACACACCTGCGTTTATAATGGCAGTACTAAAGAAGTGATCTCGATCAGCAACGGCAGCCTAGAGCGTGCCCTCATCATCTGCTTGGTGATGTATTATATAAAGAACCTCGACTATCCGCCGGCGTTTTCCGCTATACTCATCCTGCTGCAGCAGATTGCCCTGCCAGACACTATATTGCAGCGTAGACTATTGACAAACCAACATAAGAGCCTGTTCATGCTCTTGAAAAAGAATAATGTGTTGTAATTTTCTAGAGAGAAATTCTTTCAATTGTTCATTTTTAATATGTTGAAGTATATTTTCTACAGCTGAATTCAGAAAGTATTTTTTTTTAACTGCAGTACACAAGTTGATGTACTTATGCGAGTGTTTTCAAGTTTATAGCACTGTTAATGATAGAAGTTATTGTTGTGACTGAGCATCTCTGTTAATAAAGTGACTGGAGGAGTTACGAAGGACTTTTGTTTGCATATTCTCGGCAAGTTGTGCTGAATTCGCTGATGTTACGCACCTTTGAAAGCTCTTAGGTACCTACATGTATGTATGTATGCTGCTTAGCCAACATGTTTAAATATGCCCCTTCTTGGCATCTTATGATAGTCATTTTAATCTTTCTTTTAAGAAGTGTGATAAATATGTGATCACAATATTGCCATCTGTGATATTTTTACCATTTATATTTTGTGTGTGTTGTATCCCTTACAAAATGTCAAGTTGACATGGCGCTTGGTCTTGAGTAATTGGGCTTTTATTTTGTTCATTTTGTAGAACAATTACAGTGCCTATTTTTTAATTACATTGCAATAGGTGTGATATTCTACAGACAAGCTCTTTTCGATTCTTTATTGAGTTGCTTGTTCAACGTGGTTCTTTGTGACATGCCAGCAGTAGTGCTGTAAAATGGGCCCACATTTCTATGCCCTGTATGCTCATTTATTGTGATATTGTTTTGAAAAAGTTAGCAAAAATGGTGCCTTGAGCATACCTGCATCTTTTACATTTCTCAATTTTTCTTTAATGTACACAACATTGGGGAAGTTTTGTTGTTTTGTATTTCCTCTACTGTTTTGATGTTGCAGTCAATGAACAATTTGACTACCATATGTTTGTCATTTTTCTCCTTTCTAAAACCATTATCTTGCTTGGCCAGTTCTTGTTCCATTCAAATCGAAATCCAGCAGAGCTCTGTATATCATCACCTTCAGCAAGTTGGAAGGATATTTTTGCCATTATTAGGCCATCTATTGTGGCGTACACAGGTTACACATTTTGGATCATGTAAAGTATGCCTAACTCAATGATCTATACTTTTGTAAAGTTTACAGCACCAAAAAGGTGCCCTTTACCATTTGTAACTTTACCCTTTACCATTTACCATTACCCTTACCATTACCATTACCCTTTACCATTTGTAACTTTTACAAAGATAAAAAGTGGAAAGGTTACATTCTGTAACATTTAAATTATAGGTATACTTCAATGTGAAAATGTGTACCTTTACAAAGATTACCCAAAGGTTACCATGTTACAAAGGACGCATAAGCTGGCAGCTGTGCTTTCTTCCCCATTCCAGAAGGTCCTTGCGGCTTCCATCGCAGTCTGTCGCCAGACGGCCTGGAGTCCGTGTTGACGGAGGTGAGGAGGCACGAGCCGAGCCGCAGTCCGGGGCGCGTAATTGGTCGCACTTCTTTCGCGACGCTTCTCGATCCTCCCGTTTGAGCCTCTCCTGGTCCGCCACAACATTTGTAAAATGGCAACCGCGGCCTTACACGCCCCATCATAAGATTACTGGGTTCGGGTTTCATTTAGGAGTTTAACGTCCCAAAGAGAGTCAGTCTATGAGAGATACCGTAGAGGAGGACTTCGGAAATGTCGACTATCTTGGGTTGTTTAACGTGCATTGCCATCGCACTGCACACGGGCGCCTTACTTTTCGGCTGCATCGAAAAGGGCCGTCGCGACCGGGATTCGCTTCCGCATTCACGATTTCTGGGATATTGTTCCCTGCCAAGCCGAAAATCCACAAAGGGCCGCGGCTTTTCGTCTGTAGACATGAAGTGCGCATGTGCAGTCAATGTTTATAGTCAGTTCGTGGCAGCGACGTAAATGCACGCAAATTTCAGGGGGTACACGTAGCTTGCCGTGGCGTCCATCTTTAATATCAAATGTTATTATTTTTCTTTCTAAACAAATCAGATGCGTTCCTTTAAAACAGAGTTAACGGCGTTAGGAGATTGTAAAGTTTTTAATAAACTACTTTAACCCGTAATTTTCGAGTATTAAGAAAATATCACTAAAACATTCACCAAAGGTGCTCGGTCTTTTTGCTCTCACGCTAAGATTAACGCCGGACCCAGCAAGCATTCACACACTCACGCACAATTTGCATAACGCTTCGTATAAATTATGCGCAATTTATAGCATTTTAGGGGGTTCAAAAACCAAGGCATGGGTAGCATAGTTTCTTGCTCTTACCTAGAGAGAAAGCTGTGCAGCCATCTATGGGATTTTTCATGGAGCTTCCTGACCACCCCTTCAGCCACCATGGGCGCCCAAGGCAGAATGGGGCACATAGCTACCTGGTAAAGAACTACAACATTTGGCCAAAAATAATGCAAAAGTAAACGTTGTACTAGAATAAAAATGTCATAGCATTCAATATCGTTTCTATAAATTGCAAGAAGCGAGCGAAACAGCACGAAAGTGTAAAATTTGTCAAAAACGAACAATGGCTCTCTTTCCTATTGGCTAGGTATTGAGCTTTACCGAAACCAATATTTCGCACCTAAGGGATACTTTAAAAGGAAAAAAAAATATTTGAAAAATTTTTATGGTTGCCCAATTATTTTAGGAAGTTTTTAGTGCCATTCCGAAAAACAAGAATCTTTTATTGGCGTCGTCTGTTTTTGCACCTTCGCTACTATGGCATTTGCGCTCTACTTTCGCTTCTCGGAATGATTATGACGATGATGATGACGGTGATGACACAGCTTAGTAATGCCGCTATGTATTCAACCACCCCCCCCCCCTCCCCTCCAAAAATAAAAAAGAAAAATTTGACTGTCCCGCAACAAGCAGCACACTGGCCCGTGATGATTAGCGCGCCCATGGTGGCTGAAGTGCAGAGCCGTCAGCTTTCCCTCTAGGTAAGAGTAAGAAACTCTGTGATGGATAGGATAGATAAAAGGTGTGATGGAGGAGGGAAGTATAAAATAAAACGAGTGTTTAAAATCAGTGGACGGCTCTACGAGAGAGGTGCGCAGACAGCATAGCCACGTAAAGGTTCGAAGTTTACACAACGCAAGATTGGCACTGGCACTGTGCTTTAAAAACGAGCCGCGAGGTT
The DNA here is from genome assembly GCF_055883805.1 of Amblyomma maculatum. Classification (NCBI taxonomy): domain Eukaryota; kingdom Metazoa; phylum Arthropoda; class Arachnida; order Ixodida; family Ixodidae; genus Amblyomma; species Amblyomma maculatum. The sequence continues at coordinate 116,215,595 of NC_139354.1, forward strand.
TGCGCCGTTCAACAAACGCAGGAGCGCACGCAATGGTCACTAGGAAAAGTGACTTCCCCGGCAGTGGTCTTTCGCCCGAACTGGCAAATTTGGGACAAACACAGAGGAGGTGTTCTTCGATGGTTTCCAGAGCACCGCAATCACTGCATGAACCGTCGCCTACAGAGCGCAGATGCGCTTACCGGCGCAACGTCACTGGACTCGCGGTTTCTTTGTCTCACCTGCGGAGCTAAGCATGTGAGTCGCATCGTGAGACGCGCCTGAGTCAGCACGCATGCTGCTATTCCATGAGGGGCCCCGTCGCATCGCGGACCGTCTGGTATTCCCGGCAGCGTCAAGTAGCCAACTCTGCGTAGAGCTGTTTCCTATCCTGACCGAGGCCGCTGTTTCGGAAATCCCTTTCGCCGCAGTTGGCAATCCCGCTTCGGGAGGTTGCCGTCATATACATGTCAGCCGTGGCGCCTTGTTCTCCATTTCCGACCGCGCCTGCTGATGTTGGTCCGCTTGTCTTCGTTACCGCCAGTGCGTCAGAATCGGCTTCTTTACATCCTGTAACTTCTAGGTTTAAGATCGTGTCTCCTCTTAAGTTTTGCCTTGATCGCTGCTTGCAGCGTGGTTTTGGGTGTACCTGACGTGACGTTCACGGCCTCGGCTAGCTGATAGCACGCGGGCGCTTTGGCATCTATAGCTCGCGCAGCGCTTTCTGCGTCGTATGCAGTCCGGAGAGGCGCCTTTTCGCACACACCGATTGACTCATTCGACCTTTCCCTGCTCAATGCGCGCGATACGGTCCGTCGGGCACTTGACGTTTGCGTTGGTCATCTCGCCTCGCGTGAGGGTGAATGCGTTCACTTTCGCAGTGTAACATTGGCCGCCGCGGCGCTCTGCGCATTTCTGCAGCTTGGTCTGCTTCACGCTGGATCATGTGGAGCCCTGCTGAATTAATCACGTCATAGTCATATAAATCTAATTCCTCTATGTTAATGTTTTGCAGAGGGTACGTATATCATCCGAACTTCATTACATCAACTGACTAGAATGGAATGCGCTCCATGTAGCCCGGAAGCTCAAAAGCCTCAACAACCTCCGCGAGCTCTGCCATCCGATGTAATCCAAAACGCACGCCGCCATCTGGGCATGAATCCGTGGTCTGCTTACTGCGATGCAGCTTCGACTGGGTATTTCAATTTTACATGCATTTCTGAGTCTCAGACTGTTTCTTCGGTTGGCTTCTTCTTCTCTAATAACTTTAAAACCGTTTCAATAAGGCGTCCTCGAATGGCTTGCTCTAATTGATTTTTTTCTGATTTCTACTGCTGCTTAAGTCTTTTAAGTATCGAACTCGGGCCTTCAAGCCTCGATATTGCTTTTATCTCCACCTTTATAATTTGTAACTCGGTCTCTCCCTTTTATCCGCTCCTTCGCCTTTGTCTCTCGGCGGTTACTTGGCAGGGCAATGAGACCCGGAGATGTAAGGGTAGTGTCAAGTGCTGACCATTAAATGCACTCCTCCAAATCCAATTCTGTGAAGAGCTCCTGTGAACACGCTTCAATGAGAGCGAAGAGCTGCGTCTCCTTGCCTCTCACCGATCCTGGCTGGAACGAGATGAACAGTACAGCTCTCGCGTATCCCTGTATGCGCCAGAGAAAATTTCAGGTTCCTGTCTTGGCTGCGATGCCTGCTGATATCATTCGTGACGGGATTGGTTGCATGGCGCACTCTTTATGCAGGAGGTTCACGTCAGCTCACTGCTATCCGAGCGTGGCATGGCTCTCTTCCACCGCTACGCCTACTCGATCGAGGACGGGAACGAGCCGTTCGACTCCACTTAGGTATGAAATGCTGAAAGTTCTATAGGGAATAGTTGAATGCGCTGCTTCCCAATTGCTTCCCATCTCTGCTTGCGATTTGTCAGGAGGCGGGACGCATCGGACGAGCCTCGGAAGTGAAGTGAGAACTCGTTCTATTCGCTACCAAACCATTTAAACGGGGTGGTCATCACAGTATAGCCATAATGAATGTCACACATAATATATTCAGCTGCACGGCGCTGCAACCTTTCAAAAGTTTTCCAAATAAAGCAGTCATTGGCAGCTGCTCTTACAAATGGTCGGTGTAATGTGCGTTTTCTTTTTCGCTCCTGCACTGCCTGGAATTCAGCCAAATTCAACCAAGTTCCACAGCGATTACCAGACTGCGGATCATGTCACCAGTGGTCTTATGGTACAGCACCAGCATTAGCTTCGGGAGGTGTGGGTATGCGTCCCACTGCCGGCAGGTTATTAACCGATCTCCGCCTTGGCTACAAACCATCGCTCAGCGTCTCAGGGCACACAACTTGGAAAAGGAGCCTACATCTTCAAATCCCGTAACTGTCTGCTTCAATTCGTCACAATGGGATTGCGGTACGTGGAGGGAAGATTTTCCGTCTAGGGAAGGTCTTAATGTTCTTTCTTATGCATTTCACTCCCCATAATAACTAAGCACAAGGCTGGGAAACCATCCACCCGATAGGCGGCACAGGGGATCGAAGCTAGTACCACTCTTGCGGATGCTCTGCTGTAAAGTCAACAAAGTGCTCCGCGACATCGCCTCGGTGGCTTCACAGTATTGCTGTCGCTCGGAGGGAGTTAAGTCCAAGACAGGTGGTCCGTGCGCGCTCAGAACAAAGTAGCTTAGATTTAGTTCTTAGCATACATACGGCTTGCTGCTCATACCTGACGCGTTTGACCTCTGCATGCATGGCAGTTGAGTTGTGAGGCTTTCGCTTCCAGGATCTTTTCACAGCGTAAATAACATCCCTTAAGTATTGCGCTCGTCGGCTGGGGCGATCCTCTCCTCGCACTCTCTCAAGACCGCTAGCAACACTGGAAAGCACGAAAACCTCCATGATATGATAGCACATTATAGGCTATTATTATCTTTGTAAAGCCGGCGAATGTATTATGTAAATGGCTCATCGCGGCGCCTGCGCTTACGAAACGAAACCATTCGGGAAGAACAAGCAGATATTTTGATAGTTTCGTCACTTCCTGGCTCCTTTTCGCTCACTGACTTTGGGCATCCGTAGAGCGCTAGAGACACTGCCCACTTAATGCTAGTGAAGACGACGACAGCTGGCAGGAACACTCTCTCCAAAACTAAACACCCTTTCATGAATTGCAGCTAAATTTCCTGTGGCAAACAATGTACGCCTGCATTTGGTGTCCGTCCGGCGACCATCTGACGGCGGAAAGCTATCTGCGCGGAATAAACTCCTTGAATATTTTAATGGGAAAGATGCTACGTATACGGCGACGAAGGGCTCTGCGTCAGAAGACGAGAAAGACGCCGACGAGCTTCAGGACTTTTCCTCCTCCACACCAACCACTCGCCGCTGCCATGGCGTCCAGCTGCAGTGTGTGGGCTTCTAAAGGAGTGCTGGCGTCAAATGTGGGCAAATTCGGCGACCCCGACGTGCAGTCTGGATAGGACGCAGCACGACGGGAGCGCCTGTTGAGTATTAGTGACGGGCAAAGCCTCTGGTCTGACCCGGCTCAGGTTAGCCACCACAAGGATAGGGGGAAGAGAGGGGGGAGCTGAGGCTTGCGTGGGTCCATATGCTCGTCCTGTGCTGCCATTAGCTCTAGTGGCTGATAGATCCGTTCTGCGAAGCGACGGCCTCCAGCACCCTGTAAAGGGCGAGGCCATCAGCCGCGCCTGTCGCCGCCTTGCGCTGCGCCATGTACATCAGCCGATGGCGGAACTCGTCTATAGGCCTTATCCGGCGCTCGGCAAAGGGCGCGAGTGAGCGGCATCCCGTTGCTGCTGCCACCAAATGTTACAGGTCAACGCACGCCCAGAGAAATCCACTCAAAGTCGCAGGGAACAGGAAGTAGCCCCTACCGGCGGCGGCAACTGTCCAGTCTGTGACTCGAGCGCGTCACCTTCTAGTTTTTTTGCAGCTCTCTGTATCGGCGTATCCTGTAGCAATATGCAGGGTGTCCAAGCTAACTTTAGCCAAGGGTTAAAAAAATGGAACGCTCGAGATAGGCCAGAGAAACCACCTGTATACAGCCGCCCCGCGAGCCATCTGGTGCACCAGAGGCAATTTTTTGTTTTGCAATTAATTAGTAATTAAGATTATTTTTCTAATTTACTAACTATTGCCTTTAGACAGCAAATGTGATTTGCAAAGTTGGAGAGCATCTTCTAAAACCCCCATTCCACCTATTTACGATAAAGGAAGCTTCACCTGTATCGTTTTTCCAAGCCTTAAAGAAAGCCCGCTAAATACAAAAAATATCACGTGACTGGCGCATTTGTGCGATACGATTGTGCTGCTCTTAACCTGACTTTCACTGAACGAAACCAGCTGCGGCATTGGCTCCACGACCCCGCTGAGCGCGCAGGCCGATATATGTCTGCGGTGGTTCTTCGTCCGCTTCAGGCAGTCGGCGTATGGTCGGCGCGCCTGAGATGCAAGTCGCAACGAGCTCATCGCGCCGACTGCAACCAACGACAACATATCAGCCTACCGCTGGGACTGGGCTGTCGAGTCACAGTCGCAGCTGATATCTTTCACTCGGGCCACGATTGAGTGAAAGATATCAGCTGCGACAATCGTGGCGCACGAATGCGCCAGTCACGTGATATTTTCTGCATTTCACCGGCTTTCTTTAAGGCTTGGAAAAAGATACACGTGAGGCTTTCATTATCGGAAATAGATGGAATAGGGGTTTCAGAAGAAGCTTGCTAACTCTGCCAAACACATGTGTTGTCTAAGCGCAATGTTTAGTAAATTAAAAAAAATTACCGTAATTACTAATTAGTTAATTGCAAAACAAAAAATTGCCTATGGTGCACCAGATGGCTGGCAGCTGTACACAGCTGTACACAGTAGACGTTGACTAGTCCCTAGTTGATATTTGTAAGCTCTGCAGGGAAGCGCGCGACTGGGCGCAGAGAGCGCACGAGGCAGGAATGGGACAACTACCCCGCGTTATTGGCCCAATCGAACAGGTCTTTATGCTTGAAGTATGCTTTTTTGTGAAGTAGCTATGACATGCTTGGTACTCACAAAGAGACGTGATGGTGAAGTGCCTGCTTGTTTTTAGAGCCGAACCCTGAGAACAACTCGAGTTGTTCTGCGCTGTCAGACAACTTTCCTAATTGATCGAGGAACCCGAAATGACCGCTTTGCTCGCCTCTCTCACCATCGGGAATTAAAAAGGCTTCGAAAAGGTGCTATGTCAAGTGCAGAAAACATTTTTTCGTAATTATTTCTCTGCAATCGCTTGCGACTTGTTTTAAATTTACTTTCAAATTTGTTAAGCTCTAGTTTTTCTAGTTCATAAAACTTTTATATGCATTGAGCTCAGTGCGGGGTGCATTACAACTACCACCATTATGGTGCCTTTGTTTCGACTAAAGCGGCCCCTGGAGCGTGTACACGGAGCTCGCTGCATGCCGCTGACACAATGTGCTTATGGAAACTTAATAAAATTGCATGGAATCACTTTTTACGAGGCAATATCAATTACGCTGTGTGTAGCAAAATCCGTGCTCTGCTATATTTGATGGCAGAACAGCCAGGCGGCCGGTATGGAGCAGTTGTGGAGCAATAGTGTGTGTTGGAGCAGTATGAAGCAGGAAAAGCAGTTTAGGGCGGAATGGAGCAGTGACGTCCCGATCATAGGGCTCTTTTCAGGGTGGAGAGCAGGAATTACACACGAAATAAGACCAACAACAGGTTTAATAGAGATGAACGCCCCCGCTCACCCGACGGTCTTAAGGCTGCGTCTGGACGCCACTGCGGTAATCCGGTGGGAGATGAAGACATATAGGTGCGGGCAGCACTGATGATGATGGTTTACACGGCGAGTTAAATATACGGAGCTGGCAGGACTAGGGAGCCATCTTCGTATTTTCAGGCAGTCGTCCCTCGGGATACGAGGCTGCATCGACCTCCCCTAGCGCGTCTCTCGTTCCTCTGTGCCCCACGGTCCTTTCGCGCCTTTCTATGTCACCTCGGGTCCTTTCTTCCCGTTCTCGGAACCTTAGCCATCCTCGCAACAGCGCCCATGTAGCAGTCATTAGGGCGTCGTCCCTGCATTCCAGGACGTCGTTCATCGACCTTCCTTCGACGCCGGTTTTCGGACAAAAAGCGACATGGGCAGGCAAAAATTGTGGAGGTCCTTATCTCCCGGCTCACCGCGCAGCTCGGATCCCAAGCTCCGGCACAGGCAGCCCGCCATCGTAGAGCAAATAGAGCAGCGCTTCCATCTCTGTGAAATGTTTTCACTTGACGGAGTTTTTTCTTGTTGGTTGCTACACAGTATATCTAACAGGAGGTCGCCGTTTGCTGACTTCTTAATCTTGTAACCCTGGCCTGTAGCCTCAGTTAAGGTCTTAAATATACAATCGGGGACAAAAGCGGTTTTTTTCAGGGCCTTCCTTGGACATTCCTTTTGCTGGGAGGGATATCATGAGAAAAATGTTTGGAAGCCTTAAAAAGTACGATGTTCGGCCTCGGTGCCAGCCGCCACTCAGGGTAGCTAGCCACACATGGTTAACTCTCACCGCCTGGAAGTAGAAAACGTCCAAGCAAAAAGCAGACAGTGCAGTTGCGATAAAGAATATAAAAAAGAGAAAGGTGGAGAAAAGGACAGGAAAGGGCGACTGCCGATTTCAACTCGGTCGGGTCAGCCAGTACAGTCTACAGGAAGCTGGGGTCAAAGTGTTGCTGCCTCCGACGAGGGAAGTTTAAGGACCAAACACTCAGGATAGGCTTCCACCTTTTTCACCGAACATGGCGATGCCACGCACGGCTAAGAGTTTGCGCTCGGAGTACGTAGTGTCGTACAGTACACATCAACACATACTTTTGCAGCTGCCCCTTCCGGCGAAATTGACATCTAAGAATTAATTGTTCCCTGGCTGCAGAGTAACTACAATAACAATGCCTTGGGCTTTTCCGAGAAGCCAGTTATTATGCTTGAACCTGAAAGAAAGTAGAGGCGGAAATGACCAAAATGTAAACAAAAGGCGTCAGAACAGGAGGTGAATGCAGAAACAAATCGCTTTATTTACCAGCTTACATTAGTAAAACCTGCCGTCAAGGCTGCGGAAGGTAAGGTTGAAACACGCCACGGTAGGCTTGGCATTACTGAGTGGTGAATGTAGCGTTATAGCCAAGAGGTGTGAAGAGCGGCGGGAGAGGCGTGAACACCTTCATGGCGGGAGAGGCGTGAACACCTTCATATGCCGTATGTGAGTGTTCAGACCGTTCATATGATTTTCCAATACAGCGATCTGCACATGGAAGGCACGAACAGGGCGTCCAGCCGAATCTCGCGGAGTGATGCGCACCCATCCTGTTGGCTGATTGAGGACGATAGTATCGACTTCCTGAAGACCATGGAAAGTATATCCCACTCTCACGGAAATCCTGAAAACACAGATCAGAACAAATGTTAGCAGTACACAACAGTGGCACTGTGCGTTCGTGGTGCTATGCATGCATGGGACAGAGGCTGAATTTAACCAGCTCTAGCTGCTTCGGGCAGCCTCTCTAGCCAGAACAGGGGTTCTGAAACGGTTCCTCGCACTGCTTCGCGGGCTCCGCGAGCACCTACTGTGCTCTGGTTCAAATTCTTCTTAAGCGTACGGGACGGACGCAGTGTCTGGTTCTTCGAAACCCATTTTGTAGCGTTAGATATTGTTATTGCATTCCTCAATTTCGCGCCGTCAGCGAAAGCACTGTCCACAGCACAGACCATCGGATCGCACCAAGTTGCTGTGCGCCGCCTGCCTGCGTAGTTGCGACAGGAACGCTGGCGGGGGGCGGTTCGCCCGGTGCACAAGGCGCGCCAAGTTGCGTTTTCGTCATACCTATCTCTAGACATCCGGCTAAAAATGTGAAGCTGGCATGGCTGAAGAGGCGACGCTCATACGTGCACTCAAGCGCGCGTGGCGGCTGGAGTGGAGAGCACAGCCGCGTTAGTCCACCTAAGCCAAGAAAGAAAACCAGCGCATCTCATAGCGATTTTCATGGACAAGGTGCCCAACCGGAACCCAACCGAAAACCGGAACCGAGCCCGCTTTTTCGCCTGGAACTGACTGAACCCGAATTTTTTTTCCGCCACGAAATGAACCCGGACAGGAACAAATCGAAAGAACCGTTCCGAACTGGCTCACGGTACGGAATTCAGACCCACTTTTGCTGGAACTTACGTTCATAATTTTCTAGTTTCTGGCTGCTTGTAAAACGTTCTCGCTTATTTCCAAAGCGCCACTGCGCACCGCAAACTACGCAACCATATTGAAAAATTGTCTTTAGTAAAAAGATAAAAAGAACGAAGGAAAACATGTCGCCACATGCATGGCACCAATCTCTGGCGTCAGGCTATTGTTTCACCCCGAACACGGGAGGCCGCTGCACTGCGCAATGGCGCAATGGACAAAGTTGCCTCATACGAGAGCCTTTCTAAGCAGTGAACGAATAGCATATAAATCATAACTTGAGCTGCTGATTTAGATAAATATTTATATATACATCTACAAAGGATCTGTTTTCACAAATTTCACACAGATAATTTTATTTTCCTGTCGTTCGACGACGTCGTAATGACTCGCATGGCACATGCATAGCCGCCATATGCGATGCGATGCCAGCAGATGCAATTTGGTTGACGAGACTTCAGCAGCCGATGCTGATGGTGGGAAGACTGCCTTGGAGGGCAATTTACCGCTCTGTTCTCGCGTTGTACCTACCCTCAGGACAAAGACGATCCCATAAACCGATTTCCCCATTTGCTTTCTCTTGATGTTGTCCATATCGAAGTCTGCTTGTTTTATTTGCCTTGGAAAGTGAACCTATGCCACGAGTGAAGCTCCGATTTTCAACTGTGAAAACTGGGTGGAGCAAGGAACTGAGTGGCCTTACTGGTACGAGTATTAATTCTCAAGCTCTGTTTAGTGTGCTGTAGTTTTTGCCTGTAAAACCGTGGTGTCGAAAAAAAAAAACGATGACAGTCTAGAAAGGTGGCACTGAAAGCTACATGTATACCATTGAGAGAAAATGTAACTATGAGTAACCTGTTCTGCGTGCTGCGCAGTAACGAGGGTGGTCGGGAAAAAAACCTCGAAAAGCAGGGAGAGGGACGAGGTGAGGCGGGCGGAAGGAACCTGCGCCTAGGCCTTAAGGAAAATAACAGACGAGGGAATGGCAGTAATTGTGCAATCGGCAAACTGCAGCGTGAGACCCTCGATATTCGTTACGTTGGCAAGCGAGGAAAGGTGCGAAGCCAAACAGCATTTGGTCACCACATGGAAGCGGCTGCGTAGGATCGCCGGCACCGATCATGTACCGCTACAGGTGGCAACAGAATCTCCCAATAAGAGTTTACAAGCCGAGGATGAGCCTGAAGCGTTTCTTGAGGAAAGAGAAGTACACAGCCTGCTCTGTGCATTTGAAAAGATGCTCAGAATAAGCAGACTCGAGTGTTATGAAACATCGCTTGTTTATTTGTCTCTTGTTTGTTTGTGGGATTTAACATCCCAACGCGACCGACGTTATGAGAGACGTCGCTGTGGAAAGCTCCAGAAATTTCGACCACTTGCGGCTCATTACCATGCACTGACATCGCACAGCACACTGCCGACTAGCTATCCGCCTCGTCTCAAAAGCTGCCGCCGAGGCCGGGATGCGATCCCGGTTTCTAGGTCACAGTAGTCGAGCGCCCTAAACACTACGCCACCCCGTTGGGGCTTATGAAATTTAGGGAGACGTTGCGGGGCCAAGAACTGTATTCACTAGCTACAGTAACGTTCGTAGTGCGATCTACACAAGTCAGCGTCGAGACAGCATCTTCTAGACTAAATCAACAGCCCTTGTCAAGCCCGATTCCTCCGGTCTTTCTATGCTGGTGCTGGTAAAACTTTAATCTCCAACAGATACAGGATAGGCGTCAACCTACCTGCCTAGACGGCGGCCTGGAGATTATACCTAGCTGAGTTTCGGGGTGTGAGCTGAACAGTAGAGTCTCCCAGAATTCTGTTTTTGTGTCGTGATTTATACTTTAGATTTCCGGACACGGCCATTACATATGTACCAGATCCGCCCTATCTTCACATAGTCTGCATCTGTCTCAAAACTGTTCTGGGCACCAATACATGGCTACGGGTATGGATTCGGAAAAGTATTTGTTTGCAAGCGCCTCCAGATGATTTACTGGCTTTTATTTAGTGTTCTATTTGCCGGGGGGTATTCTACCCTATATAGCCGATAGTGCTCAGTAATCTCGTCATAGCTGACTAGCTTGTCCCTGCTTGCAGGAAGTTCATAGCCTACCCGGAAGGTGAGACCGTGGGCAAGCTTATGAACTCCCGCATTTCCTTGAAGCTGGCAGAGGCCAAATCAAAAAGCTAGCAGCATTTACTAGGCACATAGTAAAATATTTGCGAGCAGCCATGATGTCATGTCAGGCTTGCTGTAAATTATAGGACCAAACATACCAGTCTAGCTTGAGAGTGGTTCTAGGAGAAAGTATAGCGCGCAGGCAACCACGACACGAAACAAGACAGTGACCGCATCGCGTCGAGGCCACAGGAACGAGACAATTAATTCAGATCTCCGGCGAATACGATGATGACTGATTCCAACACGTAGCGGAGGGGCCATTTGTCAGCGCCTTTCGGCCCACGACACAACGGGTGCCTTTGGGTTTCGCCTCCATATAAACGAGAAATGCTAAGGTATCCGCGTGCTGTGTGGTATACAGTCGCACATATCGTATATAAATGTTTGGTCTTGGCGTGCGTGCTAGGTTTGACCTTGGTAGGATTTGAAATTTCTTCAGTAGGAGCCGGACGGAGAATTGTTTTACAGGTTGTAGTAGTGGCTTCGCTCTCGACTAAAATTTATGTGAAATTTTGTTTATCTGAAAAGCGCAACAGGAAACGTTTTCTTTTAACTTTCTTTCAACACGTGACAGCTTTAGCTGGTTATGGGCCAAATAAAAGAAATCATTTTCTCCCATCCTGCTCTAATTGTCGGTCACTGATATAAATATTGTAAGGTATAACGCGAAGGTCAGACTTGGGGGATCAGGTTTTATTTGAGACCTGAAGCCTTGGTCGCACACTGCAGCCAACCACACCCCGCGATGACGATGGGCATTTACAAGAGAGATCAGGATGAAGACGAAGCAGCACGTTCAGCCATGCAGAGGATGAAGCACCACACAGTGCCCACAATATTTTGCTCAGGTCTGCAAGCAAAGTGGAGCGCGTCACACCTGACGACAAAAACAACAGACGGACTAGAACATGAATTTACAGCGGTTACTAGATACGGAAACAGGAAATAATACTGAGCATTAAAAAAGCGGAGTAAGAAATGCGGCCTAACGTTATTTTAGTCCGTTTGAACCGGTTCGGGCCGGGTCGAATGGGATCGAACCAGAACGGAATGTGTCTCCGGAGCCGAAATCAATCTCGAATTGGAACCCAAACCGAACCGGAAAAATTTTAGGTTCGACACTCTGGTTCTCCAGGAGTTTTGATAGGCACTGAAAAATTTGAGCAAGTTGTAATAATGTCTATTGGAGTTACTTAACCTAAACTTGTCTAGGGCAAGCGGTTGTGATCCGGTAGCGGAGTAGTACTAATGCGTGCTGCGATCTGCGAGCGAGCGGGGAGAACGAAGAGGAGTGACCTGCTGAGAACACTTTGACTTTGACTGAGCAAATCATCATTATTATCATCGCACGTATCTAGCACCGGACCTCCACCGCACTCTCGGACACAACAATTACGCGGGAGTGCGAGAGGACGAACTAAAGCCGCATGCGCTGATCACTCTCAGTCACGAAGTCAAGACAGCAGCAGAGCAAGTGGACCAGAGAAAATTCCGCGGTTGGAGTGTAGAGGGTCAATGAAATTACTCGCGAGGAAGTGCTTGGCGCTGTTCCGTGTTAAAGTTTCGCAGAACCGTCAATAATTGTGCAAGACAACGGCGCGAAAAACCGTGCAGGGAGGCACCAAGCGACTAACACAAAACCGACCGATATGGGTATATTTCGCACACTCTCGCATTAACTGCAGAGGGCATACAGCAAAGACAAAAAAAAAAAAAAAACAGTAAACTAAAAAAGCGAACCAAAACGATCACTCCGAAATTATTCATATCTAAGTAGCCTATCTCTTCTTGAATAAGCGAAGCGAAGGCACGCTCAAACATTTAATCACACTTTTGGACAACATGTGTTTCGCAAAGTTAATGTGGTTGCCTAATACAAGTGCGAAGGATTTATACTTTTAAAAAATAAGAAATGCATTCACAGGTTGCCACATGCATGGTTAGTGCGATTCTTCCGTCTATTGTGACATCGACTGCATGCTCTCTCAACCTGTCGCTTAAGCAGCGGCCAGTATGGCTGACACATGTAGTTCCACATGAGAAACATGAACCAACGCAATGGCTCAATAGTCTTCCCTTTTGCAGAATAATTTACCTTACATCGGGTACTTTATTTCCAATGGTTATTTTGCACCATTCTTCAACTTACGTCCGATTCCTAATATCGGATACCTGACAGGCAAGGATGCTTGCGTATTACGCCGAGAATGATTTTGTTCTGTCGCAGTTCAGCCGGCTGGCAAGACCTTTCCCCCCGTACCACACGCAAAACGTCGGGCTCTACAAGATTTTTAGTTCCGAATCCCAGAATAAAGTCCGGCGCTCTTGCGTCTCTTATCTGCTTTAGAGAACCACCTGAAGGTTGAGGCAGAAGGCGCTTTTACCAAGCCTTACAATCTGCTGCCCAAGTCGCTGATTGCATGAGGCGCTAGATCGTAGCCTTCATTCCCAGGGAACCTCGTTGTTCCCAAGCCCAGTAAGCTACCCACATATTGGGCAGTCCACAAGTGTCTGATGCGGACAACAAAGCGCTTAGCCTAGGACCAAACTTTTGGCTACACTCTCAGCTTGGCAGAGTGGAGCTGCTTTCGCTTGTGAGAGAGCGCATGGCGAGGAGGGATGCTGAGGAGCTGGATCAGCGAAGGCGTCGACGTCGTAAGGGCAGTTATATACAAAAAAGCCTCAAGGCACTGACGACGACAGCCTGCCTCAAAGCCGGTAGTTAATGAAGGCGGTTCCTCTGTGATGGAATGGGACACTTAAAAACAAAAACAGTCGCGAAGCAATTGCAGCTAACGTCAGTGCTTGTAAAACATGAAAGTTCAAAATGTCAAGATATGAAAAGCAGTGCAAAGAACTGCAGCTAAACAAGCTGGCTGATTAATTATTCATATCAAGAACCTCAGCTAGGCGCTATATACCTCTTAAAACCAAATACCAAATTTCCTTCTTTCTAGCAAGTTAATTGATAGCACTTGGTCGGCTCTGTTGCAACGGGCGTTATCATTAGTGACGATTAACGACCCGTTTCCGGTTAAAAGTGCTCAAGAGGTCACCGATTTTTTTTATTTATTTTTTTCATAAGCAAGAATTTGGAGGAGATGAGTGCTCTTTCGGTTCACCTAAAGAACACGTGTTACTCCTTTCCACGCAATGCAGGGTGCGATGTCGTCACAGAAAACCGTGAAGTAAAATCAGTCACCAGATTTCAAAACCCCTGTGGCGTAGACACTGCAAGCTTTCTTGAGTTGCTGTCCCATCTGCGCTCTGCCTTCGCTGAATTTTAAGAAGAGGGGACGTGCATAGGATCTTGTATGGCGCACTGACCAAAGATGCATGACGTCTATACTTATCTTCGTGAATTCGGGCAGCGGCTACTCTAGAAGCGGCGTAGCCAGGGGGATTGTGTCGCTGTCAAAACACCCCTCGAAAATTTTTGAGCTCTGCTTATCCCCTCCCCTCCCCCCAACCAACAATTCAAAGGGTGAAAAACAAAAGTGGAAAATCTGAAGCGTACACAAAAGACAAGTGGAAAAAATAACTACGCCATCTTGCCGGTTGATAAGAAAGGATTGGTTCTATTAACAGTGTTTAACATACAAAGCAACTAAGTCTATGAGGGACGACGCAGCAGAGGACTCCAGATACTTTCCCCACTGACATCGCACTGTACACGGCTGCTTTGCTTTTAGCCTTCGCTGACGGTCACGATTACATTCGCATTCTTGAATTCAGCAGTGGAGTGCACTAGCCGCTGAGTCAGCGCGGTGGGGCAAATTTAAGAATTTGGAGGCTGATAGCACAGGACAAAAATAACCACAGATCTTTTATATTTGCGGCTGGCATGGTTTAGAAACTACGCTGGTGGAAGTTCACGTATTGCAACCGGATGTTGAGGGAAAAAAGAGAAGCAGCGGAGCTATGTCGTGTATACGTTATCCTACAAACAACGACAGCACTGCTCCGGAGGCTCTCTTAATTTTTACTTCTGAGAACGTTCGGATGACCGGAGCTGAAAAAAATTCTAAAGGGCACTTTTGACCACTAAAGTGCGCTGAGGCGAAAGCCATTATGGCGCGGTGGATCGTATCCCGCCATTACGGCATCTCTATCTCCCTCTCTTTTTTTCACTTCCACCTTCCTCCCTTCCTTTACGGCGAGGTAGATCAGATGTGTCAGCGGAGAATTGTGACAGATTCTGCGCCTTTTCTATCCTGTAAATCAATTTGAAATGCCTCTGGTGCCTGATGTACTAACGCCTTCTAGACATCTGGGTCTGCTTCTATTTACTGTGTGGTGCGGCGTTCGAGGAGGCGTCAAATGAAAGGCGCCGCACGGGCGCCTGGATCGGACGCCCGGCGGGGTCAGCTTCGTCTATGCATGAATCCCTGGTGACGTCATGACCTGTCGTGACGGTACATGGCGCATCCCTTGTCGAACACAACCTGCATTCCATTGAACGTATCAAAGTTCACCGGCGTCTTATAATTATTTTACAGGAAATTAAAAACGCAGTATCTGTCACTCGCGCAATCCCGCTATCCTCAACGGTAGAGAAGGAGAATTATGAGAACGTTTCACGATTCGGGGCATGACGCATTTAGTGAAGCGCTCACCTGCAGGATCCAAGGGATTGAATTTAGATTCCAGATTGAGATAAAGTTTATTTATTTTTAATTATTTGCATCGAAAGTGTGACACCGACAGCCTCTGCCGACAACTGCTGACAGCGATGAGGCATTAAAGGCTTTCGCCTCAAAATAAACACTCCCCTCTTCTTTGCATGGTTTCACAGAGTGCTCGTTGCTTCCATCACAGAAGGTCTCTCACCCATCTTCCTAACTCGTAGCAGTGGCGTCGCTAGGATCCCCCGCACCCGGTGCAGAGTCTCGGCGTGGCACCGCCCCCTCCATCCCCGCATTTTAAGCGCCGGATCGCATCTTCCTTTCTACCTCCTCTGTCCTCATGCTTTGCTTTGAAGTCATGTTCTCTCTGCACCCAACCACGCAATGCGAGTGGCTTTGTTTTGCCTTTTTAATACTTAGCTAGATGCAGCGATCGTGCCCCGCGACTGATAATTCTGCAAAACATCCCATCAAAAGTACATATTTCCGAAAAAGGCAGAAACACTAGCACGCGTAAGTTGCGAGGAAACTCACTGAGCAAGAGGCTTGAGACAGGTGATTGCCCAATATGAACGCACGATTTGTAGTTGGGTCCCAAGCAGAGCCTTTCCCATGCCACATGAGTAGGTGATAGCCTTCTACTTTGCATCCTCTACATTTAACGTTTCTCTTCTTCTTCCCTCAAAAATGCGCAAGGTAACTTCCGCATTCAGACTGCAAAGTTACCAATGCAGATTGATGCGATACCAACAGAAAATATTAAGCGCGAAACTACTTCCCAAACTACACCCAAACGTAGACGGGAGGGCGTCTCAAGGCTCATTTGTTTTGTTTTTTTACGCTTTCAGTAGGGAACCAAAGCTCAAGTTTCGCCGCGCGATGGCAGCGCCGCATTCCTGGTATGGTGTCGAAATGTGAAACGATGGAACGTAGCCCATGGCCTCCGAGATCACCCTCGCGCGCTTGTTCCTACTCGTCCAACTGGCTGAAGAGGCTGCTGGGACCCAAGACCTCCCGGCCTGCCGCTGAGGCGGCGGCTTCCACACCTTGACCTGCGTGTCGGGGGGTGGGTAGATCACCTTATCCGTTGGGCATTAAAGTTTAGTCCATCCATCCATCTCCGGCCGTTCCAATCGGCGCGCGCCCCAGCCAAATGTTGTAAGTTTGTCAGTTCCTCCAGGCGCCACCAGGCGGCAGTGCGCGCCTATGCGTCGATGCATTGTTATGGAGGCTAGCATCGTCCAGCCCGCTGGCGGCATATCTCCGCTGGCGGTTCTCTCGTTTTTTTTTTTTTGCGCGTGTACATTGACGAAAAATATGTTACGAGCGTGTCACGTAGCCTTTCATTTTTAGCTGGTTTTCCAGCAAAGACTGACCGCAAGGTGTGTCCGAAATGTTTCACAATTTAAGTGTTGTGTTTACTACCGAAGCGGAGTGTTGATGTTCTTGCTGCGTTGACATAATGCGTTCCGTTCTACTTGGAATTTACGCATTGTGCTCGTGTAGATTGTTTTCTTTGCTTGTGAAACAGTTACTCGTCAAGACTACCTCGTGTAGGTGGTAGTCTTTGGGTGCCTAATGGTCACTCGTGAAGCCGGCAGGCAACGTTACGAGCGTATGCTCGAGTGGTCAAAGGCATGCATGTTTCTCAGCTGCAAGGCCTTGTTGCAGTTTGGTGAACTGATGAGACATTCGTTTTCCTCCCCATTTTTAATCCTAAGGCTTCTGCGCTTGCTTGCAAATATAACAAATTCCAGTGGAGCGTACATCGCTACATTCCATGTGTAGCGTACATGTCGCTAGCTTATGTTGCTTACTTCGAGAGGTGCTCTCTTCTAGCTTTGTGCAGCAAGAAAGGGCCACACCACTGAAACAACGAAGATAATCCTAGAAACGTTGCTTAGGCCACAGGTTATCAAAGCAGGAAAAATAGTAATTGATCAAGCAGCTTACAGAAAAAAAAAGAAAAACTGCTGAGCAAGATAGGAGCTGGGTGTTTAGTCTGGCGAGTTTTATCTTTGCGAATAGAAAACTACGCAAGTAGTCATCATGTGGTGATTGAACTTTGTAAATAACGAAATGTTTGTGTGTAGTTCTTGATTGTGCTTGCCCATATTGTTTTTTTCTTTGTCCATCTCATGAGTTTTGTAAATAAAGAAACATGTCTTGTTTAAATTGCTCAGTGTTTGCCTCTTAATTTTGTTCAGAAAGTGGCTAGTATCGTTACAACCGGCGGATGTTTAGTGCTAAAAATATTCTGATAAATTTCGCATATCATTGAAAGTTAATGAAAAATTGCTAACTAGTGCGGCAGGCGTGTATAATAGTGCCATTCTATACCTAATCATAATTCATTTGAATTAACTCGTTTGCTCGGCTTGGCCTTCTGCGTGTATAGGCATAGGAGTAAAAATTAAAAATAAAATCACTGCACCCAGTCTGTAGCATATGCAAACAAGTGAAAACAATAAATAAGCGGAAACTCGCGTGATAATTGCGCACATTTATGCTATGGCGGGCCGCGTAGTTTAAAAACGAGGTAATAGCTTATCCTCACTTTCGATCGTATAAGCTGATCCGCTTTTAACGGGATCACTTCCGAAAACATCGCATATACTCATATGACGGCAGAGGTGTCTGAACATGCCCCGATAACCCTTCACGTTTATCGAACTTTTTTTTTTTTATTACGCAAGCTTGCCATAAGGCATATTATAAAAACACATGTAAATTGTTTTCCGTTAGGACTCTATCGAACTTGCGTGCTTACAATCTTCCAAGGCTGCTTTAAAACCGTGCGAGAGAGAGAAAAAAAAAGCTATCATGAGATACATCTAAGTAACCAATAATCATGTGGCTGTGGCGGAACTATTTAGAGAATTGCATTCGTGCGATGGATGTTTATGCAATATCGCCACGCTCGTAAATACTGTATTTAGCGAGTTAATGAACTCGCAGATGTACGGCGTGTATATACACACTGACAAAAAAAAAAAAAAAAGACGCGGAACCGCAGCAGAGAGCGCCAGAGCACGCATGCATGCTTCGGGCAGGCATGCAGCTTCGGGCAGTCGCTGCCCAACTTTGCGCATGTGGGTCTTATATTATTAGCAATTTAACGATAGCGAAATTGTTGGCTGTCGTCTTGCCCGTGGCATTTTAAAGCTTGCAGCTCGTCTGTGGTACGAGCGCAAGCTGAGGAAACTCGTGTTTTATAGTTTGCGCCAAGCTGCGGCGGAACACTTGGATGGATGGATGAAATATAGGAGCGTCACCTTTGAAACGGGGTGGTAGCAGTAGCTATCATGCTCATTTCTCTCCCTATATTTTAATTATTGATTTAGATTGGTTAACTAAACCATCATTCTATTTATTGAATTTTTGTTTCTAAATTACTAACATTATGTCACTTCTCTGCTTTTAAGCCACCAATCTTCTAGTCGTTTTTTGCTAGTTTCCACCGCCGGTTTATTCACCCGGCCACTGGTATCTCTAAACCCCAGAGCTTCAGGAACAGTGACTGCGCCTGCATCAATGCAAAGGTGCATAGGTGGCATAAGTGGCGAGCGCCGGGGTGCGGCGAAAGACGGTGCCACGCCACTTTTCCAACTTCGGCCGGAGAGAAACGTGCGCGCGGAGGTGATCTCGGAGGCCATGCGTAGCCGGAGCAGACCCTCCGCTAGCTTCCTGTGCACGTGCGAAGATCGAGTTGCGCCTGGCGGTTATTTGGCGATACAAGAACGCTGATGCCAAACGGAGGTACTAAGTAGAATTGTGTCATGGGCAGCCATAATAGTAGGCAAAGCGCCGAAATACGAGGCTCACGTGCGAAACTTTGCAGATTCCTTTTGAAGATTTTCTGCAAGACCTGTTTTCCAACTGCATGACAGCGTTCTATGAAGTCTCCTGCTCTTTATGGAAACGAAAAGAGCCAATTTCCCCCTTCTCCATAAACTCAGAAATGTTGACAGTTGACAAAGACAGCTTGGAGAGGCGTCAGAAGAGTACAATGGTTTAACACAATGCATACAAAGGGAAGGGGGTGGAGGATTATCCTGCTCTTCGCTCCCCGCGTGTCTCTTTGCCGATTTCCTGTGCTCTCTCCCTGCTTTGCATGTGCTCTGAAAGCAACCAAATCGACAGATATCCGGCGTGCGACGTTTGGAAAACATGTCTTGCTGAGAAGCTTTTACAGATTTTCACAAAATTGGCCAATAATTGAACCAACATTAATATTATTCATAACGAAAATAAAATATGTCGGAAGTGCCCTACAAAAGCGATCCTATAGTTATGGCTTGATTGACACTACTCGCACAGAGCACCCTATTCGCGCCACAGGTTTCGTGAATGCAAACCAAATATAAATGAAGCACAACCATTTAATAATAAGAACCGAAATAAAACATGATTGTAGTACAAGCTTAGATTTCGCTTGCCTTCCGAGCCAGCGAGCCGGTTATGTCGCGTACAGCGCGCGGAGCACTCACGTGTTTTTGAGACATCTAGCGTTCGTGCTTTTGAAGAAACACCTCCTTTGGACTTTAACTTATTCTTCTACTGCAGTCTGCAAGATATGCATTAGTAGCGTCGTAATAATAAAAACAAGACCTTATGTAGATCTGATGCTACAGGCCAAAACGATAATCAAAGAGCGAGCCGCTTTATTTCAGAGTACTGATAATACTTTTGCAGTTATTAAACATATTATATAAGACAATATAATTACATAGCAGACCTCTAGATACACTTCCTACATGTCCGCTACTGTGGCAAACGCATTCACAATCAATAATTACTCATCGCCGTCTCCTATACAGTGCAGACGTGAATAAAACTTTTCTCGCCTCTAGTTATGTTTCCGCCGTGGAAATACGCGGCACGTTGTCCAATCATCAAGACGGAATGCAGGCAGCATGTCACGATGCAACTGCGAGGCCGCATGCTCGAACGAGAAAGCGCGCGGCGCACGCCGCGAAGGCAGCGAGAGTCGACGGCAGCCCAGTGTGTGTTTTTCTGCCACAGACTGGAGCTGCCCATCAGGAGCCGCAGGTATCGGTTATGAGATAGCAGAGTTCCTACAGCAAATATACCGGGATAACAAAGTAGAAATTACATGGGAAGGGATAAGAAGTACGGAAGCTGTCAAGGTATGCAAAGAGTTAAGACAAGGTAGTCCTCTATCACAGCTGCTGTTCATGCTTTATGAGATAAACATGGAACGGAAGATACATGAAAGTAACCTAAGTTTCAACCTCTTATATAGATTAGGTGGAAAGGCGGTAGAGCAACGCCTCCCCGGTTTGATGTATGTAGACGATATTGTGCTGCTAGCTGAGTCTGGAAGAATTGCAAACTCTAGTTAAGTATTGCGGAGACGAAGGAGACGCTCTAGGCTTCAGTTATAGCGCAGTTAAGTCGGGTCCGATGATTTTCAACTGCTCAACTGCTCAATACAAGGCCATAAAATACCGAGAGTAGCAGAATATAAATATCTCGGTATATGGGTAAACGAAGGATTGGCATGCATTGGAAAGCATGAGCAATCACTTAAGGCCAAAGGGCGAAGAAATGCCGGGATAATGAAACATAGGGCATTGTGGGGATACAAGTATGAGGTTTTGAGGAGTATTTGGAAAGAAATTATGGCGCCCAGGCTTACTTTCGGAAATGCGGTTTTGTGATTAAAATCAGAGGTACAGTCGACATTAGAAATAAATCAGAGAGCCGTCGGAGGATTAGCACTAGGTGCCCACGGCAAAACCACAAATGAGGCGGTACAGGGATACATGGGCTGAACATCTTTCGAAGTACGGGAAGCTAAGAGTGAAATATTATATGAGGAATGCCTGAGGAAATTGGACAATAACAGATGGGCAGCTAAAGTATTTAAATAACTATACCTAAAAAGCGTGGACTCACAATGGAGGAAAAGAACTAAACTAACCAGTTAGTATGCTGGTCACAAGGACGAAGAAATAAAGAGCGTTAAGCAACAGGTGAAAAACACAGAAGGTAAAAATTGGATAAATTCGATGGAAAAGAAACAGAGTGTGGAATTATACCGAAAGTGGAAAAGGCCGGTCAGGAAGGAAGCTTTCTTTGATAACTCAAGAGGCAGTGCCCTACTTTTTGAAGCTATATCAGGGCGCCTTAGAACGCGCAGCCACAAAAAGAAATTTAACAATGAAAATGACGCATGTGCTGTATGTGGTAACTCCAGCGAAACAATTGACCATATTATACACGAATATAACGGTATCCATCTGGCAGTTGAGGCAGGCGCAGTGAGTGTTCCTGAAGCTCTGGGGTTTAGAGATATCAGTGGCCGGGTGAATAAACCGGCGGTGGACGCTAGCAAAAAACGACTGGAAGATTGGTGGCTTAAAAACATAAAAATGACATAATGTTAGTAACGTAGAAAAAAAAATTGAAGAAATAAAACGATGGTATAGTTATCCAATCTAAAACAATAATTAAGATATAGGGAGAAAAATTATCATGATAGCTACTGCTACCACCCCATTTCAAACGGGACGCTCCTATATTCCATCCCATCCCATCCATCGCAGCGCCGCCCAGTGATGCTTTGGGAGCCTGTTGCGTTTCTCATTAGTATCATTATTTTACGTTTTTCAGAGAAAAAAGGTAAGAACGGCATAATGCACTACTGAGCACCCTTGGCTACACTCACTCTAAATTCCCCTTCTAAAGCACCTGGCCCTGCTAAAGGTGCCTTCCTGCTCATTATTATTTTTTTTTTTCTAGTCAGCGCGTGATCAGACTTGCCATTCCACTGAGCAACAGGCATTCCGTGCCTTTCAGCGTTTTCAAAGTGCGAGATGGATGTGTGAGTGGGCCGAGGAGCGAGAAAGGCATTGGAGATAAATAAACCAGACAAATTTAAAGCACAAGACTATAGGAGAAATCTGCCAGTGGGTGTCGGCTAACAAGCTCCCGCGCATGGGGCTTCCGATGGGTATCGAGTTAAGGCTGGTGTTTCCAGCGTGGTACACGCACGTGCACATTCCCGCTCCAATGTTAAAAGGGCGTGGAGTCTCTGGCAGAAACTAAGGCATGTGTTTTCAAGCTCTCCTCAGACCAGGATAAATCCTTCTGATAAGATCACAGTTGTCAGTCAGTGTCTCAGCGGCACTATTGCATGCATTTTGGCATCTTTACACAATAATCCACTTCTCTCCCCGCACCTTCCTCCCTCTCACTGCCAAGCTGCACACCACTGAGCGCTGCACCCGCACCCCCCTCGTGACGCCACTGACTCAGACAGTTCTACGAAGTGTAATACCGCCTAAGTGCTAGACTCATTGGTACAGGTCGATTACGAGGAAGGCGGAAGCCAAAGGGAGACGAGGAAGGCAGGCGATTGTTTGCCAGTGTCAGGGGAGCAACCAACACGAGCCTCAGCCCGCTACATATGGCAGCTGTAAAGAGAAACCGAGCGTGCAACTGCTCCATGACGTCACGAAGCACCGGACTCTGCTACGCTACTTAAGAACTGCGTCAATATGGCGCGGCATGTGGTGTCCGGCGTCTCATAACTGCATGCATCATGGCTTCACGAGGCACCCTGATGAAGGTTTCCCGGATTTTTTTTATCGCCTGGCTTATTTGACAGACTCATCGACACATGAATATGCGGTCAGCAATGCTGCGATTGCATAAGCGACCTTGATATAAGCATAACCATCATCATCATCGTCATAATCGTCAGCCGGATTATACCCACTGCAAAGCGAAGGCCTCCCCGTTTAACCTAGTCCTGTGCTAGCTGCAGCCATTGGACCCTTTTGAATTTCTTAATATGGTTCATCCACCTAATTTTCTGCCGCCCCCCGCAGCGCTTACCTTCCCTTAGAATCCAATTGGTTACTTTTAGTGACTATCGGTTAACCTCTCTTCCAGCATGTCCTGCCCATGCCCATTTCTTTTTCTTAATTTCTTCTAGGATATCAGTATCTTGAGTTATTTCTCTGATCCACTCAGCACGATTGCTACCTCTTAATATTACGCCTACCTTTCTGCTACTCCTGTCTAGATCATTAATCATTAGTTTCAGGTGGTCCACTGAGTTTCTTAACAAGACAATGTCATCAGCTAATCGCAGATTACTGAGATGTTCTCCATTGACCCTGATGTCTAACTGCTCCCATTATATGTCTCTGAATACACTCTCTAGGCAAGCTGTAGATAGCACTGGGGGAGATCATATACCTTCTTGCCTAACACCTTCCTTAATAGAAATTTTATCAATTTTTTTATGCAGAAGCTTTGCTGCTGTGCAGCCCCTATAGATATTTTCCAGTACTTTCACAGATACCCTGATCTCGCAATGCCTGCATGAATGCCGAGGTTCCGACCGAATGAAATGCTTTCTCGTAGTCAATGAACGCTAGGTATAGGGGCTGGTTATATTCACAGCACTTTTCTATCACCTGGTTTATAGTGTAGATATGATCAATGGCACCCTTTCCAAAATCCTGCTTGATCCTTTGGTTCATTTAAAGTCTAAGGTTGTCCTGATTCTACTAGCTATTACATTGGTAAATACTTAGCAAGGAACTCATAGTAATCTGATTCATCTGTCCTTAGCGTTCCTCTCTTATGAATTCAGATAATGTTAGCATTCTTCCATGATTCCGGTACTTCCGATGTCGTAAGGTATTGCGTAGACAGGGTGGCCAGTTTTCCTAACACAATATCCCCTCCGTCCTTTGAGAAATCTGTAGCTAACTGATCCTGCCCGGCTGCTTTTCCCCTCTTCATAGCTTCTAAGGCTTTCTTAACCTCGTCCTTCGTTACTGGCGGAACGTCTGGTTGCTCTTCTTTACAGCCAATTTCATTCTTGTCCTGACTACTAAGGCTACAGCAGAGGTCCGTTTATAACTCCTCGACTACCTTAATTATCTTGTCCGTGTTAGTAATGGCATTACCTGCCGTGTCCCTCAGTGCATACATCCGATTTTCGCGCCTATGCCTGATTTCCTCTTAACCACTTTCAGGCTACGACCGTCCCTTCGAGCATGCTCAATTTTCCCCATGTTATACTTCCTTATGTCGGTCACCTTGCGCCTACTGATTTGCTTTGATACCTCTACCAGTTCTATCCGGTCTGTTGGGTCGTGATATAAGCAACCTACCGTCAAAGAGACCGCGGAGGGGACAAAAAATTAAAAAATAGGTGACACACATTATGGCACATTCATATTGAAATCTTGCATCCCTCACAGAGATAAAGGCTTTTTTTTTTCTTTTCCTCAGACAGTAAGCACGAATCTTCTCTTTATATTTGGACGCATCATCGCCTACCTAAATATCGCATGTAAAACCAGTATTTACACGCTAGGGGCCACCCATGGAGCCCGTATACACACAGCTGGGTCAACGTAAGCGTCATCTGCACGCCTTCACACATGGCTGACACCAAAATGAGACGCGCCGCTGTTTCCTCGAGCAAAGCTACGCCATAAGGCATCGTAGAATGCGGAAGTATGATTGTAACTGGATCGTGTAACGTGCGACTGAACGCGTCTATATGTGGTCGAAAATATCCGGCCTATGAGAGCTTTGGCTGAAATACAGAACACTATACTGTGCAGAACACTACCGACGTCTCAGTGGTGGCGCCTCCGTTTGTGCCTGCATGAGCTAGCCTCAAAATTAGTACATAACTGATATTTCCATTAGGTCTAGAGACACCAATATGGCAGCAGGCCCGCGACGCAATTATAAGCGAAGAAAATGCCGTTCCAATCCACGCTCCCACGTGAAGCCTTTGTCGAGTAGCGGTGCATGCCGCCGCGAGCACGGGCCACTTAAACACTCCTCACGCTGCACCAGAGCAGCATCGCGTTTGGACTCGGGGCGATCACAAGGAAAGCTGCACGCTCTCCAGGACGAGGGCCCTGGGGAGAACAAAACGGGCCTACGACTTGGCACCAAAATGCAGTGACCACGCATCCCACATGTGTTCGGCGTTTGTGTCGTCCACAAGACTTCCTGTCGGGCTACGTCCTATGCGATAGCGTAAATTGGTCGAGTGACATAAGCCAAACTAATACCTTTTGGGGGTGTAGCTTTCGTCGCGTCTGTAGTCCAGGTACAGACATATCGCGTGAATTGGCATTTTTCTTGCAAACTGAATGTTCACTTCATGTGGCAGAATCCCGTCCGATTGCCAGTAGGTGTGAAGGGAGTCGTCCAACAGTTGATGGATGCCATACCCTGCGAAAGCGTGCGAAGAAGAGAGGTTACTTGAGAATCGCCTGCTAGAATTCGATGTTCACTGGTACTCTGGATCCAGAGCTCACCGCGCATGCAGGATGAGAGGGACCATACGGCTTGTTCTCCGACGTCCCGGACACCGCGCTCCATCTCCAAACGTGGGACGACAGCGTTCATGGTCCTAATAGGAAGAGAAGGAAGGAAAGGGGACACTTCCGTTGACCCTATGAACAGGATGACACAGATGAGTGTGCATTTACGTGTTATGCGGATCAAAATGCCTCTCTTGCAAGGCGGATAACGTTACAGTGAAAATAAAAGAATGGGCTGAAATTGACCGCGCGCCAATATCCGCAGGCTGTCGTTATCCAACTGTCATTTAGGCGGAAGCGCGATGACGAGACCACGACGACATGCGGTTTGGATCTGCTCTAAGATACACGTGCCTCATCAACTAGCCCACACGTTGACAAATTCAAGCGATATTCAGCTTCATAAGAATTAGATAAAAGCGGGGTCCGACTGTGCGTCACAGCGGGTCACTCTAGTTCGTGCTGCGCAGCCACCACCTGGTGCAAGCGTGGAGACATTCTTTCTCTTCTTTAAGTCCTCCGCTTAACGAAGGCGCTCCACGACTGATCAATAAATAATCATCACATAAAAATACCACAATTTCTTATTTTTTTCTGAAACAGGAAGCGCGTAGGTTTTTTTTTTTTTTTTTTTTTTCAGAGAAAACCTTTGGCACTTGCGAACAAACAGCAACCGGTTTTCGACCCATGAATTTCCGGATAGAGACCATAAAAATAAAAGACCACATATAAACCACGAGAAATGCGAACTTTGACCGCCTAGAAACATTTCGACCGAACGCGCACAAATAACTAAAACGAAGTAAGAGGTGACTTCTGAGGTATACCGTGGTGGAAATGTGGGCTACATCGTACACGTATAGCATAGCGGAACGAGTGAGAACCGTCAGAACTGGTAGATGTGGCGTCTTGTGGTTCAAGTTATTTTCCCTGGTTCCGGAAACGAACTTAGCATAAGGAGCATTTAAAAATTTGAACACGCACAAAACAGCTTCACTTGCATGCTAACGAGTGACACAGAATAAACAGTCAACCAAACAATGCTAGACCACGTGATCATGTCCGCAAAGATATGCATAGAAATGGCAGTTGGTTGGGTGTGGTTTGTCGGGTGGTTTCACGTCCCAAAGAGACACAGGCTATGAGTAACGCCTTTTACCTTTTACCTTTTATTATTCCTCTCAGAATATGACGAAAAAAAATGTAAAAGAAAGAGAGAGGGAGCCCGGACCAGCAAAGCTTTGCCAGGCTTAATCCAATTTAAGATAAAAGAAAAGGAGCTAAACGCCCCCCAAAAAAATAATAATTTAGATAAAAAAAAAACATGGACATCTCGACCCCCTCAGGTTGTTTAGTGTGCAGTGACATGTCACAACACACAGGCGTCTCGCTTTCCGCTGCCATTGAAAAGTGGCCGGGTTTCGATTCCGAGTCCTTGGGTAGAGTAGCCGAACGGCCGGAGGAATGAGCCACCTCGGCGGGAGAAATGGGTATTGAGAACTCAACAGCCAAAGGACATGTTGGACACTGGTAAAACAACTGAAGTAACGAAACAAGTAGTCAATCCACGCCCTCAATGGCCACACCGCAAAACTCAAATTAAGCTTGTAAAAGGTACAAACGCATAATTAAGTCTGCCGCTTTAATGAAATAAGCATGGCAATTCTCGATGCATCCATGAAACGATCAAGAAGCGGCCGCTGTGCAAAAGAGGGAGCAACTGACCGCGGCTCGGTGTGGGCAGTATTGTGGGCGACCTTCTCTCAGTTCTCAGACTGCGCAATCGGAACGATTCGAGGGCTCGATTCCCGAGGGTCGAATAGCGACATCCGGCCAGGCGAACGCCGCAGAGGCTCAAATGCCATCTGTGGCTTGGCAGTGTTGAAGCCATTCAGTTCCCGAGCGTCGGATATCCAGACGGTGAAGCGGCTCAGCAGAGCGGCGCCAGGCTCTTACATACGGTAGTGCCCATTCAAAGCTGTCCGCTGTGTTTTTCAGTGCAATATTACGTTGTCGGACTTGCAGGGCGGAACCCTCTGCGGCGCAGCTCACATGGACAACATTAACGTTTATTTGGGTATAAATAAATCGCATATTTGTAAGCATGCATGATATTCAGTGGGTCACGTCTATGTATGTAGGAGGACTTATCATCTGTACTGTCGAAATGAGTTTAGGAGGAGATAAAACGCAGGTCATTTTAAATTGAGAGGAAAATGAAGACGAGTAAGAAATGTTAGGCAGGAATTCTGGTTCATCTTAAAACCACCGGAAGACAGAACACAGAAATAAGGAGAGCACAAGACGATGCTGGATTTGACTCTTGGAGGCTGGCGGCAGTAGACGGTCTCAGGTCTCAGTACTTCTACATGGGAGGTATAGTATTTAAGTACTTATTTACAGACAGTGCACTCTGATAACCCCCCCCCCCCCCCCCCCTTCCGCTTGGAGCGCTACATATTAGCTAGGGACGGCAGCAAAAGGACTCCAACCGTTCCGTGACATTTTCTTCTTTTTTTTTTCTTTTTGGCCATCATTCAGCCTGATGCAACCCAACGCGAAACAATAACAGAGAACGCATCCCATAAAAGTGTCATGTCAATATTCAAAACAACCACAACTTGAGCCGAGATCTGACAAATAAGGTTTTAAAGCAAACGGAAGCACACAGCTGACAAGTACCGCCGTCAGAATACTTAACCGAAATGCTCGTCAACGTGCCCTTCACGACGCCAGCGCCACGAAGCGTTGGCCGCTGGGGCCAATTACCGTGAAATGTTCGCGGCTGCTGTGAATATATGGAACATAGATTCATCACTCGCATTATGTCGAACGCGGTCTTGATGGGCCCTGGTCGCTCCTTTCGCCCGTCGTTGATGTCAATGACAAGCTCGGAAAACAAGTTACTTTGCTTATTTTGGCAACCCGACACGGCTTGCGACTGCTGGCGTGCCTTCGCGTTTGGCCGTGAAGCTCAAGCAGCAAGCATGCAAGCCTCAAGAAGCTGGACAACTCACATGAGTTCGCGTTAGCCCTGCTTTTTCTTTTTTTTTTTTTTATTCCAAGCGGCTCCTCTGAGGACAAGCTTGAAAGACGCGCGAGCAGCCGCATCTCATGTCGGGTTGCCGAGGTAAGCAAACTGCAACGTCTTTACTGTGCGCTGCTTGACCTGAGCCACCAGCTAAACGTGGCGACACGGGCGCAACAAGGCCGCGTTCAAAGCGGCCGCGAAAAACAAGTGATTTCAAACTGCGCTCCACCTATCGACAGCTGTGCAGCTGCAACGGAAAATAATTAGCACGAGTGCCTCGTAACCGAACCGAAAAAATCGCGATATGCGGCGCTTTTGTTCCCGTACAACAGTACAGGCCCCACTAATTTGCCAAGTCGGGGTGGGCGGCAGACAGCAGTCCATCAAACTAAGCCCAAACTTTGCTGTTTATTTATTTATTCTTTACCCACAGCGCCAATTAGGGATTACTGTGGAGGGAGGGGGATAGATACATACAGCATAAGAAACGGCAAATATGACAAAATACAATACGACAGCAGCCCGATCAGCCAAAGATAACAAAGTAGTAATAAAAGAACGCAGCACACAAGTCAACGTACAGGCAATGAAACAAAATTTCTCATCCGTATTTCACGCAGGCATACTGCGCAGAGATGAAACCAAAGTGGAGTACACTATGAAGACACATGAAACAGGAAAGATGGCTGATGTGTACAGATAACACTTCCTAAGCTAACGATTATTTCACCCAGCAATTTTTTAAAAAGAAAAACTGCGATAAAGACACCGTTGCTCACAGTGCTAGCTAATAACTTAATAGTTAAAATCATGTGGGCAGCCACATCGGCGCATTACTCCGCCGATAAGCAATGCACAATTGTTCATTCATTATGCGGGCTTTCGCATTGTCCAGTGCTGGAATGGGCTGCTTTCTACCGAACACCCCCGCTTTGGGAAATAGGACGTGCCTGGCACACTCAACGGCAATCGGCGCATACGGCAACAACAGCGCCGCGTCTGGCAATTTTTCTGCTGTCTTAACGAGTCACTTGTACTAATCTATTTTTCGTTGGAGCTGCACGTAAGTTTCCTTCATCGTCGACATTATTATGACTGTTAATTAAGCTATCCCTAAAGCTGGACAAATGCCTCTCAAGCCCTCCAGTAAAACCCATGCTACGCCGGCTACGTAATCTCATTCCGCCAAACTTCCTGATCTCATCCGCCAGCCTCATAGTTGCCATGCTTGCCAATTCTAGTGAAATCACATTCGCTGAGGTATGGACCATGGTTGCCGTGATTTCGCGAAACGTTCCGTGTTCATTATCTCAACTAAGATATCAATCGCTAGCATTCGCTCCTATCGCATTCTGTCGCTTAAAGTTGCGTCAGAAAGCTAACATGGATTACGCATACGCCTTCAAAAGAAAATCACGAGATTCGCTCACCTCTTATTCCAGTCGCAGATAGCGCTGTACAACAGGAATGAAAATGAACGTCGTCGACGTCGTCGCAGCACTTCGCTGAGCGAGGCTGGCGAGGCTTACGGCACAGTCAGCGCCGCTTAGACACGAAGCGGGGACACAAAGACGACGAAGCTTCGCCTCCAACCTTGGCGTGGCCTGGTTGCTGCTCGCTCTATTACTGCGTTGGATGGGCGCCGCTCGCCGTCGTTTCAGCACATTCGTCAGTTCAGTACGCGGGCTATCTACTCTCGGATCACTGTCAAGCTATTGACGCGGACGACGCTTATGAGAACACTGGGTAGCCGTTATCGCTGGCGAAAGGGAATGGGGATAGAAGCTTCTATCCCGGATCTAGTTACACGAACCTAGGCACTACATTCACTCTCGCAGTCACATGACGAACGAATAGCAGAATGTTTCCCAGCTCAATGCCACTTGTCCCTAGAAATCCCCAGCCTCCCCTGTTTGCCGCGTGGAACATGGTGGTGCTCGGCGAAACGACAGCCGTCCGATTCGCTGCGGATTCTTGTTCGCTCGCGAGAGAAAAAATGATGCGTAACACCTTTGTGTGCCATTATTCGCGCAGCATAGCGGGTAGTCTTAACATGCGGGATATTCAATTATGAGCCTTCTTCGAACAGTAGTTCTGAACTGCCCGTCCCTCTTCTGGTTATTTGACATACTTGCGTAGCCCAGTGCCTGTGTCTGGCTCTACTAATGAGGAAGAAATGAACGCCATAAATATCCCGAATGAACGCGTGTACCCTCGCCCACGGCGTGGATAGTGTCATTAATTAGAAAATTGATTTCGGGCGAGCACATACGTTCCATTACAGGGAGAAATGAACTCTCTAATTACGTCTGAGCTCCATGCTTTGTGACTGAACTTCGTGCCTTCTATTTACTGAAATTTTTGGTACAAAAACATAAAATGGATATAGCTTCCACTGAAGTGTATTATTTTTTCGCTATTGAAAAACGTGCAAAAAGCAAATAAAAGGCACACTCAGTGCGGCGTCTCAGTCGACGAGACAATTTAATTCTTTGGCACGCCTCGTCATTACTTATGTGTATAGAAACATACTTGGCTTAGCTAGCCACAATTTCGTAGGTCCACATTCGCCAACACATACTCCAGAAAATATCTCGAAGCAAATAACAAGGGTTGATGAATCCTACAACGCTCCTGACACCACCAATACGAGTACCGTTCTTGCTATCAAGCAGGGCGGAAGAGCTCACTAGTCTCCGCAAAAGGTGCACGAAAGAGCTTGCACAATGTTAAAACCAAACGACCAACGGGCTTCAACAATTTCGTGTTCGCCACAGTACTCATTCTAAAGATCCAGTACTCTCAAGTGGTTAGCGTGGGGTTAGTTTAGTTTGGTTGGGTTTGTAGGGTCTAACGTGCCAAAGCGACTTAGACTCTGACAGACGCCGTAGTGAGGGACTACCGTAAATTTCGATCGCATGGGGTTGTTTAAAGTGCAATGCCATTGCACAGTACACGAGCGCCTTGCTTTTCGCCGAATCTTAAAAGCGGCCGCCGCGGCCGGGATTCGATCTCGCATCCATGGCTGCACCTATCGAACGCGCCAACTTCCGATCCGCCGTGGCTTTTTCATTATTTTTTTTTTTTTCATTTCTGGCGTTTAGGCCCACATAGACCACTGAGCCACCGTGGCGTGTCAGATGCCAGTATTGTTCACGGCGCCGTGAAAATGCTGATACGTACGCACACCTCGCAGCACGAACAAAAGCACTGCATATTAAAACCTTTGGGCTTATAAAGCACAGTGGCACGCAATATATGCAGGAATAGTCGGCTTAAACCACTATAAAGGGCGAGCTTTGACCTATTCCTACTATATATTAAGCTCGATAGTGTTCACTCCTGTTGCGCTCATCAACGCGACATACCACACCGCCGGCTACTGGACTGGCGCCTGCTCGTCGAGAGCACAGCTGCGGGGTGTGCACTTGAGAGCCGGAGCGCCGTGCGTGACTTTTCGTTCATTTCCCGTGACCCTGGATCGCGGATCGCCTGGCTGGCGCGGATTTCAAGTCGCCGACGCAACCCCGCCCGCAAGACGACTCCGGATGTCCCGCGTCGGCAAGGCGAGCAGCAGTATTCCGAACCGCAGATCATCCACGGTGTGTGGAGGTGTGTGTTTGTGTGTGTGCGCGCGCTGGGCTCTTGTGTAAAGGAGCCGCGGAGGCCAGGAAGCTCATTCCCACGGGACTCGGGCTGTCCGGCAAGGACGTACGTGACCACGGCGGTGGATTTGAACTCTGCAATGTCCCTTTTGGCGTAACGATATGGTCTTTGTTTAGGGAGTCTATTTAACGAGCTGTCAGGGGTGATTTAAAAAAAAAAAAAAGGAGAGACCAGTTGCAATAAACATGCTGTAAACCTGGTTCGACTCCGGGTAGTACTCCAAGGTGCCCAGCAGGTACAACTCAACAGACCGCCGGTCAGCGCCACCGAGCACGGCGGGTGAGAGGAGAACCCTTTCGAATGCCAGCAGCTGAACAGACCGTCGCCCTCTGGACGAGCACGGCGGGTGACAGCTTGGAGAGCGGCTTCGAAACATAACTACTCCTATTAAATTAGTAGAACTAAACGGAGGAAATAAACTAAACAGTTGCACAGTAATGCAGCAGGTAAACTGAATACACCATGTCCCATATAAATATCTAAGTGTCAGAAGACCAGTGACGCAACATGAAACCTGAAATACCTACAACGTTATTTACCATTGGTGATCGCTTGGAACGGAACCGTAGGTCGTCAAATTGAAAAAAAGGAATTGCATAATCTGTGCTACACCTTGGTTCACCCTCTGCCCGAATGCGTGCCTTGTCCAAACTTCTGATCTCCTTAGATACGCGAGGTAGGCAGTGCAAAGGAGGCTGTCTGTATAAAGAGAATGTTACACTGCATTCTTTCCAGTACGCCACTTCGTATTCCCACCTGTCAGCAGCAATGGCGTAGTGTGCATCACGTGGAATACCCGCCTGGAATCGGCGCTATGATTTTTTTCTCTCTATAGTGTCGTACCAGTTGACGTGAGTCCGGTTGACGTAATTTCAATCATGGATATTTTATTCACCACAAAGAAGTGGAAGGAGGCCGAGGGAAAAGCCTGTCTGCGGCTTGAGAAGTCCTCGGCCCCCTTAAGGCATGTAGAGCAGCAGGGTGAAACGAAAGTGGGCACACAACGGTTACAGGCGTTAAAAAAGATGAATGAAGGAAAAAAAAAGAAAAAAAATAAATAAAAAAGACAACATAATGCACATAAGAAAATACACTCTGAAAAAAAAAGAAAAAAGACAATCAACATGCACCCGGCAATATCCTCAGCATAATTAACGTTAATAAACTACAGCATGAAACCTATATAAGGTACGTTGCGAAATATATTTTCAGTGATGATAGGGACCTATTGAATATATCAATACCACGCATTTCTACAATGTTCAATAATCGCGGAAGTGTGTTACAGAGCATTTGTTGTCCATAGGTTTGGCGGCACATTGGAACATTCCATTGTTCTGGATTTCGAGTTCTGTAAATTGGATTGTTAGAGCATAGTTCTGCAATTTCTTTCAAAGTCGAACAGTTTCGTTGGGTATTCAAACGGTACTGCCGGCACACCTTATACACGTATAGGTTGTTTATGTCTAGCACATTAAGTGATATAAAATATAAGAAGTTGGTGCTGTGTAATCGACATCTACAATGATTCGTAATATCTTTTTCTGTAGCCTGTGCAACTGTAGTAGGCTTGGGTTTGTTGCAGTTCCCCAAACTAAATGAGAGTAGTTTAGGTAGGAGGCAAAGAGACCATTGCATACCATCAGTTTAATTCTTTTCGGGAGAGTAGAGCGGTTGCGATTTAAAATTCCCGTTCTGCAACTCAATTTACCTATTAGACTGTTTATATGATCCTCCCATTGTAATGTTGATGTAAGATATACCTTAAATACCTTAACACTGTCTACCACGTCAATCGGTTCGGATCTAAATATTATGTTTTCCTGTAACGATACTTGTTTTCCTTTTGATCGAAAAACAACTACTTTGGTTTTGTTCGCGTTAATTATCAAATGATTGTTACACCTCCAGGAGTCTAATTTACGCAAAACAATGTTCGCCTTAAGGATTCCTTCAGCTTCAGAAAGAGATGATACCGAGGCACTTGTATCATTGGAGTATATAATGAACTTAATGTCTGAACAAATGTGTACAATATCATCAATATATACATTAAATAAGACAGGACCTAAAATACTACCTTGTGGCACCCCAGAGACTATATGCTTTCTTCTAGAAGCGAATCCATTCATTTCAAAATATTGAAACCTATTTGACACGTAGCTCTTCAACCGTGCCAAAACAAGTCCATCTATTCCATAAGGATTCAGTTTTTCAAACACGATTTTATAACTAATATAATTAAAAGCCTTAGTGAAATCAACAAAAATGCCTGTGACAGTGCGTTTGTCCTCAAAATTTTGTAGAATATATTCCTTTTGGTCCAGCAACGCCAACTGTCTAGACCTGTTCTTTATGAGGCAGTACTGCGAGGTAGTGATAAGATTATTTTTGCGGTAGAAGCGCAATATGCGGTTTAATATAATTTTATCTAGACCTTTAGAAAAACCAGGAAGAATTGATAAAGGTCTGTAGCTAGATATGACACTCTTATCACCTTTTTTAAATAAAGCTATCACTCGAGCAGCTTGCATTTTTGAAGAAAAAACTCCTGTGGGAATACAAAGATTAAATATATGTGCCAAAATAGGACTGATTATATGCATGGTATACTTCACAGGTCTTATTTGTATATCGTCAGCATCAACGGTTTGAGAATTACTTAAACTCAAGAAAACAGAACACACCTCATTTGCATCTGTTGGTTCGAAAAATAGTGTATCAGAGTTATCGTGCCCTAAAGTCTTATAGGATGCTGTCTGGGTTGTGTTTAAGTCCCTGTGAACAAAACAATTATTGAAAATATTCACCAGTGCTTCCCCATTCCCCTTTTGTCCTTCGTGAAGAATTTCATCAACTGTCTCCTTTTTCTTACATTGGCCCATTAGCGTATTTAAGTTGTTCCACATTAGGTCGGTGCGTATTCCGCTAGAACTGAACAAGTTTTGGTAGTAGAAGTCCCTTGCTTTTTTCAACTTCTTAGTTAAATCATTGCCAAATCTCTTGAACGCAGCGAGATCAGATTGTGCACGAGATCGGATGAAATTCTTAAAAAGAGGCTCTTTTTTTTTTTTTTAATCTTCTTCAATAGGTCCTTTGTCACCCAAGGTTCTCGGCATATCTTGTCTGTCGTGCAGCGTTTAAAACAAAATGACGTTGATATAGACCAAAAGAAACAAGCCTAAAGAAGTGTCATAAGCGACATTAGCGTCTGCTGCTTGAAAAACGTCCCAACAGACTGTTTCTAACTCCTTGTGGAAAGCTTCTAAGAGGGTTGGTGTAACAGGCTGATAAATAGTAGCCACTTTGTGGCGGAGGTTTGCCCGATTACCGATTCTTATGCTACAAAACACAGGCAAGTCGTCACTAAATTCATAATTAACAACACCAGCTGTAACAAAGTTCTGATCGTAATTGGTTATTACCAAATCTAGAATTGTTTTCGTTGACAGTGTTATTCGAGTGGGACAGGCTATGTTATTTATACAACAATTAGATACCAACACATTTTCAAAATCTATTTTTTGGGGGCTATTATTGCTCATATCAAGATTAAAATCACCGGTAAATATCACATTGTACCTATTTTGGTTAACAAATGACAAAAGATTATCTAAGAACACAAAATTACCGGCTAGTATCACATTGTACCTATTTTGGTTAACAAATGACAAAAGATTATCTAAGAACACAAAGATTTCAGAGACCGAACCATCCGAAGGGCGGTAGCAAGTCGCAACTACGACGTCATTCACTTACAGACAAACAACCTCATAATCGTCTGTAACGCAAGTAAATTCTGAAAGCAAGGCAGGCTGCAGAAGACAGCTTACCAGCACCGACACATCACCACCTCTACGCGTCGTTCTATTACCATAAAAGTTTTCATATTAGATTGGTCAATGGAACCACAACTGCTTGTCTGCATGTTTCGGTTACCATCAGCACATCAACACAGTTTTGAAGTCTATTAAACAAATATTACCGCTCAGCAATCTTGTTGAATATGGATTGAGCATTTGAATGAAAGCAGCGTAGATAACCGCGTTTCTGACCACCAAGATCGTTTCTAAGTTTTTCCAATGTCACAAGTCCTAGGTCCACCATTTCAGGATAGAGGTACTCAGAGTTCCAACTGCACGGCGACGTACTCAGCTGCTGATAGGGCACAGATCACTCACGCACTTTACAACCTTTCCCGAGTCACCATGCATTCTACGCACCAAAAACCTTCCCGTTGGCATGCCACACGTATGCCAAGCCAGCCTGTTTAGCCCAGTCTTTTGTTGATTTCAACAACGCACTCGAGTGGGTAGTCATGTTTTCTGTGATAAATAATGAATCGTCTATGTCCTCCAAGATCTTCCTCTTCTTTAGCCAAGTGTCGCGTACGTCCTGCCTCACAAAACGGGCATTCAGACCTTTTATCATTCCGGGTTTCGCAGACAACCTATGAAGGGCTGGTACGTCTTTCTGGGTGAGGTGCTTTATGCCATTTTTTTTTTTTTTTGCCTCTTCGTTGACCTTTGCCAAAAGGTCCTCTTCGTCCGCCTCAGGAATTCCGTTAATTTCGATGTTCAAGCGCCTGCTGCGCCATTCTAAGTCATGTACGCTAAGCTTTAGCTGGGCTATACATTTTGAGTCCGCATTCTTTTCTAGTTTGTCAACTTTACTTTTATTACCCTTGATTTCTTTATCCTGCGTGTCAAGGCGTTCTTTTACAGAAGCAAACTCTTCATGTAACATCTGGAGTGAGCTCTCCGTCGTCTAGCTTTCCGTTTAGAGGCAAAAGGGAAGTCAGCTTTTTGTTTACTTCCACAACAAGAAGTTTCAGATCGGAATATGAATTCGGGTCTCCATTTGAGGTGTCGCCCTTCCCTCCACCTGAAAGTCTACATGCCTCACACTTCCATGCATTTTTGGCCGCTTCTCGTTTTGAAGCGAATGTCGATTCACTCATTCCGGAGCATACCGAGCCATGAAAACAAAATTCACACTCATTGCATGTAATGACATTTTCTTCATCTTTCAATCTTTCCCGGCACTTGCAATACCGCGACATGTTGGGCTATACACAGGCAAAGAAAACACTAGCAGGTTGGCAGCAACGACGGAAACAAAGGAACTTGCACGAACATATTATAGAAGAAAACACAGTGAAGAACACGGTGAGGATCTCACGTTCGTCCCGCTCCACCGCTGCTGCCAAAATGCCTGGCGAAGTACGCCCCCCTTCGCAAAAGTTTGTGCAGCATTTAACAGCTGCTGCTGAGTGTGCGAAAGTATGCTTAACTGTGAGGTTATTTGTAGGAAAATGAAATAAGGAACTGAGCAATTTAAAAGGGTGGATTGTGATTCCATGTGATAACTCTGCTCATGTTGCAGCAGGCGGGCGGGGAGACATCATGCTAGATGAACCAATCGCCCTCCTTTATACACGAGGTGTCTCATGACCACAAGCATACGGAAGTCCGGAAATATACGAAAACAACCTCTGAAACAATGAGTGGCTCAAGTAAAGCAGAACAACCAGGGGTGCTTTGCAAGGTTCCTCGAGAACCGTTCATATTCCCATCATGAATGACGCTTTTCAGAAACGTTCAAGGGATAACACACATCTACTGTGCCGGAGTACCCGGGTTTGATTCTGACCTTGGCGGATGCGTTTCGGTGGAGGTGAAACGAAGAGGCGTCCGTGTTATTTGCGATGTCAGCGCATGTTAAAGATCCCCAGGTGGTCGAAATTACTCCGCAGCCCCCCACTATGGCTCCTCATTTCTCTTTTTCCACTTTCACTCCCACCTTCCTCCCTTCCCGTACGGCGCGGTTCAGGTGTCGACAGAAACAACTGTGACAGATGCTGTGCCTTTCCCTTCCTGTGAACCAATTATTATTATTATTATTATTATTATTACTAAAATACACATTACAGCGAGGGAATTAATATGCCATTCGCTCAAGCACTGCCATACTTGTACAAAGCAATGATGCGCAGATTTCGGAGAAACTTTGAAGCTAAAGAAAGTTAGCTTAGATGTTGAAGCGACGCATCACACCGACGATGGCTACAAGTTGGAGCTCTAGTCTTTTTTTTTTTTTTTTTTTGATCTGCGAAGCTTTGCAAACAGCATAACTTTCATTTGAGCTACGAAACGACTCTTCTTTTATTTTTCTTCTTTACTTCCGATTTCACTACTCTCCCGATTACATGGACCATTCACTCTAATTACAGCACACATTATTTACAGCTATATACACATTGCAGCACAACTTCGCTTCTGTCAGGGTGTGGCCTCTCACCAAAGCTTGCATGCCCGGCCTAAAATCCGACTTGCTTGCTGTTTTCCACGCGTCAGAAGACAGCGCAGTTTGCCGGCAATGTTAAATGAATCTGACAGTGCCGCATGCCATTGGCAGGATATAATTTTAGCCAATTTGTTTTGAGGCAATCCGCATTAGCTACAAAACAACTGGAAACAGCTTTACCAGCGGCAGGCTTCCGGCGCTTGTGTGCATCGTATGTTTGTGAGACAATAAATATCGTTACAAAAAAAAAAAAAAGAACACCGGTAAACTTAACTGAGTGACTTGGTTACACGCATGAAAAAAAAAAATACCCCGGTAAACTTAACAACTGATTGACTTGGATACACGAATGAAAAAAAAAAAAATGTACACACTCTGCGCCGACACTTGGCCGTGTCCCACTCTGAAGGCCTTCCTTTGTTTCATTTTCCTTTTTGCCTCCTTCTTTGTACGAGTGAGACGCCCAGCTTGCGTGTACCTTTGGAACCTGGCAGTCGCGGAGCCAATATTGTTCGGCGTCGGCGGGAACAGGAATCCTCCTCGCCTCATCGGCGCCCGTTCACGGCCCCTTCTCGGTTCGGATGTCTGGGTGGTCTGGCGTACGCCTTTCCTTAGGCAGCCAGCACGTGCGCACACATACGCACACAAACACACACACTTGCGACCGGCCGTTTGGCTGACGTTGAGGGCGATGAAACCGACGTCTCCGACGGGTCCATAATATCCGTGCCGCAGCAAGGATGAGATGTCAGCGAAAGACTACAAATTCAGAAACGAGATCGCAGATAGCGGTCTTCCGGGCGTCGTAGAGGGAAACTCTTTCTTGCACCTTGCTCGAACCTTGAAACCTTCGTGTTTAGGCTCGTCGTGGTTTTGACTATACGACGCTCCTTCGTGAGAGATAACGATCTATAACAAAGAAAAAAAAAAGAAGGGATGAGGAGAAGGGAGCTGCGTAGTTGTGCGCAGGGTAGTTTGTCAGCCGCGGTTCGGCGTCAGCTGACTGCGGGAAAACGGCGAACACGAGCGCCGGCAGGAAGTAAACAAACTGTTCGGTGCCCGATAATGATCGCAGCATGACTCCCGCCCTGTAGCTTTTTTTTTTTTTTCTTACGCCGTGTGGCGTTTGTACAGAGCGCACCCTGAAATGTCACGCGGATGGAGCCGCGTCCAAGTTCACCAACCGAGGCGGCCAGGAAAGAAACACGTGATAACTGAGATGGGCGGTTGATAACAGAACGAAGAAGAAAAGAGAAGGGACACTGTCAGCAGTGAAGAGATGGAAATAAATAAATAAAAAAAAACGCGCCAAGGGGTTTTACCCTTCAGCAAGAGGAGGAGGGGGGGGGGGGGGGGGGGGTGTCGCGAATGCAACGTTATCACTTGCGTGAACTGGCTTAGTCGCTCAAAGTTGTGCCCCTTAATCGCTAATCGATCAGCTGCTGATCGGAAGTGTAAGTTGGTTTTTTGACAGGAGCATAGACAGGAGTTATACACAGCTAGATTTTTTCTGCGGGAAGGGGGGCCGGAGGGGGAGATAACCCGCAACAAGGGAAGATGATTTCTCCAAATGGCTCGCCGACAACAATAAGAGCGGGAGCCTTCTCCGGTTACTAACGGAAAATAATTTACACGGGTTTTTATAATATGCCTTATGCCAAGCTTGCGTAAAAAAGAAAAAAAAGAAAAAACAGCGCGCGCGATTGCAGCAGTGCAACGATCGAGTGACACAGTTTGGCGCAATGTTACAAGTGGCTCACAAATGCACACTTATTTTTGTCCCAGCTATTCCAGGAACAGCGGGTGCAGACCATCAGCCAGCTGGATGGAATGGAAGTGGACCTCGCAGGAGATGGGCGTTGCGACTCCCCGGGCTACAGTGCCAAGTATGCACGTACAGCGTTGTTGTCATTCAGACTGACCATATTCTACAATGCGAACAGGTAAGAATAGGAGAGGTAAGACAATGCTGCGATACGAAAATTGGCGAGCTGCAATTCATATTACCTGTGTGAAGTCAGCTGCAGTGCTCAATAGCGCGAGCATGGGGCCTGGCCTTAACGAGTCTCAATGCAGTCTCTACCAAAAGGCGACAGTTTCTGCGTAATATTAGGAGAAATTATTTTCAACCTCACCAAGAGTGTCCTTGGCAAGTGCTGATTGCATGTCTATACTTATTTATTTATTTATTTATATACCTAAAGGCCCTTTCAGGCATTACATGGGGGGGGGGGGGGGGAGGAGTCACATGAACAAAGTTGGTTATAACAGGCACATAAGTAACAATTGCACTTAAGGGTCAGAGAGGAGGAAAAGAAAGGAGAAAAAAAAAAACAAGTCGTTCAGGTCGCTATTTTTCCCTTTTTTTCTTTTTTTTTATACAGTAGTTATATGACCTAAGCAATTTTACATGCTCTGAAGAAACGAGGTATGCGCGCGCTTAATACCAAGCAATAGGCTGAAATGAACAAGAAATAACACAGCACTACACATCAAGGAAAACAAGTAATAAGCATTGCAAAATATTATTAAGAAAATTAAGTCAGTTTAACATTCAATTCCCTCCAAAGCCTTGAGGAATGAACTATGGTCAGGTATGGTAGCGACATCTGCTGGCAAACTTCCATTGTGAAATAGCAAGTAGCAGTGATGAATATTTAAACATATTTGTGCGCGCATGTACGGGGTTGATTTTAAATGGATGGTCTACGCGAGCAGATATGTGGGGAGCAGGGCGGAGGAACGTTTTTCGAAAGTCTGATGAACCATGATATAGTTTGTGCATGGAAGATAGGCGGGCATTTCGTCGCCTAGTCTCAAGGGGCAATAAATTAAATCGTTGCTTGATACTGTTTACGCTAGTTGGGTAGGAATAATCGTGGGCAATAAACCTGGCTGCTTTACTCTTTAGAGATTGAATGCAGTTTGCTAAGTAAGCTTGATGAGGGGGCCAAATGATGGATGCATATTCAAGCTGAGACCTGACAAGTGTTGTATAGGCTAGGAGTTTCGTTTTTTCATTAACTTGATAGAGAGTGCGTTTTAGAAAGCCTAATGTTCTAGCGGCCATGTTGATAATGTTTTCAATGTGAGTATTCCAAGTAAGGTCTGAAGATAAATGTACTCCTAGGTATTTAATGGATGATACATGTTCAATGGCAACGTTTCCAATGAAATAGGTATGAAGGACAACGCGTCGCCTTTTAGTAAACGTTTGAGCTTTAGTTTTGTCAGTATTTACTTGCATTAGCCACGTTGTACACCAGTCAGAAATAGCGTTTAAGTCATCCTGTAAGATAATGTGGTCACGAGGTCTTTTAATGGGACGGTAAATGACACAATCGTCTGCAAACAAACGAATACTAGAGGAAATGTTATAATGTAGGTCATTTATGTACATGAGAAAAAGCATCGGTCCTAAGACGGAACCCTGAGGTACACCCGATTTCACTGAGACAGGAGCAGAGGCATTTTTGTTAATGTTGACAGATTGAGAGCGATCAGTTAAAAAATCCTTGATCCAATCAATGACCCCAGGGGATAAATTCATTGCATTAAGTTTATGGATTAGGCG
Source organism: Amblyomma maculatum (assembly GCF_055883805.1). NCBI lineage: Eukaryota > Metazoa > Arthropoda > Arachnida > Ixodida > Ixodidae > Amblyomma > Amblyomma maculatum. Next base: position 116,257,534 of record NC_139354.1, read on the forward strand.
GAAGTGAGGAACGCGATCGAAGGCTTTAGCGAAATCAATAAAGATGGCATCGATGGGATCAGTCGAATGAACAGAATGATGAAGATCAGTGACCAACTCAAACAGCTGCGATTCACAGGAACGTCCACGTTGAAACCCGTGCTGATTAGAAAAGAGCTTAGAATTTACAAGGTACTGCATGATTTGAGATGCTATAATGTGCTCAAGGAGTTTACATGAAACGCAAGTGAGCGAAATAGGCCTGTAATTGTGAAGTGAATTTTTGTCTCCAGACTTAAAGACAGGAATGACATGAGCAATTTTCCAATCCTTAGGCAATTTGCCTGTGTCAAGGGAGTACTGGAACAGCCTGCACAGCAGTGGTCCGGAGATGTGTTTGGTTAGTTTTAACAGTTTTGTGGAAATTCCATCGGGTCCGGGACAAGAGTTCGAAGGCAAACGGTCAATGGCACACTCTACCCCATGACAGGAAACAGTGATATCATTCATGGAGTGACCAACAGATTCCAGAATGCCCGTGTCGGAAAAAGACTCTTCGTCAGTAAAAACAGTACTAAAACACACATTGAATTGATTCGCCAAAAGAGTTTCCTCGATTGGCATGCCATCTATATCTAAACTCGGGAGAGCGTTAGAAGAATTGGGTTTTACAACCTTCCAAAATTTCTTCCTATCATTCCGCATCATGTTAGCAATTTCAGTATTAAAGAAAGCATCTTTAGCTTCTGTTATCTGTTTTTTCACGAGAAGAGACTGCGCATGATAAGCCTCCCAACGCTGCTCCGAGTCCGAGACAGCTGCATGCCTGTATAGGCGTTTCTTTTTGCGTATACTCCGCCTAATATATTGTCGTGAACCATGGGTTACGATGACAAGGGGCTATTTCTAACACAGTTACACATGCGTTCTGACATTCAAGAAGTTTATCACGAAGCAATACCCAGTTGTCGTTGATCGACCGATTCTCGAATTCATCCAGATAAAAAGACGAGAAATCGACCAGCATTGTCGTCATATTTTCAACGTTTGCCCGTCTGTAATCATATATTTTTTTCTTTGCACGGTCGCATTTCTCGACTTCGAGGGAGAGATTAACATGAAAGGCAAGATGATCACTTATTTTATCAGTAACCATTGTTGTCGAATGCGCAGGGTGGGTCGTGAAAAACAGGTCTAAAACAGCAGTGTCACGAGTTGGCGAAGTCACAAGTTGTTGTAAGCAAAAAACGTGAGCTATATCAAGCATTTTTATACAATCACTCTTATTTGTACACTCACTGAGGACAGTGTTTGAAGTCCAGCTCATGCCGGGATAATTAAAATCGCCTGCCAGAACTAACACAGCATTTGGGAACAACGACTGAACTTTAGCGATAGTATCATGAAGACTATCCGTGAAGTCAGAACTGGAGTTAGGCGGCCTGTAGCAGGCGCCAACTAAGATTTTTCTTAAAGCCCAGACCGATATTCACCCATAAAATTTCCAGCTCTGAATCTACATCGACCATAGTAGATGGTACCGAATGTGACACTGCGATCATAACACCGCCTCCTTTGGCGCCAATGCGATCTTTTCTATAAATAGTAAATGCATTTGAAAAAGAAAGTTCCGAGTCTGAGATGCTTGGGTTAAGCCCTGTTTCTGTCCCCAAAATAACATTTGCATCGCACGTGTCAATTAGAGACAGCAAGTCATCCTGTTTTGGTAGAAGGCTGCGGAAATTGGCAAGAAGGAATGACAACGGACCGAGTTTGCTAACCGAGTTGGTTCTGAAATGACTTTTCTTGATGAACATTAGGACAGCGTTGGCTTTGCTTAAGTTCTACGACACGGTCACAGGACGCGTCATATTTGTAGATGCTGCCGTTTAGTTTTAGTTTGTTATAAGAAAAACTACTTTCCTTCATCTTTTTTTGCATTCGCGAAATCTCTCAACTTTTTCCGTGCGAGTTGAACTTTCGGTGAAAAATCTTCCTCTATCCGTACTTTTGTCGCAGATACATCTTTCAGTTTGTGGGCATGTCCTAAAATAGCATTCCTGCTTTTGTAGTTCAGAAACTTAACAATGATAGGGCGGCGAGATACAGAATTATACTTCCCGATACGATGGGCCCGTTCAATTTCGCCAGCATCCACCTTCAAGTGGGTACGAAAAAAAGTTCTAACAATATTTTCTGTCTCATCCCAGGTTTCTGATGCAGACTCAGGTGAACCTTTAATTATTAAGTTGTTCCTGCGAATTCGGTTGTTCAGATCATCAACCACACCAGCCAAACCTTCACTAGCTTGTTTTACGTTCACGTCTGATCTCAGGACACTTATATCACATTTGACCGCATTCACTTCCTCCGTGAATCCAGTAAATTCACTCATTTTCACTTCAAGTCTTGATACCCGGTTGGTGATGTCAAGCATCCCCGAAGAGATTGTTTCAAGTTGCAAATCAATTTTTTTCTGGTGCTCAACGTTGAAACTGATAGCCTTCTCAAGGTTGCTGATTGTTTCCAGGATTAGTTCTAGTTGGTCAGGACCGGGTTTCAGTTCTACATCACCGGAACATAGCAATTGTTTCGCGATGCATAGTGCAAGCAGAAGTGTTCTCATGCTGGGGAACCAACACCCAGCCTTCAGCCACATCAAGCCACAACTCTTCTGGGCATGTTTTCTGCAGTGTTGAAGGAAACAGCCAATGCGAACGCGGTACGTGTTCAAATCAACACTTATCAACATAAAAAGAATCAAATTAATGATTATACAATGCAAACAATTGAATTACAGAATGTTTCATTGTTGTAAACCATTGGGGAAGAGGTACATTTGCTGACATATATTATTATGTAATGCGTTTTTAATTTCATTATCTACAGACCGACACCCAGCTATTCAGACATGTTGCAAGAATAGCAAATCGCACATACAGCACTACTTTGATGCCTGGCACATCACTGAAGATGCGTACAGTTGCTTGCTTTAATAATTAGGGCTAGCACATGTTCATAACATTATTCTGCACTGGATTTAAGAAGTTGAAAGCTGTCAGCAGGCCGAAGGGCTGTGAAGCAATAGAACTATGGATCCAGACAATCGCAAGTTGTGTTTACTATGTTGCTGCCCTGAGCCAGGGTGATGGTGACCTCATCATCAGCATGTGGTGCAGCCTGTTGAACCACATATGCGATAAGCATGATGGCCATGATGGACCATACAGCAAATGCCTACATGAGCTCTTTGCAAACAAGCAATGGATGAGCAGAGGTAATCTGTTTTGTATAGGTTTTTTTTTTTAAAGTTTTCACTTTAATGTTGTTTGGCAGGTGCACGGCTCACATTTGTGGCATTTGTCAACCAATGATAAATTTAAGGGATAGGTAATGCAAATAGAACTTCACGGAAAAAACTTTCCACACATCTGCACATAAAAGCAAGTTGGCATATGACATAGCCGAGAAAGAATCCCATAATGAAGTGAAGAAACAAAATAATGTAAATGTGACTGCTGAGACTGTAAGATATTTTAATACTGAGGCAACTTGGTTATACATGCAAGTATGGAACACAAATACAATTGGATTTTCCATACTGTCTTATACTGACAATTTTAAAGGAGACAAAGTGCAGCATGTTTGCTCGACAGCATATCTCTTAGATTTCTTTTCACAGTAATATAGTAGTAGAAGACCTGGGGTCTTTTTATAAATGTGATGCTAAAACTGTCTTCAGCTGCAATTCAGCATCTACGTTTCACTAGAATACTAGCAACAATGCAACTCATCATGGATATATATATATATATATATATTGTTACGATGGAATAGCAAAGGGTTGTTTATTTACAGTGATATGGCAGTGGGATAAGGTGAAGCCTACTAGCCCCAGGCACCAACGCTTCGTCTTCCTCTTCTGTCCCACCATCCCCATCCTTCATCGTCGTCATTAGCGTGACATTTCCCCCGTACTCAGACGAAGCCCTCTGGGCGTGTTCGTGAGTCGTGCGAGGCTGACACGGCTTCAAGCGGGCAACATGACACAGTTCGATTTTGGCAGACCGGCGACCCGATGCTGTCAGGCGGGCTATTCCATAAGTTAAATCACTAAGGCGTTTGATAACCACATATGGGCCGTCATAATGGCCCAAGAGTTTTTGATGTAGGCCACGGCGCCGAATTGGACGCCATAGCCAGACTAAATCACCTACAGAGTACGTGACCCGCCGGTGACTGGCATCGTATCGCACTTTAGAACGTTCTTGTGAAGCACCAGACCGTAATCGCGCGATTCTCCGAGCTTCTTCGGCGAGACAGAGGGTCTCAGCCAGGCAGGGGTCTTCACGGCTTGTGAAGGGCAGGATAGTATCCAGAGAGTAGCGTGGCGGTCTGGCATAAAGCAGAAAAAATGGACTGTACCCAGTCGTCTCATGCGTGGCGGTATTAAACGCATACGTGATGAAGGGCAGTATATTGTCCCAGTTCTTATGCCCTGCGTCCACATACATGGCTAGCATGTTGATAAGCGTTCTGTTGACGAGCTCAGTCAAGCCATTTGTCTGGGGATGGTATGGCGTCGAGTGTCGGAAAGTTACGGCGCATAAACGCATGAGCTCTTCAACAACATCAGCAGTGAATTGTCGGCCCCGGTCAGTGATGACAATTCGTGGCGGCCCGTGTCGTAAGATGACTGAGTGCAGCAAGAAAAGCGACACCTGATGCGCCGTAGCAGATGGAAGAGCGGCGGTTTCACAGTAACGTGTGAGATAGTCCACGCAGATTACAATCCAGCGATTTCCATCCACGGACTTCGGAAACGGACCTACGAGGTCAATGCCTACTTGATCAAACGGTGCTGTCGGGGTCTTCACAGGGTGCAGCAAGCCAGACGGAGTTGCAGTTGGACGTTTGTGGCGTTGACATTAGAGAGATTTAGCTTACCGGAGACGTATTACGTCTCCCGGAGACGTACAGACGTAGACGTATCGGACGCCTACTGCGCATGCGTGAAAACTGCCGATACGTACAGGCGCTGGAGACGTACTCCGGAGACGTATGCCGCGTGACGTCCAGCTTGCCGTAATCTCGCGAGATTTCACGAGATTTCAGCAGCCATGGAGCCAAGCCGCCAAGCTAAGCGATGGGATGGTGCTACGAGTGCTTGTAGAGTGCTGCTGTGCGCAACGGGCCACATAGTTCTCCCGTTTTCACATTGGCGTCATCAAATGCTGTAATACCCTTGCCCCGGCCGTGCCAAGAAAACATCATGCGCAAGCGTTTCAGTGCGGCGGACGACCAGCAAGTAGCTCGAGATCGCCACTATCCTGTACATACACTGTACAGCGCAGGGAGAAGGCGCCGTCGAAAGAAGTTGCAACGATTTCTAGGGATCCGCCGACGGCGAACGAGCGCTCGCTCCGCTGCACAATGAAGGCGTTCGCAAAGGCCTTTGCAAGCCATCCAGCGTCAGAAAAAAAAAGATGATTCTGGTAAGTCACTACCCACTACCTTCTCTGTTCAAACGATCGGACTGGACAGCGGACTGTCCGAGCGGAACAATTAGTTATCATATGTGACGAAAACGGCACTTTCGAGTAGCTCGGAATGGCAGTGACTCGGCGCCTGCCGATCGCGTGCGCTCCGAGTAGGAGTGGTGGTGGATGATGCTTTCCCACGATGCATACGGCCCGCCCGTCTGAACACCGCCTAGTCGATTGCTGGGGAATAGCAGCGCAAAGTAAAAAGCCACTTACGTTGTGCGAATTAGATACATGATATTTCAGCATTTTTGCTAACGCATGGCTCGAGTTGCATAATATAATACACGTCGTGTAGCTGCTTTTGTTTACATGTGCATGTAAATGTGCACAGCCACCAGGAGCCACAATAAATGAAAATTGTTTGCAAGATGATTTACTTTATCTCCTCAGACAATTGTCTGGCACCATTAGCTAACAGCACATGCTGAATGCAGTGCCAAAGCCAAATATTGCAATAGGTCATTTAATTTTTTTTTTGCTCCAAGCTTATGAACTTGTGTCCCTGTGTCAGCACGTGAAATGAAGTATTTTATGCTGTTGGACAAAACATTCAGGCACTGGAAGTCTTATTAGCATTTACAAGTCGCAGAGGCTCAACTGGTTTGCTCATTGTGTTATAAAAACACCTGAAAATTAAAAAAGGATCCTTGTTAGGGACCATTGCATTGAATGAAGGCAACAGTGTCTGCGTCGTGGCACTTTTCTAGTGTCCTGGCGCAACTTTCAGCTGCACAATTAGATCCTGTATTATGTTGGAAAGTTAATTACCAATCATCTGTGTCTCATATGGTTATTCCCTTTCAGATGAAAATGAGCCTGCAAGTGCCTGAATGACATGGTGCCCAGAGAGACTTATGATGATGAAAGCAATCATGACAACTCCCGGAATAGTAAGCGACAACACTTCTTATATTACTTTCTTCAATGTTCTTGTTGAACATGTTACAGCTATTTACAAAGCACTGCAATGTTCAGTCTTGATTCTCTTACTGCAGTGTACAAAGTGTAGCCAGAGTGCTAAAGTAAGCTCGTGCATGTTGTTATGCACCGGAAAACAGCCCAAGATCTCATGGCTGCAGAAATAATTATTTCTTTCATTTGTTTGCTTGCTTCCATGGCACAACCACAAGTCTGCACAGTGTGGAGCCGCTGCCGTCAACACCAAGCCTGCAGTCAGTGCCCTTGAGGGGTGAGGACATATTTACGTTATTTTGAGCAGCACCAATTTGTAAAAAGTTTTATTTATCTCAATGCCTTAACAACTTACTATAGTTTAAAACTCAAGACTGCTTAGTACAACTGCACTAGAACCTAGTTGTTAGCTTTTGCATTCATGCCAAAACTATGCATGGACCAGCAGCAGCAACAGTGCATTATACAAAATGCAATGGCCTATGAAAGCAGCGATAAATGAAATAAATGAGTAGGAAAACAAATTATTCACAAATTTTCATGTTCATGGTGCACACTCATAAGACCATCGCAATGCTTTGTGTATTGTTATGCTTGTCTCAGACTGTTTTGAACCTACACTCCATTTGGTGGCATGACTGAGTCTTCGGTTTGAGAGAAGAATGACGTTTCGAAGATGAGAGAACAAAAACAATGAAATTTGATTGCACTTCTGCAGACTTGTGTACGTACTTCAAAGGTCTTAACAGCAAAAGGTCAAAAGCAAGTTCATAGCAATGATAGACTATTGAGCCTCTTGCCCAGGGCCAGTATTGTTTTTTTTAACTCCACAAGAAACCTTTAAACAATCAATCCAGCCCTCTCACAGAACTTTGGCCAATAAAATACGGCACATCTCTTCAGGTCAATCAGCCAGTCAATCAAACAGTATTGGTAAGCAGTGTTCCTGCAGTCATACCTTGGGAACTGGCGAAGAGACATAGAAACTTCCTTTTTCACTTCGATAGCGTTGCAATAGTCGAACAAGGGGTCTGTCTGCCAGAAAAACACAGGGCATGTCTGATGTCACATACAGCGGATCAAAACAGCATCTGTAGAACTCAACTCCTAATGGATCAGTGTAATGGTTTTATGGCCATGTCCCTTCTCCCAAACAGCCACCGTATCTTCCTGTGCGGTGTGGCCTCAGGCACCCCTCTCCAGAATGTATTCATCATCGGACAAAGCGTGGGAAGTTCCCACATGCTTTTTCTTTTTGCGGCTTCACACTTTTGTGTGATGTTTGCCTGGACGCGTGATGCATTTCCAGCTCTTAGGTCATTGCAGCATGCTGCTGTGCATATGCATAATCAACGCAAAAGCTCAGAAGTAATACTTTATAGAGACATTTCTACCGCAATTACCCATTTGGTGAATTTTATTTATCCTCAAGAAAAGGATGGCAAAATTATATTATTGTTTACTACACCCTCCAATGTGGTCTTAATGCATTGGTTAATGTGAAAAAATGATTCAATTTGTTTTAAATGTGCATCAGAAGGAGCGTTCACTGACATAAAATAACATCAAATACCATGGAAAATCTTTTGCATATGCCAGCAACAGGCAAGTCCCAGTATAGATTGCTGTTGAACGTGACACTTAGTATCCTCTGCGAGCCTACAATTGTAATGTTCCGGCTCTCATTGCTGACAGCACGATTAAAAAAAGTTTTTTCTGGGAAAATAATCAGCGTTGTCTTTGAACAATTTATATTAAGTTTGTTTGATTGAAACCACAACAATAATGTTAACAGGAAGGCTTTGCTTTGCTTTGTCAACGTGTCTGCATCAGTGCCCATCATAATAGAACAGTCATCTGCATGTGGTGGTGGCAAAACTAATAAATATCCAACAGGTGCAAGATAGGTGTCAACTTATCCGCAAAGATGACGGCCTGGAGTCCTTGGACATGGGCGACGTCAGCTATCGGATTAGACCTAGCAGAGTTTCAGGGCGTGAGCTCGACAGTAGTTTCCCAAAATTATTTTTTGTCTCTCGATTTATATTTTAGATTTCTGGACACGCCCATATCATATGTACCAGATCCACCCTATATATGTACGACAAATTTAATGGATATGTCGATGTGGGCAATGTCTTTGATGAACACTTTCAACAACAGTGGCCAAAGCAGGCTTCCTTGTGAAACACTGTTAGTGACTGTTAGATCGTTTAAATGGTGATTACTCAGGCATGCTATTTGTGTTTATTCTCCTCTCCTTCGGGGCAAGTGCCAAAAACCTGTGTGCAATTCTGTTCACAACTATATAATCACACCAGGTAGATTGCTGCAATGAGAATTCACTGCCTTTTCTTTTCCTTTTTTTTTCATGAAATTCTAGTTTAAGATTCGTAATTATCAAAATACCCAATTGCTTGTCCATGAACCTTTTGTACTTGCTATATACCATGGCCAATTCCCCGCCGTGGGTATGTGCCATTACCACTAAAGACAGTCATCAATGGGTCTGATACATAGGTCAGGGGTGGAAGCAGGCTCAAGCATTTTGGAGCAGCTTTGGGAGCAGCGAGACAAGAGTTTTGGAGCAGCTTTGGAGCAATGAGACAAGAGTTTTGGAGCATTTGAATTATGTTTTGGAGCAGGTTCCTAAGGTCAAATGCCTCTGATAATTGTAGTAATTGTTTTTCTCTTTCTGACAGAAAAAGATGAGCTCTTCCTTTTTATGCAAGTTCAATGCCTCTCCAACTTCGCACTCATTTCTGACAAGACAACGGCCAACAACTTGAAACAGACTAGCAGCAAACAAAATGCTTGCTGGTGTGCTTTATAACTGAACACCTAGTGTGACCTAACGCATTTGCCTATTCTGACTTGACAGATTCAAATGTCAAGTTTACCACTTCAATGCACTCAAGCAATGCCACTAATTTGGAGCTCAGATTAATGGACATGACATTTCTGCTCTCTATCTTGTGCATATCCCTTTTTGATCCTATGCCTGTGCTGATAAATTCCTGAGCAGTGGTCAGTAGTGCCTTCAGGAAATGTAGATGGCACTGAATGGTAGCCTTTTCATCCTTCAGCATATTTACTTCACTACCTCCTTCCAATAGTTTTATCATTCTTTGCTTGAGCAATGCTGGGGCTCATTTTTTAAATCTTGGCAATAGGCCCTGTATGGCTTTCCAACACTCTTGAGACGCTTCCTAGTGAGTGACATCTTTGGAGTACCAACCCATAACGATTCAAGTATGATTTTGTCTGCCGTAGGCCCGACAAGCTTGTTACTGAAAAAGAGGCTCGATAGGTGCCTGCTTGTTCTCAGACCACAACCATTCGAATAACTCATGTGGTTTTTCCAGTCGGACAAGTTTCCTTCCGAAAGACTCACGGTAGTTTGCGCCTATCTGCTTCGCTTGCTGCTCTTGCTTCTCCCTCCACCGGCGATTCAAAAGGCTGAGAGGAGGTGCTACGTCACATGCACAGTGCATTTTTTTTTGCAATTATCTCCAATCGCCAGCGACTCATATTAAATTTACTTGCGAACAAATATTTATTATGCCACATGCTTCCTTCCCTTACAAAAATTTCGTTTGTATTAAGCCCAGTGCTAGATGCGTCATATCTTTGCCACTGGTGCAAAGACATTGTCTGCGTGTTGCACTAAATTTTATGGTAGAACATTAAAACAGCCAATTTGGAGCAGTTTTGGAGCAATATTGCATTTTGGAGCAGGATAGAGCAGGAAAAGCAGTTTGGGAGCAGAATGGAGCAAATGGAGTGGCAATTCCACCCCCGATAGGTGCATTCACAAGAGGAGACTGCTGCACTTATGTGCCATGATATAGGGGTATGCCATATGCCCAGACATTTCATGAATAATCATGTGCGTAGTTATTCACTGCAATACCAGCTGGAGAGCAATATTAAACAACCTCCAGCTTTCTCATAACAGCTTTAATTTTACAGTAATTTCTGTGAACACTGCACCTTTTCATTCCAGGAAGGTAGAAGAATACAACACGGATGTTTTATGCAGCACATGGTGACGAACACTGCCCCGTGTGAAGATGGACATGTGGAGATCAGCTGGTGAAATCTTGGCAATCAGTTGACAAGATGCTGATTGCGCTGATGAAAGAATGAAAGTTATTTATGTTGGCACTATATCACATTGCAGATAGCACCAGTTTATTTTCTCCAAAACCCTCTCAACCATGTTCACTTTGCCAAATAAATCCCAAATACATTTTTGCAACACAAATGCTGTCGGTGTGTTTCTGTTCTTGCATTTTATGGTGCATAAGTAGCTAAGGCTACAGTCTCGCAAATACAGGTCCAAAATTATCTGCAAAGGGCATTACACTAATTTTAAATTTCATATTTTAAGAAATATTTGCATTGTGAGAATTGTAAACATATGCAATGACTCGAAAAAAAAAAAATATGTGCGCAACCTCTCTCAAGTGAGCCTCAGCTACAACGTTGAAAACACTGTTAGTGGCCTGTGGTCACCACTTCACCAAAAGAAATTCAAAATGTCCCGTCACATAGTGGTAATTGCTAAAAACATATCATAGGTCAGTGTTTCTCAAATAAGGGCTCACGAAGTGATTTTCAGGGTCCATGAAACCCACAGCTGCAAAAAAAAGAAAGATGCGTGATAGCTTTGGCCTGACTAGACACAGTTTTGCAGGGTTAAAATCTAGGAGATTCAAAGGCGACTTTAGTTTATGAAAAAAAAAAAGAGTGCGGAAACAGAGGGAGAGGGCATCTGCGGCATTCGTTGATGCCAACGTTGGTAAAACTCGAGCTCTGGCTGCACTACTGGATGGGGCTACAATGCAAAGCGTCTCGGGCATGATGACAACATGACAGCTCAATGAGAGTACAATTAATTCAGTAGTGTACAGAAAACTGAATAATGACTCTAGCAGTACATGCGATCAATAATTATATGAGCTGTGAATTAGCGGCATGAAGTGAAAAACCATAAAATGGCATCACTTTTTGCATCTGGTAGCACAGGTTCTCACTGAAGCCGTCAGACGGCCTGACGAAGACAAGCTGTGGTGGTTCGCCGCCTCGTTCGCCAAAGCAGATGGCACTTCACACATACAGACACTTTTATAACTCAGATGCCACCTTTCCTTAATCTAGACAATACACAAATGCATACACAACCGCTCGGGTGAAACACTAGAGACGGCCCACGCGGCACAACTCATGTACAGCGTTCAGACTGGTGGTCTAGTGCATATTTGCGGTCACAAGCATCTCGTGCCACTAACAGTTCGAAGTCAGCGTTGGGAACAAGTGAAGCCGTTGGTCCGGAGCACAGCTGTCAGGTGTCCACCGGTAGACGGTCACGCAGTCAAAGGAGCATGGGAGACAATGCCGAACCAAAGTCATCGCGTCCTTTCAGTTCGCCAAGTAGCGAGATGGCAAACCGAAGCTGTCATATCGCTGCACACAACACTCGGGCAAAAACCCCTGCATTTGAACACGAACACTATCACACACCACCCTAAATGCCACCATGCACACACCATGTCTTGTTGAACACTGTGAGACGAGAACGAGAAAGTAGTCATGCACTGCTGCAATCAATCGAGATCAATATTGCTGCATCTCGCATAAAAAAAAATTCATAAAGTTGCATCTCGGCATAAATGCGTCAACAAATGAACAGCATAAATCTTTGGGTAGCAGTGTTGCATGCAGTGATGCTCATCTTGGAAATGGAGTAACTGTTCTAGAAAACACGGACAACAGAAACAGAAGTGGACATGGACGTACACAGGCTCACAACTGTATTTTACTAACCAAAGAGGACATATATACAGCAAGCAAAAGTATAGCGTTGAGCATGCGGTTTTGTGCACTTTATATATGTCATCGTTACTTAGTAAAATCCAGTTTTGAGTCTGCAAGCCTCCTGTCCACTTGTTTCTGATGTCCAAGTTTCCTAGTGCACTTACCCTATTTACAAGATATGCACCACTGCATGCTGCAATTATTGCTGTAAGGAATACAGAGATGAATTCTGCGACTGTTGACAAATGCCTCAACTATGAAGGTCACTGCTTGCCATGCTTGTCCATATTTTACTGAGAAAGGCAGCCTAAAAAAAAAATGTTCCAAATTTTTTGACCGCAGGACGTAGGCAGACACTTATGTCTGAAAAGGCACAAGGTATTGACCAACTGAGGCAGACACAAGACAAAGTAGATAGACACATGACAGCTGTACAAAGATGTTCGGCAGTTCATTGCGCAACTTTATACATGCGCCCTACCTGTTACCATCTCAAAGTTTGGTTCTTGAAATAGTCAATAAAAGCAAAATCCCATGCTACGCTGCCAAAACCCCCCTCTACAGCTTTCCTAACACTGCTAATTGCCTTGTTGAAGGCAACATGATGAGGTTGCAGTACGGCACCTCCAAACAGCTTGTAGAGTAGAGGCCATCGGGGGTAGGCTGCATCACTATAGATCACATATTTATGACCCATGGTGATCTTCTGCAGGTTCTCAAAGTGCACCGTCTCCTTGAGGATCCCTAAAAGATAGCAAGAATTAAAAATATAACCAATGCGGGTCTACACAGGTGCCTCTTCTTTTTGTATAATGAGATGTAATTACAGTTGCAAGTTTTTAGATACAATTTTTTCCTACAAATTTATAAAATGCCACATGCTAACACAATCTTGCATCACATACTTAAGTGCCACGTTTCTTTACAGATGAAATGCTGTTTTTCATGAGGTGGGTCATTGAGTACCCTTTCCCAAAAACCAACTCAAAAAATATAAAAGTACTTGTGGAATTTTCGCAGCAGAGATGTTAGGCTTTAATTTGGAAATGCACTCCCCTGAATATGAAAAACATATTACAGCTAGTTACTGCAATGAAGACATGACTGAACAGGCTTACCTGCATCGTGACGTCTGCCTTTAAATGGCCCACTGGCAGACTATTGCATTGGTACACATTAGTGCCTGATATTTCTGCACAGGCTCCACTTGTGCCCAGAGAAGTCCTCCTTCTGAGCCACAGACAGTCGACAAATTTGCCTTGCTGTGCCATGATGAAACCCCAGCACTTGAGCATGGGGGCCTTCCTTTGCATGCACCGCCTGAGGAGGAAAAATTGGAGCGGCTGCAAGCAACGATCGCTTATAGAGTCCCTATAAAGTGGTCATGAGAAAATAATGTTTCAGTGTGCACCTTCTTTGCTGTGCCGTAGCATAATACTTATTGCATTGCTTTTGGAAGAGTTCACTAGCGTTACCTCGTACAGGCCCATCAATTTTAAGGTGAAAATCTTTAATGGCTCATACTGTCGGCATTCGTTTGTTTGGTCACACTATAGCTGTCAATCAAATGACGTCATGATGATGCCATCAGAAAAAATTAAAATCCTGTTTCCGCTGGGAGCCGAACCTCTATCCCTCGCATCCCCATCCGAGCGCTTTAGCTAACTGTGCAACGTTCGGGATCTTGAAACACACATCAAAATTCTCCTTGTCTACTGTAAGGATGATAGTAGCGATGACAATGAAGTTGGAATTAGCAGTGATGACATTAGCAATGATAATGACAGTGCATTTAATTCATAATGATGAGAGCAAACGTGATGCACCGTGTGCACCAGCAACGCTTAGATTTTCACATTTCTGCAGTGTAGATTCCGCAGTGCTCCCGGATTTTTTCAACACTATCATCGACACTTGATTTTTTTTTTTTCAAAGCAAGCGAAATTCAGAAACCTACACTAGGTTATTTTTTTTTTTTTGTAATTGAAAGATCATATATACATCTCACTTTTGCAAACGGTTTGAGACAGTAAGGATGTAAATAAAGACCAGGAATTTCACAGAAATCATGTGCCAAATCAAAAATGAGCCAGATTCTGCTGATGTGCAGATGGAAATGAGCCAAATCTATTTTATTCTTGACAGCTTTCTTTCTCAGCTTTAGCATGATAGGGTGGACTACTGCGAGTGTAAATTCAATTATTGCTTCTCCATAGCTACTTCCTTATCACTGTCTAGGATACGAAGAAATCACAGGAAAATCTGAAGCCAGAAGATAAAAACACTGGGAACATAGGCCTGCAGCAGACGAAGCAGTTTGTGCATAAAGCTAGCAAAATAACTTATAAAAGACTACATTCAATTTAGCCTGTTGGCAGCGGCTTTCTGCATTTAGCAACATAAGCAAATAGCCGAAACTGGCAAGAAACGACAATATTTGCCGCTGTCTTGTCGCTTTGCATCCTATGTGCATCTACCCCGGCAATACAATGGTGCACTGAATTAAAATAGCTCTTCATTAAACACATTCCAACTAATTTCTACCAAAATAGCCTCACATCTTTGCTCGAAGCAGAAGCCCAATAAGCATTTATTTGCTCACTTTAGAGCAAATCAGTGCTGCTGATTGTGTGACAATGAATATTACAACTCTTCATCAGCTGTATTCACAGTATGATCGTTTACAGGTATTATTTTCACAAAGAGACTAGAAACGACTCTGAAAAAAATTTCCTTCAGTCAAAGTAGGGTCAAATATAGATTTTCATATTGATAAGGGCCAAATCCAAAATTGCTTACATTGTTTAAATTATTGCATAAAATTTTATGAAATTTCTGTGTTGAGTATTTCTAATACATGAAGCAAATTAAAAAATAACTTGTGCTGATAACAACCTTTGGCGTATTTCTCAGTTTGTGTTTCCGTGGACTTCCCTAATTTAATAAAAAAAAATATTGACTTGTAAGTGTGCTAGTGTTTATGTTGATGACCTTATGCTGTGCTAGTAGGCAAGATCGAAAAGCAGCATAGCACTGGTTGCATTCGGGACGTTAAACAGTTTCACTAAATTCGATGTCGACAAGAGAGCACCTTCCCAAAGCCCTACAACCGAGTTGGAGAGCAGGGGTATATATATATGCCTTTGCACAAGTGTGCCTACGTTAATTGACGTAAAAAAAAAATCAATGATTACAGCAGACGTTCGGTGACTGGGCACGAGTCAACTGCAATCGTTAATGTATATTATGTTTTACAGTAGCCAAAACTGCTCGCCTGCTAGAAACGACACAACGTCGTTACGCGCCAGAGAGCATTGGTCCCATGCCATCATCCCTAGGAGCATGAGCGCTGGTGCCTTTCGACTACAAAATGGTAGGGTTTTGACGTAGTTATATCGAGTAGAAGGCTCGGTAGCGTTTATGCACACATGGAAGCTGATGGGGATGATCTGCAATGAGTAGCGCGAGAGTGCGTAGCAGTGTGCACGCGGGATGATACGACATCCCGCCCCGCTTCTCGCAAGGAATTTATCGCTTTAAATCCGCTCCGGCCTTTTTTTTTTTTTAATTTGAAAGCGCTATAAGCGGTCGCACAAGTGTTAGACTGTTTTGATAAGCTCTGAACCTCAGGATTAGCGCTAATTCGCATTCAAAGATGACTACTGAAACGCCACAGCCAGTCAGCTTTGCTTTACATGTTTCGGCGGGCATATTTATTTGACACAGAAAGCACTGCTATCAATAATTTGGCTTGTAACCGTCAAGCCACCACAGCCACCACACCATGCGCTACTTACCTCGGAGAATCGCTGAAGAGCTTGCAGATCAAGCCACTTGTCATATCGTAGAGTAGATGACCGAAGTAAAAATCGAGCTGTGCCAAGGTGCCTCGGAGCCGGAGACCCTGACACGCTGCGCACTGATGACCTCATTTGGAATTAGGAGGGCTAACTGCAGCTCTCCGAAATCCTCTTTCTAGAATCTAAAAATCCTATGTTGTTGTTGGCGCCGATGTTGAAGGGTACCACGCTCACGTAAGTTCCTTCGAGGCTTTGGGATATCGCGCTCCCGTTGAAATCAATGCATGTCTTCAAATTCATCCCATGATAGGGTGCTCAAAAAAGCTGCCTGTCGTGAAGGGTGAAGGATGCTGTCGGCATGATGTAACGTAACGTGGGCAGGTTGCACCGATAGCACGAGCAAATTCTAGCACACGACCGAACACCAGCAAACACGAGCAGTTGTTTCCTTCCTCCATGCGAGCACCAAAACAAACGGATTTAATGCAACTAGGCTTGGATTGTTCAGGCTTGCTGCAGGTGGCAAAGTGGTTAAAAGTGAGCTCAAATTAATAATTATTCGAAACACAGCTAACACGTCAACATCATGACTTCGGGGAATCTGCATGTGACATTTTTGTGACATTATTTGAAGCATTTATTACAAATAGCTTCTATCTTTTTTTATTGGATAGCCATCATCATCATCTGCATGTACGTCTAGCGATACGTTTTACGTATGGGCGATACGTACAGCTAAAACGTGTTTTGCCCGGTGTCAGCCGAATACGTCTACATCAATTTTCACGCATGCGCAGTAGGCGTCCGATAAGTCTACGTCTGTACGTCTCCGGGAGACGTAATACGTCTCCGGTAAGCTAAATCTCTCTATTGCTTGCAACTGGCAACGTATTGTTCAACCGTCGAGCGCATTCTGGGCCAGTAAAATCTTTCTTGAGCACGGTGGAGTGTTCGAACCGATCCCAAATGCCCAGAAGTTGGATCATCATGCATAACACGCAATACGTCCGTGCACAACGTCTTGGGAACTACGAGTAGGTATCGCTGGCCGACAGGCGAATAACTCTTTTTCCATAGGAGGTCATCATGCACACAAAAACGGCTTGTAGGTACGTTGGCTTGGGCAAAGAGAGGCTGCAGACTGGTATCATTTTGCTGTTCCGTTTTGAAAACATTCGTGTCGGGGAACGCTGGCTCGAGGGTCGATATATAATTGTCGAAATCGTCGCTTTCAGGTCCAGTCGTGGCCATTGGCATCCTAGAAAGACAATCTGCGTCTGCATGACGCCTCCCGCTTTTGTAAACCACGGCAAAGTCATATTCCTGTAACCGGAGGGCCTAGCGTGCGAGGCGACCACATGGGTCTCGAAGGTCCGCAACCAACAGAGTGAATGATGGTCAGTTACGATAGTAAACGAACGTCCGTACAAATATGAACGGAAACGCTGCACAGCGAAAACTACAGCTAGGCATTCCTGTTCGGTGACTGTGTAGTTTCGCTCCGGCTTGCTCAGGGAACTACTTGCGTACGCGATAACATGCTCTCGTTCATTGTGCCGTTGGACAAGGACTGCACCAAGACCGATTCCACTAGCGTCCGTGTGTACTTCTGTCATTGCAGTAGGAACGAAGTGACGTAAGATGGGTTTCGATATTAAAAGAAACTTCAGTTGACGGAATGACGCGTCGCAGTCTGGTGTCCAGTTAAAAGTAGAGTTTCTGTGGAGAAGGCACGTCAATGGGTAAGCAACGTCAGCAAAGCGATGTATAAAGCGTCTAAAATACGAGCACAACCCTAGAAAACTGCGCAACTCCTTCACTGTCTGCGGGGGTTTAAAAGACTCAACAGCGGCAGTTTTCTGGGGATGCGGCATTACACCATCACCATTGACAAGGTGTCCTAGCACCAGCGCTTGGCGCTCTCCAAAGCGGCACTTTTTGGAGTTCAGAATTAGGGCGGCGTTGTGCAGGCAATTCAAGACACGTACTAGACGGTCATTGTGTTCTTGGAAGGATTTCCCAAATATGACGACGTCGTCCAGATAGCAAAGACAAATGTCCCATTTTAAGCTGCACAAAACTGTGTCCATAAAGCGTTCGAATGTAGCTGGCGCATTACACAGCCCGAATGGCATAACATTAAACTCATAAAGGCCATCTGGCGTTACGAAGGCTGTTTTTTTCTTATCCGCAGGGTCCATTGGAATTTGCCAGTAGCCAGATCTGAGATCAAGACAAGAAAAATAGGACGCACCAGAGAGGCAGTCAAGGGCATCGTCTATGCGAGGAAGAGGATAGACGTCCTTTTTCGTAACAGAATTTAAACGCCGATAATCGACGCAGAATCGCCACGAACCGTCTTTCTTGCGTACAAGAATAACAGGGGCAGCCCAGGGGCTAGATGACTCCTGTATCACCTTTTTCTGTAGCATGTCCTCCACTTGCTCATGAATGACTTTGCGCTCAGATGGGGACACGCGATATGGCTTTTGACGAATGGGACGAGCCGAACCAGTGTCGATGCTATGATGGGTCCGATGTGCAGGGCGAGAGGTTGGTCCATCTGTTTCAGAAAAGTCAAACATAGGCGAAAAAGGTAGAAGAATATCCACAAGAGTACGGCGTTGAGGTGAGCTGAGATCGGCGCTGATCATGCGGAAGATCGAAGTTTCATCAGCAGGCAAAGGTACGGTGGCACTCGTAGCATCTGTGACCAAAGCAACGACGTGGGGCGCATCGGGTCCACAGGAGGCAAGCTTCAATCCCGTTGGTAAAACTGCGGGCTCGGACGATGGGTTGATGGTCCATAACGAGGCACTACCATGATGCACGGATATCATACAGTGAGGGATAATTACATTTTTCTTCAGGCATGCTGAGTGAACTGGGTGCACCATGGCCTGGAATGAAACCTTCTCAAGAAGTGGAACGGACACGGGGACGAACATGGCAGACAAGGGTGGAACTACTGTGTCTTCGGTAATACTAAAAACTGTTTCTTCATCACGGCCACTTTCAAAAAGTGTCGGCAGATGCGAGCCATCAAAATGAACCTCTTGACTTCGGCAGTCCACGGTAGCGCCACAAAACTTCAAGAAGTCCATTCCTAAAATGATGTCATGCGTAGAGTGGGGTAAGACTACGAATTCGGCTTGAAAAATTGCACCACCCACAGACACTTGCGCACTACACACACCCAGTGGCCGCAACGCCTCTCCACTCACACCACAAAACGTTGAAGCACGGTCATATTCAAACATCACTTTGCGTCCCAACAAGCGCCTAAACTGATTACTCATCACAGACACAGTCGCACCCGTATCCACCAAAGCTAATTTATACACACCATCAATAAACACACGAATTTTGTTTTTGAGCATTATAGTTGGAGGGATGTTGGCACACAGCACATTTCCAGCGGCCTCACCCCATTGGTCGCGCTGGTTAGTTTTCCTGCTGAGGATGCTGAGGCGACATGGGGCGCCGTCGTGGTGATGGAGAACGACGCGCACGGAAGGCGGGTGGTGGAGTAACACTTCTATCAGATGCAGGGGAGTGGTCGCGGATATTCTGGTTATGGATGTTGCGGTAATACCCACGCTGAGTATTTGATTGTTGAAAAACGGGATTGTATTGCCGATTGTTGGGTACTGTTGGAAGCGCCGGACGGTTATAGCGAGGTGGGAACCTACTGCGGCAGTATCTGGCGATGTGACCTTCGACGCCGCAGCGGTAGCATATCGGCGGGGAAGGTAGAAAATGCTGTTGCGAATAAGAGCAGGGAACAGCTGGGTGCGTCGTAGGTATGGCTGAATGCTCATACTGCTCAGGAATCCTGGTAGATCGAATGGAAGATCTATGGGCACTTGAGGCGACGTCATACCTTGGGGCGTCAGGCACCGACGCATTCCGGTTGGCGAAATGCATAGGAGGATAGTCAATGGAAGCTGCAACTTCAGGAGCTTGTGGGAAAGGCTGAACGGTAATCGCTTGTGGTGGTGAAGCCGGCCGTCTAGATACCCTCTGGACAGAGACCTCAGCAGATTCGTGCAGGGGAAGTTGGTTCAGCCGCAGCAGTTCTTCCCGCACGATTTGCCGGATCGTCGACGGAAGATATAGTTGGGCGTGGTCATCAAGGCTGGCCACGGTAGGCACGTTGGCCAGCCGCCCAAATTTTGGCACAATACGACGCGTTTTCAGAGCTTGAAAAGCGCGGATGTGTTTAATGACATCGGAGACGGTTTCAAGGCTGTCTTTGGCGATTAAAAAGTTGTACACGTCCATCGCGATACCCTTCAAAATGTGGCCGACTCTGTCTTCTTCGGGCATGTTGGAATTGACACATCTGCACAATCTGAGGATCTCTTCTGTATAAGTGGTACAAGTTTCATCCGGCAATTGAGCTGTTTGGGCAAGGGTCTGCTCAGCCCGCTTTTTGCTCGGCACAGAGTCACCAAAACGCTGTTTGATCTCGGTGGCAAACCGTTCCCAAGTTGTCAAATTGTCCTCGTTATTCTCGAACCATGTCATCGCCGTGTGAGTTAGAAAGAAGACGACATTTGTGAGCATGGTGATAGGGTCCCACCGGTTGTACCGACTAACTCGTTCATAATGAAGTAGCCACTTCTCAACGTCCTCACCTTCCTCTCCTGCAAACGGTCGTGGTTCCCGGTAAGGCTGGCAGGGAATAGAGCTGGAGGGGGCAGGCCTGTCACCAGCCTGGCTTGCAGCGTCGCGGCCGGCACGGTTAGAATCGGTGTGGTCCATGATGTTTGGAAGCGGTGGCAGTCCAGCAAGGCGGCGACTACGTCGAAACGTTCTTGCTGCGCCGTACTTGGGGATCGAACGGAGCACCTTCCACCAAGTTGTTACGATGGAATAGCAAAGGGGTGTTTATTTACAGTGATATGGCAGTGGGATAAGGTGAAGCCTACTAGCCCCAGGCACCAACGACGCCTATATATATATATATATATATATATATATATATATATATATATATATATATATATATATATATATATATATATATTCAAACAGGATGTCACACAGCTTTCCCGATTATCTATTTTATTCCAACAGTTTCGGACGGTGGACCGTCCTTCTTCAAGGTATACATTTGAGAATGGAGAATAAGTCCGCACATTACGCCACTGTGAGGAGAGGGAGAAGGAATTCTCGCTCTCCATCTTTGGAGAAGCAAACATTACTGAATAGATAGAAAGGGCGAAAAGCTCCAATTGATTATTGGCTGGTAATGCAACAAAGACGGAGAGAGAAGAAAAGAAAAAAGGGGGGGGGGGAGAGAGAAAAGGGCAAAAAGAGAAAGTGGAGAGCCGACGAATGTTACATACGCGCCGTGCTTCCACGAAGACGACACTAAAAGCAAGACAAGTCTCCCTCGAAGGAAGCCAGAAATTGAGCAAAGGTTCAGCATAACATAAAAAAAAATAAAAAAATAAGAAAAAAATAAAAAAAATGGGAAAAACAGACAACGCGAGCATGCACACCAGGACGGCCCGCTCCCCAGCGGTGCAGGTGTTCAAGAAACCGTTGGGATAAGAGTTATGTGTTCTAGACGGAGTTGTTCCACCCCGCGACGCGCCAGCGATCGGAGCCAGGGCGGCTCGCCGCCGCGGCGACGAAAGAGCCGTCGGCCAGACGCGCTCTTCCGAAACCCAATGCCGCAGCCGGGCATTCGCGTCAAGTGGTTCCCGCGAGCGTGTCCTAAGTGAAGACGTTTGTTGCGGGATAGAAAACCGACCAGAGGGGGGAGGCCAAGTAGCTAAATAACGAACAGTATAGTTTGCGTGAGAAGGGGGAAATTCTTAGGAGCGGGCAAATGGGGGGAGATAAAGGCCTCGTCTGTTAGTCATGTAGGCTTTTCAGAAAGGCAAAGTTGCCCAATGTTTCATTAATTCCATGGGTTAGAGTCTGAAATTTGTGTATGAAGTATGATTCTCTTTGTTCTCTTTGTCGATTTGTTTGGAAGCCTGATTGAAGGAGAGTGACCCGAATGTTTTCGAAAGTGTGGTTTGGAAGGCACAGGTGCTTAGAAAAAGGGAGATTTGGCAGTGTGTGGACGTGGGCCTTGTGGTTATTGAAACGAAATCTGAATGGTGTTTCAGTCTGGCCGACGTATTCCATGCCGCACACACCGCAGCTTAGCATGTATACCACATTGGCACTGTCGCAGTTCAAGGATTCTTTGATCTTAAAGGTGAAATCAGAGAAGTTGCCCTTTACAATATTTGTCGCCTGCACATGATTGCAAACTTTACAGCGTGGTTTTCCGCACGGTTTACATCCGGGGTTAGGGTTAGTATTGGCGGTCGTTTTAGATTTAACTAACATGTCCTTTAGGTTTCTAGAGCGCCGATACACTGCTCTCGGTGGCTGTTTGAAAATGGAAGACAAGTGACTGCTTTGCAGGATTATATTGAAATGTTTCGAGAGGATATTATTAACCCGTGGCATGTTTGAGGAATGTGTAAGAACGAGGTTTGTTGGCCTGTCGTTCTGCTGTGAGTTTTCAAAATTGATTATTTCATTTCTGTCTAAGCCTCGAGCTTTCCCAATAGTATCATCAACAATGAAGGGGGGGTATTCCTTTTGCAGAAGATTTGTTTTTAGTTGCTCCGCATGGCGGTCAAAGTCCTCTAGCACAGAGCAAATTCGTCGGAATCTATGGGCCTGTGAGTAGGGTATGCTGGTTTTACAGTGGTGTGGGTGGCTGCTTTTGAAATGTAGGTACTACTGGCGGTCGGTTGGTTTCCGGTATATGGTAGTCTTAAGAACGTTGCCTTTTCTCTGTATTGTAACGTCCAAGAAGTTAATTAAGGATTTAGAAAAGCTGTGAGTGAACGATATGGATGGGTGAAATGAATTGTAATTTTGTATAAATGTTAACAGGCTGGCTTCGTCGTGGGGCCAAATGAGGAAAATATCGCCAAGAAAACGTTTATAGAGGAGGGGTTTCAGAGACTGAGTGTCCAGGAATTGCTTCTCGAGGGCCGCCATGAATATATTGGCATAGGCCGGTGCCACCTTAGTTCCCATCGCCGTACCGTTAACCTGAAGGTAGTGTCTTCCCTCAAATTCGAAGTTATTGTGATTAAGCACCAGGCTAAGAATAGTGGAGAGGGTTTCCTCATCCAGGTTCACCGAGGGTCCGTCTTAAGGTATCCATCCACTGCCGCGCGTATGCCGTCTGAATGGGGGATATTCGTGTACAGGGATGTTACGTCCATTGTGACTAAAAAGCTTTCCGTCGGAATTTCGAGGTTGGACACGACCCTCAGGAAATGATTTGTGTCCTTAATGTAGGCAGGGATAGTTGGTATAATGTCCTTAAATAGGAAGTCAAGGACTGCGGAAATATTTTCGGTGAGTGTACTGTTACTTGACACAATTGGGCGGCCGGGACGGTTGGGTTTGTGAATTTTTGGGAGGAGGTAGAATCGCCCGGGAACCGGTT
The DNA here is from genome assembly GCF_055883805.1 of Amblyomma maculatum. Lineage (NCBI taxonomy): Eukaryota > Metazoa > Arthropoda > Arachnida > Ixodida > Ixodidae > Amblyomma > Amblyomma maculatum. Next base: position 116,281,068 of record NC_139354.1, read on the forward strand.
TGATGGGCTTCATTGCTTTAAACATATCCTGGGATATATTTTGCTTTTGAAACAGAGACTCTAATTGAATGTTGATTTTGGTTTCAAAATCTTTTGTGGGATCGCTATCCAATTCAGTGTTGAAACGTTTATCTTCCAATTGTCGGAAACCTTCTGTTAGATATTCTGCCTTGTCCATAACAACAATAGCGCCGCCTTTGTCCGCAGGTTTGATGATGATGTCGGACCGCTGGCTCAAAGCGTCGAGGGCTTGGCGCTCTTCGGGTGACAGGTTGTTACGGACTGCATTAGGTTTTGATTTTGTATACGCAGCCAAAATATCCTTTTGAACAGCAGCGATGTACATATCTAAATGTTTGTCTCTGTGTTCCCTTGGTGTCCATGATTTATCAGATATCCCCGGTATGTTAATTTCACGCGTCGTTTCGTGGTTACTGAAGTATTCACGGAGACGCAGACTCCTTGCAAAGTTGTCTAAATCTTGAAATAACTGAAATTCATTGAATTTTCCTGTCGTAGGGCGGAGAGCAACGTCGCCTTTTGTTAAATACTGCACTGAGACTCGTTAAGTTAAGGCCAGGCCCCATGCTCGCGCTATTGAGCACTGCAGCTGACTTCACACAGGTAATATGAATTGCAGCTCGCCAATTTTCGTATCGCAGCATTGTCTTACCTCTCCTATTCTTACCTGTTCGCATTGTAGAATATGGTCAGTCTGAATGACAACAACGCTGTACGTGCATACTTGGCACTGTAGCCCGGGGAGTCGCAACGCCCATCTCCTGCGAGGTCCACTTCCATTCCATTCAGCTGGCTGATGATCTGCACCCGCTGTTCCTGGAATAGCTGGGACAAAAATAAGTGTGCATTTGTGAGCCACTTGTAACATTGCGCCAAACTGTGTCACTCGATCGTTGCACTGCTGCAATCGCGCGCGCTGTTTTTTCTTTTTTTTCTTTTTTACGCAAGCTTGGCATAAGGCATATTATAAAAACCCGTGTAAATTATTTTCCGTTAGTAACCGGAGAAGGCTCCCGCTCTTATTGTTGTCGGCGAGCCATTTGGAGAAATCATCTTCCCTTGTTGCGGGTTATCTCCCCCTCCGGCCCCCCTTCCCGCAGAAAAAATCTAGCTGTGTATAACTCCTGTCTATGCTCCTGTCAAAAAACCAACTTACACTTCTGATCAGCAGCTGATCGCTTAGCGATTAAGGGGCACAACTTTGAGCGACTAAGCCAGTTCACGCAAGTGATAACGTTGCATTCGCGACACCCCCCCCCCCCCCTCCTCTTGCTGAAGGGTAAAACCCCTTGGCGCGTTTTTTTTTATTTATTTATTTCCATCTCTTCACTGCTGACAGTGTCCCTTCTCTTTTCTTCTTCGTTCTGTTATCAACCGCCTATCTCAGTTATCACGTGTTTCTTTCCTGGCCGCCTCGGTTGGTGAACTTGGACGCGGCTCCATCCGCGTGACATTTCAGGGTGCGCTCTGTACAAACGCCACACGGCGTAAGAAAAAAAAAAAAAAAAAAAGCTACAGGGCGGGAGTCATGCTGCGATCATTATCGGGCACCGAACAGTTTGTTTACTTCCTGCCGGCGCTCGTGTTCGCCGTTTTCCCGCAGTCAGCTGACGCCGAACCGCGGCTGACAAACTACCCTGCGCACAACTACGCAGCCCCCTTCTCCTCATTCCTTCTTTTTTTTTTCTTTGTTATAGATCGTTTTCTCTCACGAAGGAGCGTCGTATAGTCAAAACCACGACGAGCCTAAACACGAAGGTTTCAAGGTTCGAGCAAGGTGCAAGAAAGAGTTTCCCTCTACGACGCCCGGAAGACCGCTATCTGCGATCTCGTTTCTGAATTTGTAGTCTTTCGCTGACATCTCTTATCCTTTCTGTGGCACGGATATTATGGACCCCGATCTCGAAAAGCCACTTCGGCGAATGAGTGCAGAGATGGGTCTCGGCCCCCATAAGTACACAACGTTAAAGAATCCGGTGCTGAACCCAGGCGACTATAGTATACGGCTTATATGGGTGCATTGGTGCGTGGGGTCGACTAGCGTACCAGTAAAAAAATCAAAATCCTATCGTCAGCTCGCCGCTGGTTTATTTTGAGCAGTGTAGTTCACAGTGATCATGACAAATCTCGTTTATGCACGCCACAACATCGAGCAAGATCGCCTGAGTTAAAAAAATAAAAACCCACACTGTACAGTCATAACGCGTCTGAAGCTCATATCACAATCTTTTCATTTTACACTTACCGGAAGTGTTGGAAAAAACAGCGTTGGTTCCGCTTCTTCACGCAGACGCAGTCTTGTTGGGATCCCCAAATCGCGAACTCCATCCGGGTAAAATGTATACGCATCGGGAGAGAAATGCCGTCCACAAACGTAGCTAAACGCTTTCTTCACCGATGCTGGCTATCCAATAAGCTCTAGCCACTGTTTCCGAAGGTTGGCGTCTTGAGGCACTTTATGCAGAAAGTCTTTCCTGCCGTCACTAGCAAAACCTTCGCAGCCAGGGACTGCACACTGTAGCAACGCTCATGTCCCGTCAAAACAACAATTGAGCGCTTCGATAACTGCCTTCGCGAACTAGCCCAGAACTGTCCTGCACCCGTCGCGCACAGCACGTAACACATAGTCGAGGGTGAGGAAGGCCATTTTCGGAGTGGAAATCTTGGAAAACAGGAAAGACTGCTTTCTAACGTATACAGTGCGTATCGCGGACAAAATTAAAAACGCCACATTTGAAAGGGGTGTCAGGAGACGTCGGTTTCATCGCCCTCAACGTCGGCCAAGCGCCGGTCGCAAGTGTGTGTGTTTGTGTGCGTCCGCGCTGGCTGCCTAACCAGATGCGGACGCCAGACCACCCAGACATCCGAACCGAGAAGGGGCCGTGGACGGGCGCCGATGAGGCGACGAGGATTCCTGTTACCGCCGACGCCGAACAACGTTGGCTCCGCGACTGCCAGGTTCCAAAAGCGCACGCAAGCTGGGCGTCTCACTAAGTACAAAGAAGGAGGCAAAAAGGAAAATGAAACAAAGGAAGGCCTTCAGAGTGGGACACGGCCAAGTGTCGGCGCAGAGAGTGATTTGAAAGACACCGAACGGAACGATCGTCTGTGTCAATTTGTGTACATTTTTTTTTTTCATTCGTGTATCCAAGTCAATCAGTTGTTAAGTTTACCAGGGCATTTTTTTTTTTTTTCATTCGTGTAACCAAGTCACTCAGTTGTTAAGTTTACCGGTGTTTTTTTTTTTTTTTTTTTTTTTTTTTTTTTTGTAACGATATTTATTGTCTCATGTACATGCGATGCACACAAGCGCCGGCAGCCTGCCGCTGATAAATACGTTTCGCCTTGTTTTGCTGCTAATGCAGATTGCCTCAAAGCAAATTGGCTAAAATTATATCCTGCCAATTGCATGAGGCACTGTCAGATTCATTTAACATTGCCGGCAAATTGCGCTGTCTTCTGACGCGTGAAAAGCAGCCAGCAAGTCGGATTTTAGGCCGGGCATGCAAGCTTTGGTGAGAGGCCACACCCTGACAGAAGTGAAGTTGGGCTGCAATGTGTATATAGCTGTAAATAAGTTCTATGTGCTGTAATTAGAGTGAATGGTCCATGTAATCGGGAGAGTAATGAAATCGGAAGTAAAGAAGAAAAATAAAAGAACCTTTTCGTAGCTCAAATGAAAGCCGTTCTGTCTGCAAAGTTTCGCAGAGGAAAAAAAAAAAAACTCTTACCGTGATCCAGAGCTCGAACTTGTAGCCATCGTCGGTGTGATGTGTCGCTTCAACATCTAAGCTAACTTTCTTCAGCTTCAAAGTTTCTCCGAAATCTGCGCATCATTGCTTTGTACAAGTATGGCAGTGCTTGAGCGAATGGCATATTAATTCCCTCGCTGTAATGTGTATTTTAGTAATAATAATAATAATAATAATAATAATAATAATAATAATAATAATAATAATAATAATAATAATAATAATAATAATAATAATAATAATAATTGGTCACAGGAAGGGAAAGGCACAGCATCTGTCACAGTTGTTTCTGTCGACACCTGAACCGCGCCGTACGGGAAGGGAGGAAGGTGGGAGTGAAAGTGGAAAAAGAGAAATGAGGAGCCATAGTGGGGGGCTGCGGAGTAATTTCGACCACCTGGGGATCTTTAACATGCGCTGACATCGCAAATAACACGGACGCCTCTTCGTTTCACCTCCACCGAAACGCATCCGCCAAGGTCAGAATCAAACCCGGGTAATCCGGCACAGTAGATGTGAATTATCCCTTGAACGTTTCTGAAAAGCGTCATTCATGATGGGAATACGAACGGTTCTCGAGGAGCCTTGCAAAGCACCCCTGGTTGTTCTGCTTTACTTGAGCCACTCATTGTTTCAGAGGTTGTTTTCGTATATTTCCGGACTTCCGTATGCTTGTGGTCATGAGACACCTCGTGTATAAAGGAGGGCGATTGGTTCATCTAGCATGATGTCTCCCCGCCCGCCTGCTGCAACATGAGCAGAGTTATCACACGGAATCACAATCCACCCTTTTAAATTGCTCAGTTCCTTATTTCCATTTTGCGACAAATAACTTCACAGTTAAGCATACTTACGCCCACTCAGCAGCAGCCGTTAAATGCTGCACAAACTTTTGCGACGGGGGGCGTACTTCGCCAGGCATTTTGGCAGCAGCAGCGGAGCGGGACGAACGTGGGATCCTCACTGTGTTCTTCACTGTGTTTTACAGATTGGTCAATCTCTTTTATAATATGTTCGTGCAAGTTCCTTAGTTTCCGTCGCTGCTGCCAACCTGCTAATGTTTTCTTTGCCTGTGTATAGACCAACATGTCGTGGTGTTGCAAGTGCCGGGAAAGATTGAAAGATGAAGAAAATGTCATTCCATTCATTGAGTGTGAATTTTGTTTTCATGGCTCGGTATGCTCCGATATGAGTGAAACGACATTCGCTTCAAAACGAGAAGCGGCCGAAAAGACATGGAAGTGTGAGGCATGTAGACGTTCAGGTGGAGGGAAGGGCGACACCTCAAATGAAGACCCGAATTCAGATTCCGATCTGAAATAAACAAAAAACTGACTTCCCTTTTGCCTCTAAACGGAAAGCCAGACGAGGTGGAGAGTTCACTCCATATGTTACATGAAGAGTTTGCTTCTGTAAAAGGACGCCTTGACACGAAGGGTAAAGAAATCAAGGGTAAAAAAAGTAGAGTTGACAAACTAGAAAGGAATGCGGACTCAAAAGTTATAGCCCAGCTAAAGCTTAGCGTACATTACTTAGAATGGCGCAGCAGGCGCTTGAACATCGAAATTAACGGAATTCCTGAGGCGCACGAAGAGGACCTTTTGGCAAAGGTCAACGAAGAGGCAAAAAAAAAAAAAAAAAGGCATAAAGCACCTCACCCAGAAAGACGTACCAGCCCTTCATAGGTTGTCTGCGAAACCCGGAATGATAGAAGGTCTGATTGCCCGTTTTGTGAGACAGGACGTACGCGACACTTGGCTACAGAAGATGAAGACCTTGAAGGACATAGACGATACATTATTTATCACAGAAAACATGACTACCCACTCGAGGGCGTTGTTGAACGCAACAAAAAACTGGGCTAAACAGGCCGGCTTGGCATACGCGTGGCATGCCAACGGGAAGGTTTTGGTCCGTAGAAACAATGGTGACTCGGCAAAGGTTGTAAAGAGCGTGAGTGATCTGTGCCCTATCAGCAGCTGAGTACGTCGCTGTGCAGTTGGAACTCTGAGTACCTCTATCCTGAAATGGAGGACCTAGGACTTGTGACATTGGAAAAACTTAGAAACGATCTTGGTGGTCAGAAACGCGGTTATCTAGTCTGCTTTCATTCAAATGCTCAACCCATATTAAACAAGATTGCTGAGCGGTAATATTTGTTTAATAGACTTCAAAACTGTGTTGATGTGCTGATGGTAACCGAAACATGCAGACAAGCAGTTGTGGTTCCATTGACCAATCTAATATGAAAACTTTTTATGGTAATAGAACGACGCGTAGAGGGGGTGATGTGTCGGTGCTAGTAAGCTGTCTTCTGCAGCCTGCCTTGCTTTCAGAATTTACTTGCGTTACAGCCGATTATCAGGTTACTTGTCTGTAAGTGAATGACGTCGTAGTTGCCACTTGCTACCGCCCTTCGGACGGTTCGGTCTCTGAAATCTTTGTGTTCTTAGATAATCTTTTGTCATTTGTTAACCAAAATAGGTACAATGTGATATTTGCCGGTCATTTTAATCTTGATATGAGCAATAATAGCCCCCAAAAATAGATTTTGAAAATGTGTTGGTATCTAATTGTTGTATAAATAACATAGCCTGTCCCACTCGAATGACACTGTCAACGCAAACAATTCTAGATTTCGTAATAACCAATTACGATCAGAACTTTGTTACCGCTGGTGTTGTTAATTGTGAAATTAGTGACCACTTGCCTGTGTTTTGTAGCATAAGAATCGGTAATCGGGCAAACCTCCGCCAAAAAGTGGCTACTATTTATCAACCTGTTACACCAACCCTCTTAGAAACTTTCCACAAGGAGTTAGAAACAGTCTGTTGGGACGTTTTTCAAAAAGCAGACGCTAATGTCGCTTATGACACTTCTTTAGGCTTGTTTCTTTAGGTCTATATCAACGTCATTTTGTTTTAAACGCTGCACGACAGACAAGATATGTCGAGAACCTTGGGTGACAAAGGACCTATTGAAGAAGATTAAAAAAAAAAAGAGCGTCTTTTTAAGAATTTCATCCGATCTCGTGCACAATCTGATCTCGCTGCGTTCAAGAGATTTGGCAATGATTTAACTAAGAAGTTGAAAAAAGCAAGGGACCCCTACTACCAAAACTTGTTCAGTTCTAGCGGAAAACGCACCGACCTAATGTGGAACAACTTAAATGCGCTAATGGGCCAATGTGGGAAAAAGGAGACAGTTGATGAAATTCTTCACGAAGGACAAAAGGGGAATGGGGAAGCACTGGTTAATATTTTCAATAATTGTTTTGTTCACAGGGACTTAAACACAACCCAGACAGGATCCTATAACACTTTAGGGAACGATAACTCTGATACACTATTTTTCGAACCAACAGATAGGTGTGTTCTGTTTTCTTGAATTGAAGTAATTCTCAAACCGTTGATGCTGACGGTATACAAATAAGACCTGTGAAGTATACCATGCATATAATCAGTCCTATTTTGGCACATATATTTAATCTTTGTATTTCTACAGGAGTTTTTTCTTCAAAAATGCAAGTTGCTCGAGTGATAGCTTTATTTATAAAAGGTGATAAGAGTGCCGTATCTAACTACAGACCTTTATCAATTCTTCCTACTTTTTCTAAAGGTCTAGAGAAAATTATATTAAACCGCATATCGCGCTTCTGCCGCAAAAATAATCTTATCACTACCTCGCAGCACTGCTTCAGAAAGAACAGGTCTAGACAGTTGCGTTGCTGGACCAAAATGAATATATTCTACAAACTTTTGAGGACAAACGCATTGTTACAGGCATTTTTGTTGATTTCACTCAGGCTTTTAATTATATTAGTTATAAAATCGTGTTTCAAAAACTGAATTATTATGGAATACATGGACTTGTTTTGGCACTGTTGAAGAGCTACGTGTCAAATAGCTTTCAATATGTTGAAATGAATGGATTCGCTTCTAGAAGAAAGCATATGGTCTCTGGGGTGCCACAAGGTAGTATTTTAGGTCCTGTCTTATTTAATTTATATATTAATGATATTGTACACATTTGTTCAGACATTAAGTTCATTATATACGCCGATGATACAAGTGCCTTGGTATCATCTCTTTCTGAAGCTGAAGGAATCCTTAAGGCGAACATTGTTTTGCGTAAATTAGACTCCTGGAGTTGTAACAATCATTTGATAATTAACGCGAACAAAACCAAAGTAGTTGTTTTTCGATCAAAAGGAAAACAAGTGTCGTTATAGGAAAACATAATATTTAGATCCGAACCGATTGACGTGGTAGACAGTGTTAAGGTATTTAAGGTATATTTTACATCAACATTACAATGGGAGGATCATATAAACAGTCTAATAAGTAAATTGAATTGCATAACGGGAATTTTAAATCGCAACCGCTATACTCTCCCGAAAAGAGTTAAACTGATGGTGTGCAATGGTCCCTTTGCCTCCTACCTAAACTACTCTCATTTAGTTTGGGGAACTGCAACAAACCCAAGCCTACTACAGTTGCACAGGCTACAGAAAAAGATATTACGAATCATTGTAGATGTCGATAAAACAGCACCAACTTCTCATATTTTTTCATCATCTAATATGCTAGACATAAACAACCTATACGTGTGTAAGGTGTGCCGGCAGTACCGTTTGAATACCCAACGAAACTGTTCGACTTTGAAAGAAATTGCAGAACTATGCTCTAACAATCCAATTTACAGAACTCGAAATCCAGAACAATGAAATGTTCCAAAATGCCGCCAAACCTATGGACAACAAATGCTCCGTAACACACTTCCACGATTATTGAACATTGTACAAATGCGTGGCATTGATATATTCAATAGGTCCCAATCATCACTGAAAATATATTTCGCAACGTACCCTATATAGGTTTCAAGCTGTAGTTTATTAACGTTAATTATGCTGAGGATATTGCCAGGTGCATGTTGATTGTCTTTTTCTCTTTTTTTCAGAGCGTATTTTCTGATGTGCATTATGTTGTCTTTTTTATTTATTTTTTCTTCTTTTTTTTCCTTTATTCATCTTTTTTAACGCCTGTAACCGTTGTGTGCCCACTTTCGTTTCACCCTGCTGCTCTACATGCCTTAAGGGGGCCGAGGACTTCTCAAGCCGCAGACACGGCTTTTCCCTCGGCCTCCTGCCACTTCTTTCTGGTGAATAAAATATTCATGATTGAAATTACGTCAACCGGACTCACGTCAACTGGTACGACCCTATAAAGAGAGAAAAATCATAGCGCCGATACCAGGCGGGTATTCCACGTGATGCACACTACGCCATCGCTGCTGCCAGTTGGGAATACGAAGCGGCGTACTGGAAAGAATACAGTGTAATATTTTCTTTATAGACAGCCTCCTTTGCACTGCATACCTCGCGTATGTAAGGAGATCAGAAGTTTGGACAACAGGCACGCATTCGTGCAGGGGGTGAACCAAGGTGTAGCACAGATTATGCAATTCTTTTTTTTTTTTACAATTTGTCGACCTACGGTTCCGTTCCAAGTGGCAACTAACGTTGTAGGTATTTCAGGTTTCATCGTGCGTCACTGGTCTTCTGAAACTTAGATATTTAAATGGGATTGGTGCACTCAGTTTACCTGCTGCATATCTGTGCAACTGTTTAGTTTATTTCCTGCGTTTTGTTCTACTAATTCAATAAGCGTGAACACATATAGTAGGAAGAAGCCTAAGTCCACCTGTTATAGTGGTTTAAGCCGACGATTCTTGCATACCTATATTGCGTGCCACTGCTCTTTATATGCCCAATGGTTTTAATATACAATGCTTTTGTTCGTACTTCGAGGTGTGCGTACGTATCAGCATTTCCTCTTTCGGCGCCGTGAACGATCCTGTCATCTGACACGCCACATTGGCTCAGTGGTCCATGTGGGCCTAAACGCCGGAAATAAAAAGAAAAAAAAAAAGCCACGGCGGATCGGTAGTTAGTGCGCTCGATAGCTGCAGCCATGAATGAGGGATCGAATCCCGGCGCGGCGGCAGCTTTTACGATGCGGCGAAAAGCAAGGCGCTCGTGTACTGTGCAATGCCATTGCATTTTAAGCAACCCCATGTGATCGACATTTACGGTAGTCCCTCACTACGGCGTCTCTCAGAGTCTGAGTCGCTTTGGCACGTTAAACCCTACAAACCAAGCCAAACTAGACCAACCCAATGCTAACTTTTCGATGGTACTCGATCTTTAGAGCGAGTATTGTGGCAAACACGAAATTGTTGATGCCCGTTGGTCGTCTGGTTTTAACATCGTACAAGCTCTGTCGTGCACTTTTTGCGGAGACTAGTGAGCTCTTCCGCCCTGCTTAATAGCAAGAACGGTACTCGTATTGGTGGCGTCAGGAGCGTTGTAGGATTCATCTAACCTTGTTATTTTCTTCGAGATGTTCTCTGGAGTATATGTTGGCGAATGTGGACCTACGAAATTGTTGTTAGCTAAGCCAAGTATGTTTCTATACACCGAAGTAATGACGAGGCGCGCAAAAAAATTCATTCATTTGTCTCGTCGACAGAGATGACGCACTGAGTGTGCCTTTTATGTGCACTCTGCGTGTTTTTCAAAAAAAAAAAAAAGAATTTTACTCTTTAGTAGAAGATCTATTGTAAGTTATTGTACCAAATATGTGAAGTAAATTCCAGAGACGAAGCTCACCCAAAATACATGGAGTTCAGACGTGATCAGAGAGTTTATTTCTCCCTGTAATAGAACGTATGTGCTCGCCTGCAATCAATTCGACAATTAATGACGCTATCCACACCGTGGGCGCGGGTGCACTAGCGCATTGGGGATATTTATGGAATTTATTTCTTCCTCATTAGCAGAGCCAGACACACGCACTGAGATACGCAAGTATGTCAAATAACCCGAAGAGTGACGGACAGTTCACTTTTAGTATAGCGTACGGACGCTTTCGTACGATAAACGCCAGCAAATTATGGGACGTTATTCCGTGTGTTGCATCGGCGCTTTTAGTTAGCCGTACGAAAGCGCGAACGCTAACTACGGTGGCGACATCTAGATTTAAAATTAAAAAACACTTTCAGGCTTTTTTTTTTTTTACACGGAAGCCAAAACTAGCCAAGTCGCACTTTAGCCAGTTTCTTTGCTGCGGCAGTTTGGTTGTACGCACTGTAGTTGTACCGTTGTACTGCGCGTTGAATGTTTTATCTTGTACAGCCGTCATGGTGCGTACCGGCCTTCTTTCATCCCCGTACTGCCAAGCATATTTGTGCTGGAACGACATCGAAGCGCTGATGATGCGCGAACGAGAGCCACGGCGTCGAGTATATGCTTCGCGGTATGGACTGCTGAACGTCGACACCCTCACAGATCACACATTTCGGTGTCATTTTCGCTTCGAAAAGGCAGACTTTCCCGTGCTAGTGAAGGGGCTAGAACTGCCTGAATACGTGATCAGCGCACAGGGAGTGCGAGTGCCAGGGCACGAAGCTTTGTGCATGTGCTTGCGACGGCTGGCGTATCCGAACCGGCTTTGCGACCTGCAAGATTTCTTCGGACGGCACTATTCTGTAATACCAAGCGTCACCAACAGGACTATGCTTCATATTGAGCAGAGGTTCGGGTTCCTGCTCGATGATCTGCTTTGCCACCAGTGGCTGACCCCGGCTGATTTGAGGGACATGGGCAACGTAAGTATATAAATAATTCAATAAACTGAAATGATGCAGCATCTAATGCTTGAGATAGAACCCAGGCACGCTGTTGGTTGATGTTATCTAAATGCTGACATGAACCTGAACGTATGCAGAAACTTTTACGCACTCTGTATTTACTTGCTTTCAGGCAGTTCATCTTAAAGGAGCCCCACTGCAGAACTGCTGGGCCTTCATAGATGGGACGGCACGACCTATTTGCCGGCCATCTGAGAACCAGCGGCTCTACTTTTCCGCCCACAAGAGGGTACATGCGCTGAAGTACCAGGCACTGATGTGCCCTAACGGGCTCATCTGTGAACTTGATGGGCCATATCCAGGCAGTAGGCATGATGCTGGTGAGTACCATGTTAAGGGTATTCATGTTTCCTAGTGTTGCATTTCACTGCACTGTAAGTATGAGGAAAGCATTAAGAGGAATATCAAAACTCATATCACAGGGTTTGATGAGGTCATTGATGTTCTTGTATGCTCAATTGATTTTTCTTCCATTCAACGAGCAAAAATATTCGAGTGGATATGGCAGCAGAAAGGATGTGGAAATAGTACCTTTTCAAAGCCAAATCAAATAGTGATTCAGACAATAGAATAGGCGTCTAAATGATAGAATTTTTGCTACTAGTGTGAACGTAAGCTGTTTTCAGAACTGTCGTCAAAGAAAATTACATCTGGTTTATTTGTATTCTGTGCCAATTAATGGAAAGTTGAGAAGCTCAAAGCATATTCGATTCACCACAAACACTTTTGAATGTAAATCATTCCATTCTCTTGAGTTGTCAAAATTTATTAGCTATTTGAAATTTCAAATATTCGCTTCCCTTCTGTAGCATGGTACCTTTCTTGCAGACAAAAGTTGTGTTCAGTGAGAATTGTACCTGATGTATTGAGTAGAGCATTTTGTGCTGGCCATGTTGTCTTGCGACAAAGGACATAGTGTTTTAATTTTTTACATTTTTGTTTCAGGAATTTTGCGACAGAGCAACCTGTACCAAAAACTAGAGCAGCTGGTCCTAGGTAATGATGCTGTAATATACGGGGACCCTGCTTATCCCCTCCGGCCCCTGCTCATGAAGCCATATGGTGGTGCACACCTCACAAGTGCTCAGCAGAATTTCAATGCTGCTATGAGCACAGTCAGGCAGGCTGTAGAATGGGGTTTTGGAAAAATCATCGCGCAGTTTGCATTTTTAGATTTCAAGAAAAATCAAAAGCTGCTATTGCAGGCTGTACCAAGAATGTACAGGGTAGCAGTTCTTCTAACTAACTGCCATGCTTGCATGTATGGTAATCAGGTTTCAAAATACTTCTGCCTGGAGCCACCTTGCCTGTTTGATTATCTGCACCCCACGCAGTTGTATACTATGCAATTGAATTCATTGTTAACAGTGCATTAGGTTTCGGTCTTGTATTTCTGTTATTGTTTCTCGTTTTATTTCCACGCCTCTTTCTATGCCTCTGTTTGCGAGACATTGTATAACTTAAATCAATGTTACTGGCTGGTGCTCTGTTCATGTTCTTCCCCTTTAAGCTTCAATGTTTAATTTTGTGTTTTGTATTTTTGCTAATATTCATATCCTTTTATATGTTTTGTTGTAGTTTTTGTAATTGTGGTTTGTTTACTTTTGATTGCACGCTGTTACGACCAAGCATCCGCATTTGCGCGCTCTATTGTTCGCCTGTGGGCATGGAAAAGTTTTGTGAATATGTGGTGATGGTCCATTGGCTCTAAGTGAGCCTGTTTCCAGGAATCCTGTTTTGTAAGCATGTTTTGCTTTGTGGACAACCTGCAAATGCCAAATTGGCCCTGTCAAGAGAACGTCTGGAAAAACACAAAGAAACGTCCCCCTGCGGGAAATAGCAGGAAGTGCTTTCTTTTGTTCACCCTTCCAGTCGAGAAGTGCTATCCTCCAGTGATGAATGCCTCCTATCCAAAGGAGACGACAGAGTGACATGTCCGCTGACGTGCAGGACAAGAGAAGAGCATGACTCATACGGCCATTAAGTGATTTCCCGGGAATGCAGGAAAGATTTGCAATTGTCGAAAAGGGACCATGTTGGGAGCCCTATGCGGCGCCACGTGCACTCGGGTTTCTGAGAAGTAAAACCCCCAGAACCAGCCTGTGGTTTCTTTGCTGAAGAATAGAAATGTACCTCCTCTCCTCGCCGTTCCCAAGCTTTTCCCGCCAACAAGTGATCACGCCCAACGAATGAATGCCGGACCAGTCAGTGCTTCAGACCATCAGTGCAGTGATGTGTTCGATTGGATGCCGATACCTGAGGGGCGTGCCCTGGATTTGGTTGGTCAGCATCTTCAGAGAGGGGCTGGACATAGGGGGTTTTTAAGGACGCTGCAGAGCACGAAATGTCGCTCTGGGCCCTGGGTAAACGGCTCATCCAGTCGCTTCTCGCTATGAACTCTTAACGCTTGTCATTTTGCTGATGTACCCTTCTTCTTCATGTAAATATTCTTGTAAATACGTTTTCTCAAAGTGCCAGTAAACCTGCTTGTACATATTTTACCAACTTCGAAGATTCAGTCCTTCTTCAACCCGGAGTCTCTGCACGCTACCAAGTGAAGGCCGGGTCGCCATAGCCCCAGCGTCACGACAACTGGTGACCAGCGGTGGGATCTGAATCTACAAGCCACAACATCTGGTGATTGGAGGTGGATCTGAAGCTACAAGCCACAACACCTTGTGATCGGAGGTGGCATCTCAAGCAACAAGCAGGAGCAACAATCGGCCAACAAGAGGGCAGCTCGGAACATCGATCGCATGTGTGGGTGAGTGCTTGGCTTTTCTTCTGATGTGGACCAGGTTCTAGAACAGGGTTAGATTTTAGAACTGGTAAAGAGAGTGTGGAAACGCCTTTAGGTTTGGTAGTTTGCACTGTTGTTTTGGAAGTAGCCGACACTCGGAGCGATCATGGACCTACAAAAGCTGCAGAAACCGGAACTGTTGCAATTGTGTGAGGAATTGGGAATTGATACAAGTGGTTTGGCACGAAAACCTTTGATTATAAAGGCAATCACAGATTTGGGAGCCGATGATGAGGAGCTCAGTGAAGCATGGAACCTCATCGGTCAAAAAAAGGAACAGCTCAGACAGCAGAAAGAGCGGGAAAAAGAGGAAAAGGAGCGGGAAAAAGAGCAGAAAGAGCGGGAAAAAGAGGAAAAGAGGCGTGAGCGTGAACTTGAGAGGGAAAAAGAGGAAAGGGAGCGCGAACGTGAGTGGGAAAAAGAGGAAAAGAAGCGTGAAAGAGAAGCAAAAAAGCTGGACCAAGAAATTGAGCTCCGGAAATTAGAACTAGAGTTGAGCAAGAGGTCGGGCAATTGTCCCCAGCTAGCGGTACCTCTTCTCAACAAGGAGGCAGATTTCAAGATGTCAAAGTACATGCAGCCATATGTGATATCAGGGGATATCGGTCTGTATCTGGCTAACTTTGAGCGAACCTGCGAAAAACTGTCCTTCCAGCGAGACACTTGGTCTCAGAGATTATTGACGGTTCTGCCCTGCGAGGCAGCGGAGGTTGTCGCGCGGCTAAGCAAGGAGGACGCGGACAACTACGAGAAGGTCAAAGCTTGCCTTCTGAGAAAGTATAGGCTTAGCGCCGAGGCGTTCAGACAACGTTTTCGGAAAGCTACTAAGTCCAGGGACGAGAGTTACCCTGAATTCCTGTACAATTTAAGAGTTAATTTGGGCGAGTGGCTAAAGAGCCCCGATTCCTACAGTGATAGGGACGCTGTAGTCGAGCAAATTCTTTTGGAGCAGTTTTATAACTGCCTCCCAGAAAAAGAAAGAAATTGGTTACAGGACCGAGGCGAAATTAAGTCGGCAACTGAAGCTGCCGAACTTATTGAGGAGTATGCTTCGCGCCGACAATTCAGCAACCCAGCAGTGGATAGGCCCCGCAATCCCAAGTTCAGTGTGAAAAACCGTCAGGAAAGGCACTTTGCTAGAGTTGGAAACGAAGAAATGAAGGTTTCTTCAGGCAAATTCCCTAGAAAGGACGGCAGTGAGAAAAGTGGGGAAGTGACCAACGTGCAGAACACAAAGAATAAGCTTGAGGCTAGGAAGCCGCTCACATGCTTTAGGTGTAATGAGCAGGGTCACATTGCCGTCAACTGCCGGAAAGAAAAGATTGCTTTCTCGTATGTCAGGGACTGCGATGAAAATATGCAGCTTTTAGAACCCTACCTGCATGACCTAGTAGTCAACGGGAAGCCTTGCAAGGTACTGCGCGATTCGGCCGCAACGATGGATGTTGTCCATCCGGCGTATGTATCGCCTTCCGACTATACAGGACAGTGTGCATGGATCCGACAGGTAGTTGAGGAACAGAGTGTGTGCTTGCCGATCGCGAACGTGGTCATCGAGGGCCCTTTCGGCGAATTAACAACCGAGGCTGCCGTTTCAGGAAAGCTTCCTAAGTGCTATCCGTATTTGTTCTCCAACAAATCGGACATGCTGCTGCGAAAGAGGGGCATCCTTTTCGGAGACAGAGTTGTGCAAGCCTTAACACGTTCAAAGGCGCGAGAACTAGCTACACTGCTCATTCCAGAAAAATCCACAGCGGAGGAAACGGCAGTTAAAACAATGGTAAATGCGGAAGATAGCAGGTCAGAAAACTTTGAGAGCGAGGCATCTCAGATAAGTCAACTTGAAAGTGAGCTTGATGAGACGCGGAATGAGGACGTTCTTGAGAGTAACCTCTTGCCGCCAGTGTCTAGTAATCTCACGAGACTTTTAAGTGGAACCCGAGAGGACTTAGCTATAGAGCAAGCCAATGATCCCAATATACAGGAGATAAGGGAGCGCCACCGCGCCACTAAGACAGCAAACAATATTTCTTTCGAGATGAGAAAGGGAGTGCTGTATCGCTTATTCAAGGATAAGCGCGGAGTAGAGCGGGACCAATTAGTCGTTCCCCAAAAGTACCGCGGAGACTTACTGCGACTTTCCCATGGCAGCTCGTGGTCATGTCACCTTGGAATAAAGAAAACAAAGCAGAGGCTGTTGCAAGAATACTATTGGCCTGGATGTTTTAAGGACACGGAAAATTTTGTACGGTCATGCGACACGTGCCAGCGGGTTGGAAAGGCGCAAGATAAGTGGAAAGCTCCGATGGTGTTAGTACCAATCATTACCGAGCCGTTTCACCGGTTAGTAATAGATATAGTTGGGCCACTTCCTGTGACCGAGTCAGGGTACCGTTATATCCTCACTATGTTATGCCCAGCCACAAAGTTTCCAGAGGCTGTTCCGCTGCGCGAGGTGACGTCCGAGAGTGTAGTGGATTCGCTGCTGTCAGTGTTTGCACGAGTTGGATTCCCTTCCGAGGTCCAAAGTGATCAGGGTAGCGTTTTCACGAGTGTCCTCACCACCTCATTTCTCGAGCGATGCGGCATTAAGGTAGTGCATAGCTCGATCCATCATCCGCAGAGCAACAGCGTAGAAAGATGGCACTCTGTTCTCAAACGAGTCCTGAGGGGACTGTGCTATGAAAACAAGCGCGAATGGGATACCTGCCTGCCTGCAGCGCTTTTCGCTTTGCGGTCAGTGCCGCACGAATCCACTGGATTTAGCCCAGCCGAGTTGGTGTACGGAAGGTCACTGCGCTCACCTTTGCGAATGGTGCGCGAAGCCTGGGAGGGGCGCGGAGAAGACCCAACAGTAGTAGAATTCATTCTGAACCTCTTGAATCGCTTACATAACACTAAGGAACTCGTTGAGGCCAGCATGAAGTCAGCCCAGGCTCGTTCCAAGGTGTACTATGATAAGTCAGCCCGTCAAAGGACGTTTTGTATCGGGGACCAGGTGATGTTGCTGAGAAGTTCAAGGCAGAATAAGCTCGAAGTACAGTGGGAAGGACCGGCTGAAGTCGTTGCAAAGCTTTCTAACACTAACTACGCAGTGAAAATTCCCGGTAGGCGTAAAGAAGTGCGCATTTATCATTGCAATCTTATGAAGCCTTATGTGCAGAGGGAAGCCGTGGTAAATCTAACGTTAAACCTTCCCGAGGAGATGGGGGACAACTTGATTTGCCTCAGCGGAAAAGGAAGCAACGCTCAGGAGCTTCTCAAAAAGACGGAGCAGAGAGGAGAACTAAAGAAATCCCAGCTGTCCGATCTGGGCGAGATAATAACAGAGTTTGAGGCCTGCTTCGTGGACAGGCCAGGCAGAACTGATTTGACTGAGCACGATATTGAGCTGACTTCAGACGTGCCAGTGCGATCAAGGTGCTACCGATTTTCTCCAAGGCAAAGAGAAATTCTGGATAGGGAAGTAACTCGCATGCTGGAATTGGGAGTAATAAAACCCTCGGAAAGCGATTATGCTTCGCCTATGATCTTAGTAGAAGCTCCAGGTAAAGACCCTAGGCCTGTGGTAGACTACCGAAAGCTAAATTCTCTCACCAGGGATCAAGTGTATCCTATTCCGAATATTGAGGAGAGAGTAGAACAGGTCAGTAGAGCGGCATATGTGACTACGCTGGACCTTACTCGAGGATACTGGCAAGTACCGCTCACTGAACGCGCCAGCAGATACGCGGCTTTCGTCACTCCGACGGGCAGCTACCAGCCAACAATGATGAGTTTCGGGCTCAAAAATGCTCCATTTTGTTTTTCCCGACTCATGGATAGGGTTTTAAAGGGGTGTGAAACATTCGCGGTGCCTTATTTAGACGACATTGCGGTTTTTTCCGACTCATGGGCGGACCATATGGTACATCTAAGAGCTGTACTGAGCCTTTTGCGTCAAGCTGGACTAACCGTAAAGGCCGAGAAATGTTGCCTGGCAAGGGCGACCGTGGACTACTTGGGTCACAATGTAGGTCAAGGTTTCAGGAAACCCAGCGAGATTAAGATTTCTGCGGTAGCAGACTACCCGCGGCCGAGCACGAAGACGGAAATTCGAGCATTCCTGGGTCTGACTGGGTACTACAATCACTACATCCCTAACTATTCAGCTTTGGCTAGCCCTCTGACCGACGCTCTCCGCAAGACAGAACCGACAAATGTAGTCTGGGACGAACAAAAGGAAGCCTCCTTCGTAAACCTGAAGGCTGTGCTGATTAGCCGTCCGGTATTGCGAGCTCCAGACTATGGCCGAGAATTCACGGTCCAGTGTGATGCCAGTGATCGAGGGTTAGGTGCTGTTCTCTGCCAGAGAGATGACGACGGTAATGAGCACCCCGTGCTCTACTTGAGCAGAAAACTGAGTTCTAGAGAGAGGGCTTATTGCGCGTCAGAGAAGGAATGCGCTTGCATTGTATGGGCCATTCAAAAATTGCAGTGCTATCTTGGAGGGGCCAAATTCACCGTAGAGACGGACCATTGTCCCCTGGCTTGGCTGCAAACTGCGACATCGAAGAACAGTCGCCTTCTTAGGTGGAGCTTGATTTTACAGCAGTACAATTTTGAAATAAGATACAAAAAGGGGAAGTTAAATGGGAATGCGGACGCGCTTAGCCGCTCTTTCTAAGCGGTCCGAGATGTTCCTCACCATGTATCCAAATTGATAATCAGGTTTTTTTTTTTTTCGTGCGCTTGAATATAGATGACTATGTAAAGCAGCACGTTTGGTTTTCGAGGCATACGTGGGTCCTGAACGTCTTGAGAGTGGGCTTTTCTCGAACAACAATGGCAGTTTTCTTTTGACCTGGTCTCTTCAGACGGGAGCCGAGTGCTTGCTTCGACATGTGGTTGAGTTTCAGATAGCTCAAGCAATTTGGCCTACAACAATCAAGACAACGCGACAAGCAACAGCGAGCTTCAAGCGTTCACGTGCAGGCCATTAAGTCGTCTCTTCATGCAGCAGCTGCGGCTGCTGCCCTCCGAGTCTCTTCTGGCGGGGGAGGAGGCTGTTACGACCAAGCATCCGCATTTGCGCGCTCTATTGTTCGCCTGTGGGCATGGAAAAGTTTTGTGAATATGTGGTGATGGTCCATTGGCTCTAAGTGAGCCTGTTTCCAGGAATCCTGTTTTGTAAGCATGTTTTGCTTTGTGGACAACCTGCAAATGCCAAATTGGCCCTGTCAAGAGAACATCTGGAAAAACACAAAGAAACGTCCCCCTGCGGGAAATAGCAGGAAGTGCTTTCTTTTGTTCACCCTTCCAGTCGAGAAGTGCTATCCTCCAGTGATGAATGCCTCCTATCCAAAGGAGACGACAGAGTGACATGTCCGCTGACGTGCAGGACAAGAGAAGAGCATGACTCATACGGCCATTAAGTGATTTCCCGGGAATGCAGGAAAGATTTGCAATTGTCGAAAAGGGACCATGTTGGGAGCCCTATGCGGCGCCACGTGCACTCGGGTTTCTGAGAAGTAAAACCCCCAGAACCAGCCTGTGGTTTCTTTGCTGAAGAATAGAAATGTACCTCCTCTCCTCGCCGTTCCCAAGCTTTTCCCGCCAACAAGTGATCACGCCCAACGAATGAATGCCGGACCAGTCAGTGCTTCAGACCATCAGTGCAGTGATGTGTTCGATTGGATGCCGATACCTGAGGGGCGTGCCCTGGATTTGGTTGGTCAGCATCTTCAGAGAGGGGCTGGACATAGGGGGTTTTTAAGGACGCTGCAGAGCACGAAATGTCGCTCTGGGCCCTGGGTAAACGGCTCATCCAGTCGCTTCTCGCTATGAACTCTTAACGCTTGTCATTTTGCTGATGTACCCTTCTTCTTCATGTAAATATTCTTGTAAATACGTTTTCTCAAAGTGCCAGTAAACCTGCTTGTACATATTTTACCAACTTCGAAGATTCAGTCCTTCTTCAACCCGGAGTCTCTGCACGCTACCAAGTGAAGGCCGGGTCGCCATAGCCCCAGCGTCACGACAACGCCTGTATCACCCCCCCTCCCCCCTCCATGTAATACCCTCGAACTGAGGGCCCTTAGGGGTATGTTGTATATAAAAAAAAAACTGGGCTGAATGTTTGGTTCCGTACTAAACTGTCTTTCGGCTACTGCTGCCTTGTCTTTTTTCACCAATGCCAAGCTGTAAACAGCACACTTCCATTCTGCTGGGATCGGCGAGTCATGACAGAGGCAAATTAAACCAGACTGTTTTCACAATTGTTACGACCAAGCATCCGCATTTGCGCGCTCTATTGTTCGCCTGTGGGCATGGATAAGTTTTGTGAATATGTGGTGATGGTCCAATGGCTCTAAGTGAGCCTGTTTCCAGGAATCCTGTTTTGTAAGCCTGTTTTGCTTTGTGGACAACCTGCAAATGCCAAACTGACCCTGTCAAGAGAACGTCTGGAAAAACACAAAGAAACGTCCCCCTGCGGGAAATAGCCGGAAGTGCTTTCTTTCTTTTGCTCACCCTTCCAGTCGAGAAGTGCTATCCTCCAGTGATGAATGCCTCCTATCCAAAGGAGACGACAGAGTGACATGTCCGCTGACGTGCAGGACAAGAAAGGAGCATGACTCATACGGCCATTAAGTGATTTCCCGGGAATGCAGGAAAGATTTGCAATTGTCGAAAAGGGACAATGTTGGGAGCCCTATGCGGCGCCACGTGCACTCGGGTTTCTGAGAAGTAAAACCCCTTGTCAGAACCAGCCTGTGGTTTCTTTGCTGAAGAATAGAAATGTACCTCCTCTCCTCGCCGTTCCCAAGCTTTTCCCGCCAACAAGTGATCACGCCCAACGAATGAATGCCGGACCAGTCAGTGCTTCAGACCATCAGTGCAGTGATGTGTTCGATTGGATGCCGATACCTGAGGGGCGTGCCCTGGATTTGGTTGGTCAACATCTTCAGAGAGGGGCTGGACATAGGGGGGTTTTAAGGACGCTGCAGAGCACGAAATGTCGCTCTGGGCCCTGGGTAAACGGCTCATCCAGTCGCTTCTCGCTATGAACTCTTAACGCTTGTCATTTTGCTGATGTACCCTTCTTTTTCATGTAAATATTCTTGTAAATACGTTTTCTCAAAGTGCCAGTAAACCTGCTTGTACATATTTTACCAACTTCGAAGATTCAGTCCTTCTTCAACCCGAGTCTCTGCACGCTACCAAGTGAAGGCCGGGTCGACGTAGCCCCAGCGTCACGACACAATGTACGATTTTAATGGCCCTTAATTGTCATTACTGGCTTAGTTTCTGTGCAATGGCACTTAACACATTCACCAGTGCCTGCTGCGTTGCATTGTTGAGCTCGTTTTGTTGCTGCCTTTCTCTGAGTTCGTTGGCACGAGCTTCTAGTTCAAGCTCACGCAGCTTATACTTTTGCTCCAATTTTTTTGCCTTCATTTCTTTTCGCTTCTCCCAGCGTTTCTGCTTTTGCTCGAGGCGCATTTTTTCAAGCATGATACGCTCTTTCTCAACTTCTATTTCCTTGTCTTTCAATGCCCGTTCATGGTTCCATCTTTTTTCTAAAAATTCTTGGTCTTCATTCCCGGACCTTGGCTTTCTTTTTCCTGCAAATGCACAATTAAAACAATGCAATTAATGTACAGCATTGTTTTAGTGCAGAATGAAAATAGGACAGGTATGGACGAGCAAGCTAGATTTTCATGTTTGCAGAGCAGCATAGGTAGCACTGAGTACAGTATATCGACTACTCAAACCTAGAATTACGCAGCTGTATTGAGTACTACACTTACTCCGCCTGCTTTCAATTGTGGCAGCAGGCTCATCTTGTGCATCTGCCTGCATCTGCTGTTGTGTAGGTGTGCTGATGCACGCTGCACTTGTACTTGCTATTTCCTGTGGTGGTGTTGGGCTTCGATGCACAATTCCTTCCTCCTCCGCTTCTGTGCTGCAATACATCTGTTCAAAAATGGAGGATGCAGATGCCAGTGCACTGCAGCTGGCGTCAGCTGATGGTGAGCCTGCACAAAGCAGCATATGCACATCATCTGTTTTAGCATACAGACTTTGTTCTCAATAAAATACATTTCATCTCGAATGCACCCTGACCATTATTTTTTGTCATGAAGTTCTGCAATACCGCCAGGTACTGGGTGATTGTAAGAAACACAGCAGTAATGCTTGATGAAAAGTGCAGCATACGTGACGAGCCATTTCTACTCTGCAGATGTAATTTTCTTTATTCACTTAATCCACAGTCAATAGTGCAAATGTTCACCTGCCACGCATAGAGTGCTGTTTGGAAACTTGCTTGGCCTTATACAAATGACTATGTTTGGATCTAATGTCTAAAGCACAATATAATATATATGGTTTGATTTGTAGGGTCTAACACCTCAAAGCGCTTAGGATGCCTGTTGGAACGCTCCGGTTAACTTCGACCAACTGAGGCTCTTAAAAAAAAAAAAAAAAAGTTACGTGCTCTGAGATCGTACAGCACACAGGTGCTTTGTGTTTCGCCTTCTTCGAAACGCGGCCGCCTCAAGCTGGTATCGAGCCTGGGCTCCCTGGCTCCGAAATCGAGCGCCCCAACCACTACGCCACTGTGGCGGAGTCAATACAACAGAAATAGCCTGTGCATACACCATGAACAACATTTTGATGACAGTAATTAGCAGGTGAATTAAAAAGAAGTGATGTTCTCGTTTACATACCATTATAATCGTGCACAGGTGATGCTGCAGCACTTGCAGCGCAGGCGGAGTCCCGTACCTCGTTTGCAAAAGTTTTCTGGGCAGCACTAAGCTGCATTTTGCGGGGCTTGATTTTATGCCCAAACTCCCTCGCAAGGTCAGAGATCTCTTGCAGGAGTTTTTCTTTTTCCTCGTACTCTTCTTCTGTACCAGATCTAGGAGGAACAGCAGCTATATAAAACAATTGCAAAACAAGCACCAATTGCAAACGCAAGCACCATCGATGTTCTCTTGTTATCCGATTTCTTGCGCATGCACGAATGGTTATGAGGAAAGAGAAGGCGCAGCAGACACTCACGCATGGTGGGAATCTGAACTGTGCCGTGAGCGAAGCGTTGAAGGAGACGATGAAGCAATAGAAAGAGGCGCCTTAGAAGAGAGCCGGAGGTGGCTGATGGTAGTTTCCAGAACACTGCAAGCAAATTCTGAGGTACAGTATAAGCTTTACATCAACAAAATTGAGTACTCACTTCCGGAGGCACATCCTGTCATTTGCTATGAACTGGGATAGGAGCAGATCAAGTCGCTCCCGCAACGCCCGAACACTAAACAATTTGCCTACGGCAAAATGAACATTCCTCTCGATCAGCGGCCATCGAGAAGGGTCTCTGAAAGGGTTTTCAGCGTTGACCTCACGAAGTAGTGCTAAATCGTCTGCGGCTACAAACCGGAGACGAGCAGCAGGTTTTCGCTGCGCTGCACTCGCTGAAGCTGCCATCTCACACACGCGATGCGACAAGGGCTGCAAGGGCAACGACTGAAAAAATCAACCACTGTTTACGGATACATGCGTGTAAGCAGTCAAGCCAAGGCGATCCACTTCATGACGTTGCCATGCCAACAAAACAACGCTACTCGTGAGGCTTAGGGACTGCGCTGTCGCCGTGCAAAATAAAAAACAGAGGTAAATATTCGCTAAATATTTGTGCTCAATGCTACACGAGGCAAAGCGAAGAACCCGTGTGCCATTTATAGGCGGCAGCGCGCCCAAAAACGCGGTAACGAAGACAAATTCACTCTGAAGCGGGCGGCCTGGATGCCGCCATCTTGTCAACGCTAATCTCCCATCGTACGTGAGGGCCGGGCACGATAAACTCGAGTTTCGGCGTACGCTGGCCGATCGTACGAAAGAGCTCGGCCTCGGATATCGTATAGCGCATGCGCAGTGCGCGTCACGTTATTTTTGGCGTGCGCTATTCCTCTGCGTGTGTCTGTGTACGCTATACTAAAAGTCTCTAATGGCACACAAAGGTGTTACGCATCCCTTTTTCTCTCGCGAGCAAACAAGAATCCGCAGCGAGTCGGACGGCTCTCGCTTCGCCATGTTCCACGCGGAGAACAGGGGAGGCTGGGGATTTCTAGGGACAATTGTGGCACTGAGCTGGGAAAAATTCTGCCATTCGTTTTCATATGATTGCGAGACTAATTGTAGTACCTATGTTCGTGCAACCAGAGCCGGAATAGAAGCTTGTATCCCCATCGCCAGCCATTACGGCTTCGAGTGTGCTCAGATGCTCGTCAATAGCTTGTCAGTGATCCGAGAATAGATAGCGCGCCTACTGAACTGACGAATGTGTTGAGACGAAGACGAGCGGCGCCTATCCAACGCAGCAATAGAGCGAGCAGCAAGGGGCTGAATTCCGTACCGCTCACAGTCACAAACCACTCACAATGCTCTGCTCCTATTGGTCGGCCCTGTAGCGGCAGACATATTGAACTTTGGCGTCACCACCGACTTCACCGGTGAGTGCGTTTTACGTCACGAACACGACTAAAGTGATGACGTTGCACAAACGCGGAATTGTGACTGAAATTGTGAGCGCAGCGGAGTAGGCACAAACCGCTCACAAAGTTGCGAGCGAAAATAACGGCTGTTTGTTTACCTCGAGACACGCCGCCTGAGACTGTGGCGTCGACGCGATCTACGACGAAGCACACGTAGACTCGTTTGAATCGGCCTTTTGCGTTTTCCTGTGCTGCCACTTCGTGCACAACGCCGCAACCAAACTGGCGGGATACTGCGCCGCACGGACACGGTCCTCCGCACGCTGAGCCCCGCTGCGGAGCACATTTTCTTGGCGCACATAATTTTGGTTCTGTCGACGATGGCGTGTCCTGGGCAGCACCTGATACCTGGCGGGTATCTAGGGATAAGTGATGGCTGGGTGTCATGCCCGAGGAATGCAGCGAAGCCTACTGACGAACAAATTCAGCGGTACCTGCAGTCGTCCGGCATGCGATGCGATCGCCAGTTGAGTAAGAGCCACCGCTTCAAAGATGAAGGCTACATACGAAACGTAATGTTTCGAAACATTGTATAAATGGGATGTAAGGCAAGAAAAAAAAAAAACAAAGACCAATGCAACCAGAACCAGGAGTGTTTCATGCTACTATTCCAGCCTTTTTTGCACTGAATTTGGAAGTAACCAGAACATCTGCATTAGTGAAGTGTGTTCAGCTGGGCCCACCCACATTGAGGGCTGGGCAAGTAGTTAAGAATTTCTTTGGGCTCCGCCCAGGCCAATAATTACGGCCCATGCAGTGCTCTAATTAGCAGTGTAAATGAAATACACTGTGCGGTCTGTAATAGCTGTTGTGTACTTCTATCCCACTTCATATGTACTTCATCCCACCTTTGCAAAGTTTCTACGTTAATGCAGAATACACAAATAAACAAAAATGCCAAGTTGAAGTGACTGAACCATGCCATGCTTCTGTACATTATGCTATTGTCTTAAACAATGACTTGATAACCCTGATATGCACTGCTATGACTGCTCCTTGATTGCTGAAGCAGCGGCAACATATTGCCTCGAAACCTTCAAAACTGTATTTGTTGTTTTTTAACAGCCGCCGGCATGTGGCCTTATCGCTGTGATTCTGGCACGCGTATCAATTCTGTATTCCGTGTTTGTTCATGCTCGTTGTCGCGATACGACGCGTTATCATTTTCTTTGTCGCGAACGATGAGCCGAGATTTGTCTCGAAGATTCCGATCACTTGCGCATGTTTTTAGAATATTCCACCTTGTGCTAGCAGCAGTTTACGACGTTATCTAGATTGTTCTGAGCAGCCTTTAAATTAAGCGTTGACGAGTGTGACGGGCATTCTGTATTCGACGATCGACGAGCACGTTTTGTTGCTATCGCCGGAGCCGAGTTGCTGAGTTCTTTTGCGGACGCAAGTCAGCTCAATAAAGAGTTTCTTCAGTGCAATCACCGACTCTTCATTTGTGTCATCGACCGTGGTCACCACCACGTGACATCTGGTGGAGGTGCTGAGAATATGTGAGAAAAGAAAGTTTAGCAACTATGCTGCAACCACATATCTACCAGTTTCTGAAACAGCCTTCTCGCTCCTCTGAGTCAGCATGTGACACTAAATGTCCATTAAATAATGCAGCGACATCTGTAACCCATCAAGTTTCAATGCATTACAAGCATATGGTAAAGAAACTGAATGTGGATAGTCCAATGCTACATGAAATTTTAATGAACACTCTCAAAGGCAACGAACTTGGTGGTGTTATGGGACAGCCATCAAAATCTCTAAGGTCTGACTTTGAGAACGGTGTTGCAGCCACTCAAGTTCGTAAAAAAAAAGAAAAAAAAAACAATATTCGACACCTAGAAACAAGCTTCAAATATTGGCAGGTTGACGACAGAAAAGTTTCTTCCATGTTTCTGTTTTAAGTGAAATGTTTACTAAATTCTATAGCTTTTAGACGTGTGCACGTTTGTCCCCACAAGCATTGTTCTGGCAGGTGGTAGCTGGTCGCTGACTCCTCTGGTTACTTTTGTTTCACTGTCCGGTTTGTCGCACGTTGAAAGCGGCTCATAGCATTCGCCCGCTTCGCCTCGTTGCTCGAAAAGTTGAATATTGTCGGGATGAAATCAGGGTGCCGCGGTGATATGGAGGGCTTTCCTGCTCATTAAAAAAAAGTTTCATTACAGCTTCCAAAAATATTTAACCTCAGTGCCTAGTCGAACATGTTACAAAGTGGTTCCCGCACAGTCTTGATGCGCTCGCCGGCTCCCAAGGGCGCTCTTGATCGTTCTGCCGACGAACAGCTTTTATTCAAGCTTCGCGGTGAAGACGGTCTCGTGAAGCGCTTGGAAATCGAAAAAAAGGCGATGCTGCTTCCCTTTAAACATTGTGTATCGCAATCAAACGCTACACAAGTAGTCGGAATCGTCAGGAGCGTCGCACTATCCAACAACGACCACTGAAACAACCGCAGAAATGCAGGCGCCGCGGGCAGCCGCCGGTTTGTTTACCCCACCGCCGGAGCCGATCGCGGCGGCCACGAACCCACCAGTCCGCTTCGCGACTACGCCGCTAGGGGTTGGGCGCATGCGCAGTCGCGTCCCGCAAAAGGCCGATTGCCGGACGAGCTGTCCGACGCTGTAGAACTCGAGAACCGGCTGAAAGGGGAGTTGTGCGAGGATTGCCGACGATACGCGCCCGGTTTTTTTCTACTGGAGGCTTCCAATTTCCGTTGGTAGCGTAATACCTTTGGCATCCCACCGCCGTCGGTCAGCAAGAGCGTGCATCGGTAGCGGAAGCATCGGGCGTCATTTTTATTGCCGTCAAGGCACCGTTGGGTGACACTCAAACAAGTCGCAAGGCAAGGGGATCAACGTTGTGAAAATCGCAAAAGTGAGCAGACTTCGGCTTTTTTTTTTCAACGCGTGTGTCTGGCTACGAATTCTGAAGGTCACAGTAAAGTTGGGCTGTGCCTATTTTCCCTCAGCTCTGCGACGCCTACATGCTTATTCCGCCGGCCGAAGATCCTCGCTGCCTCGAATCTTACGTTCTTACACGTACGGAGCGCATTTGTCTGGCGGTACTCTTCCATTGTGGACGTAGGCCTGCAGAACGCCTGCGACTTTTTTCTGTGCACGTTTTAAAGAAGCCCTGTTGGTCATCGAACGACCTAGATTATATCCATTGAGCTGAGTACCAGAGCAGCAACAGTAGCTTTGTTTTGGTTTATGGGGTTTTAACGTCCCAAAGCGACTCAGGCTACGAGAGACGCCGTAGAGAATAGAGAGTTTTAGAATAGGGGGCCCCAAGCTTTGGGGCCCCCCAAGGAGCTTGGGGCGTCGAAATGCGCATGCGCAGAACGTAAGGCGCGCTTGGGGTCTTGGGTTAACGCTAGGGGCAGCCCCTATTTTTCGGAAATAGCGTTCGCCCCAAGCCGCCGTTGGGTCGCTTGGGTTACGGCAACATGGCGGCGACCGGCCAAGCGGCGGCCGCTCGCATCGGCACACATTCGTCGTCACCGCTCCATGGTGTCACGCGTTCATGGCAAACGAAAGGCCAACGAAGCTTATGCTATGTCTCATGATGCCCGCACCACCAAATTTTAGCAATAAAACGCCCTATATTTTCTGATTGCTTCCGGATTTACCGAGCTGCTAGGCCTAGCGAGTTCGCCTCGTTCGGTTGCCATGGGGACCTGACGGCGGAAAGCGCGGAAGGTTCAAATGAGTTTTCTCGGCCTGGATTGACAATTGGCCGATTTCGTCTTGTATGACAAAAAAAGTTTGTATAACTGGTAGTTTTAATATAGTTTTGTGCAATAGTAGCACTTTTTGATTAACAAAATAGCGTTGTTGGCTCTTATATATTTAAATGCTTTCTCTTGGTTTACCGTTGTGGCGCTGCAATCGACGAACGCAAGCCCGGCTCCGCTGCGTCGGGAAAACCCCTATCCTAAAACTTGCCGCTCGGCTAGCACGTTGCGCCGCCGCACGCTATTTCCTTGGGGGCCCCAAGCCTTGGGTCCCCCTATTCTAAAACTCCCTGATGGCTTCGGAAATTTTTACCACCTGGGGCTCTTTTCAGCGTGCACTGATAACAAGCGGCACATGGGCGTCTTGCTTTTCTCCTCCATCGAAAAGCGGCTACCTCGGTCAGGATTCGATTCCGCAACAGCAGTCGAGCGCCGTATCCACTGCACCACTGTGCACAGCCGAGCAGTAAATGGTTATTGTGTTTACATCTATTGCATTTGCTGCTTAAGAAACCGTGATGCTTGCGTTATGCAAACAATCAGCGCATTGTTTATGTAATGTAACGCTACATGCGCTGTCCTTACAACGGTGCTCGCTTGAGCACTGTCACGAGTTGTCGGAATGACTGTGAATGTTTAGTAAAAACAGGCTGTGCGCTAGTTAGTATGGATCCTCAGTTGTATAATACATGTTATGATAGGCTCGACTGAAAGTGGGCCTAAGTGGATGTTATTTGTTTTGTTTGTTATGCAGGGGACAGTGCACTACCCACTGGATTCACAGCTGCTTACACCAGTGCGAAGCCATTCCAGCTCCAGCTCGCTTTCCCTTTCTTCCTATCGCCTTGCAGCCTGGTGCAGTTGGCTGTGTTCACTAGTTGTGTTAAGCGTGCTTAAATGGGCAGTAAATATTTGCGATGCTGGGATCGGAAAATGTCATTTCAGGAAGAGGGCCTGCAGTCCATGAGTGTGGGACGGTAGCAGGGTTGTTATGATGCACTCATCATAATCATCATCAGCAGCCGCAGCAGCAGCAGCCTGACTATACCCACTGCAGGGCGAAGGCCTCTCCCATATTTCTCCACTTAACCCGGTTCTGTGCTAGCTGCATCCAATTGACCACTGCGAACTTCTTAATCTCATCCACCCACCTAACTTTCTGCCGCCCCCTGCTACGCTTTCCTTCCCTTGGAATCCAGTTTGTTACCCTAAGCGACCATCGGTTATCCTCTCTTCGCACTACATGTCCTGCCCATGTCCATTTATTCTTCTTAATTTCCTCTAGAATGTCAGTAACTTGAGTTATTTCTCTGATCCACTCTGCACGTTTCCTATCTCTTAATGTTACCCCTACCATTTTTCGTTCCATAGCCCTCTGGGTTGTCCTCAACTTAAGTAGAACTCTCTTGGTTAGCCTCCACGTTTCAGCGCCATAGGTGAGTGCAGGTAAGATGCAACTGTTATATACTTTCCTCTTGAGCGATACCGGTAAGCTGCTAGTCATAATCTGCGAGTGCTTGCCAAATGCGCTCCATCCCAATCTTATTCTTCTTGTTATTTCTTTTTCATGGTCCGGATCTGCGGTTACTACTTGTCCTAAGTAGACATATTCGCCTACTACTTCCAGTGCTTCGCTACCTAATGTAAACTGCTGTTTCTTCCCGAGGCTGTCGAACATTACCTTAGTCTTCTGCATATTGATTTTCAAGCCTACCTTTCTACTTTTCCTGTCTAGGTCATCAATCATTATTTGCAGTTCATCCCCCGAGTTGCTTAGCAAGGCAGTGTCATCAGCAAATCGCAGATTACTGAGGTATTCTCCATCTACCTTCATCCCTAACTGCTCCCATTCCAAGTCTCTGAATACTTCCTCTAAGCAAGCTGTGAATAGTACTGGGGAGATTGTGTCTCCTTGCCTAACACCTTTCTTTATGGTAATTTTGTTACTTCCTTTATGCAGAAGTATGGTTGCTGTACAGCCTCTGTATATATCTTCCAGCACTTTCACGTACGGCTCATCTACCCCCTGATTTCGCAATGCCTGTATCACCGCCGAGGTTTCAACTGAGTCAAATGCTTTTTCGTAATCAATGAATGCTATGTATAAGGGCTGGTTATATTCCGAGCATTTTTCTATCACCTGATTGATGGTATGGATATGATCGATAGTAGAGTACCGTTTCCGAAACCCTGCTTGATCCTTTGCTTGGTTGAAGTCTAAGGTTGTCCTGATTCTATTAGCGATTACCTTAGTAAATACCTTATACATAACAGACAGCAAGCTGATTGGTCTGTAACTTTTAAGGTCCTTAAAGTCCCCTTTCTTATGAATGAGGATAGTGTTTGCATTCTTCCATGGTTCCGGTACCGTCGATGACACCAGGCACTGCGTATACAGGGTGGCCAGTTTTTCTAGCACGATATCCCCCCCCCCCCCCCCCCCCGTACTTCAGCAAATCTGTAGTTATCTGATCTTCTCCAGCTGATTTCCCCCTTTTCATAGTTTCTAATGCTTTCTTGACCTCGTCCTTCGTCACTGCTGGAACGCCTGACTGTTTTTCCCTACCGCCCATCTCGTTACGGTCCTGACTACTCTGGCTATTGTAGAGATCTGTATAGAACTCCTCGGCTACTTTGACTATCTTATCCATATTCGTGATGACGTTGCCCGCCTTGTCCCTTATCGCATACATCTGGTTTTTGCCTATGCCCAATTTCGTCTTTACCGCTTTAAGGCTTCCGCCGTTCTTTACAGCATGCTCAATTTTCTCCTAGTTATACTCCCTTATATCGGCCACCTTGCGCTTATTGATTAGCTTTGATATCTCGGCCAATTCGATCCGGTCTGTTGGATTGGAAGCTTTCATACTCTGGCGTTTCTTAATCAAATCTTTCGTCTCCTTAGACAGCTTACCGGTGTCCTCTCTCACTATCCTACCGCCTACTCCTACCGCGCACTCAATAATGATATCTCTGAAATTATTGTTCCTTGTTTCCAGGGTAATGTCGCCGTCCTCGGTTAGAGCTGAATACCTATTCTGTAGCGAGATCCTGAACTCTTCTGCCCTCCCCCTCACCGCTAATTCGTTGATGGGTTTCTTTCTTACTAATCTGTTGCGTTCCTTCTTCAGATTTAGGCTAATTCGGGACCTCATCATCCTGTGGTCACTGCATTGCACTTTCCCGATTACCTCTACATCTTGCATGATGGCGGGGGTTGAACACATTATGAAGACGATTTCATTTTTAGTCTCCCCGTTCGGACTTTTCCATGTCCATTTCCGGTTCTTCCTTTTGCTGAAGAAGGTATTCATGATTCGTAAGTTATTGCGCTCTGCAAACTCAACTCGTAACTCCGTAACTCCCCCTGCTATTCCTAGAACCAATACCATAGTCACCTACTGCCTTGTCTCCTGCCTGCTTTTTCCCTACCTTGGCATTGAAGTCGCCCATTAGTACTGTATAGTGCGTTTTTACTTTTCGCATTGCCGATTTTACATCTTCGTAGAAGCTTTCAACTGCCTGGTCATCATAACTACATGTAGGTGCATAGACTTGTACAACCTTCAGTTTATACCGCTTATTAAGCCTAATTACGATGCTTGCCACCCTCTGATTAATACTATATAATTTATCTATATTACCCGCTATATATTTATTGACAAGGAAACCTACTCCTAGTTGTCGCCTCTCTGGTAAACCACGGCCGGTCTCGAGGGAGAGAGCGCGCGCTCTTTCTTACGGCCTTCTCAATCGCCGCGTGAACAATGGGAACTTTTCTCCTTGAGTCACGCTCTCCGCCGCCGCAAGGGGCGCGACCTGCTCACTGTTCGCTCCGCATCTGCTTCAGTGGCGGCGGGTGGCTTTTGCCTGGTTTCGCGCTGTCGCCCGCGTGTTTCGTGGTGAGTGCAGCCCCTAAATGAAAAATTACAGAAGGTAGGTGCTGCAGCGGCATCTTGTCAGCGTGCTACGCACGTGAATGGAGTCTTTATATTAAAAAACACTGTCGCTCAGCAAACGCTCGACAAGCATATGACATGTATTGAGGCATGGTATTTATTTACTTTTGTTCATTTTAATCTTAATTTTTTCCCAAGCCTGTACAAGAAGATGAATAAAAAAAGTGAATGAGCAGTGATCACATCGAAGCTTCTTCAAGGCAAACATAACAGCAACAATGGCAAAACTGTCTTTCAGCGCTAGATGAGAAACCATCGAGGTAACACCGAAGATGAAAATAATTTTATAAAAATGTAATGTAAGTTGCACAATGCTTACATGACATAAAGTATTAGTATAACGTCAGAGTAAACGCTTTTAAGTTTTGTTTTCAATTTTGATATAATTTATAGACCAGCAAATGTTTTATGCTGTATTATAAACATTATTTAAATTTTGCAAATAAACGTAGGTTTAATGAAATGTTTACATGATATCATGATTATTTCATTAAAAAAACAGGAAATATTTTTCAAGCACTAATTCCTAGCAATATTTTCTTTCTTTTTCTAGTATGTTTTTGAACTAATAGTTCCTTGTAACTATTTGTGCAGTAATGCCTGCCTTAGAGAGCAATCGCTGCCCATTATTTTGGTAGAATGCTTTGCTTACTACACATTCGCCACTGTTACTCAATGGACACTCCTCAATAATGGATATAAAAGCTTTTCTCTGTGCTATTTATTCAGAGGTGACTATAGGAGTTGTATGTCGCGCTGTATATTGCGCGCCTAGGCACCTAGTGTAGACACCGACGAAATCATTTCAGCTCTGCCGCAATCAGGACTGAGGAACTGAAAGAAGTGATGGTATCTCCTGTCATCCCATTACCCACTGTCACGTATTCTGGTATAGCTTACGTCGCTGGATACATTGTGAAGTTAATCAGTGACTTCGGGTGTGACGCTTGTGCTATCCTTCTTGAAACCAGCGAAAGAAGCAGCCCCATGTACACTATTCTGCGAGGACACGATTCTAGCGGACCGTATTATCCAAAACCAGAGTTTGTAGCCCTCTTGCACAAGGTTGTGTCTCTTTTTGAAAAAAGCTGTCGTGCACCTACAATACACAGATGTCCTTGAAGTCCTTCAAATCGTAATCCAGCCAGCACTTGAGAACTCACCTTTGCTGAGTTGTCCGGAAGGCATTGACAATAGCCATGCTATATAAGGTCCGCTTCGTTAATATGTGATAAATTTCTCAGAATCCTTCTTGTCAATTATGCTAAGAAGGTGACAGACAGGAACGAAAGACCAGCTCCTTATGTGCACAAACCGTCCAGAAAGATTTTGAGACTTTAATTTTCTAGCCGCATGTACCGTTTTGATGAATGAGTGCAATGTGTTAACTTTGAAGGAAATTTTTTTTATTGCTTGCTGTTCTTTTCAATTATGCATATCTGTTTATGCCCATTTCCTTGATTAAATGTTTTTTTATCACTGGTATTAAACTGACTACGACTGTCTACGTGTGCGTCAGTCGCGAGACTACGTATACATCTGCTGTCTTTCAACCTACTGATTTGTTTTAAACGAAGCTAGAACAGCCCACTTCACTAGACAACTGGAATTTTAACTGTATGCGTAAATGTTTGTTCCTTACTCTGAATCTGAGACGTGGTATGAATTTTCGTCAGTGCCCTTTTGCTCTAAACGAAAATGGCAGCGGTTGACAGAATATCCACCGAACAGTTTGCCATGCACCAGCGTCAGGTCGCGCTATACCTGCTTACAGCTTTCAGAGGCACACTGCATAAAATGGTACATATAGTTTTGTGAAAAATTTAGGGGCAAAAGTGTTTATGTAAGTGCACCCGAAACTTCATTCGACCGTGCGCGACAGCACTGACGAAGACGGGCGCGCTCTCGCACGCACGCGCATTAGTACCTATTTTATTGCTCATACACGATAAATCAGACGCTGATTACGGCTTCTTCCTATAAGCCATAAGGGGTGAAATATCAGGACCTGCGGGTTGCAACCGATGCGGGCGGAGCGAAGAGCGAGCGCGCGTTTCCCTTGCGCGTGAACGGCTGTAGCGGAGGAGCAGTAGTGGGGCGGTGGCGACCCCACCGAGGCGCGGCAGGCGGTGGAAACAGACCCCATTGGAGAGGCCGTAAGAGAAGAGAGAAACGCGCTCTCCCTCGAAAGCGGCCATGGGTAAACCTCGATAACACAGTACATGCCCATCCTTCAGTGCAGTATATGCCTTATTCGGCCTCCTAACCTCACTAAGCCCTATGACATCCCATTTCATACCCTCTAGTTCCTGTGAGAGCACTGCTAAACTAGCTTCACTAGCTAGGGTTCTAGCATTAAACGTTGCCAGGATCAGTTTCCAATGGCGGCCGGTCCAGCGGAGCCAGGCATTCTTAGCACCCCCTACTGCGTCACAGGTCTGACCGCCGCCGTGGTCAGTTGTTCCGCAGCCGCTGTTGACTGAGGGCCGGGGCTTTATGGAGCCAATTTCGGGGTTTTCGGCCAATTACTGCACCAGGGTGGCCAACTCCTGTTCTGGTGAGGGAGTGCGTTGCCGGAGGTGTTCATCGGCATCAGGTCGCACCCCAAACCTGTTTATGGCGTTCCATCGACACGCGAATTTTTTTTTTTTTAATCCGGTGGAGAATTGCGCGGCACTGGGATTTGAACCCCGGTCCACTTGCATGCGAGGCGGATGTTCTACCGTTACGCCACCGCTGCCTATGATGCACTGTATTCAGTGTATGGTTGTATTCAGTGTATGATATGCACTGAATACAACCAAACACTTTTTTAGTGCCACGCATATTCATTACAGATAGTTTTATTTCCTGGCCACGGCATTTTACTCGAGTAGTTTTTATTACAAAAGAGGCAGAATAATATATACAAACACACTTTACCTCTATGCCTTCATGAACAGCGATTGTGGAGCATTTCATGCGTAGGACAGAATGAATTACTGGGCTCGAAGTGCCTATTCTCTTTCATATTGACGCCACCTGACTACAAAACATTTCGTGTGTATAATATGCTTGCATATCAGAAGTGACAATACCAGCAGGACGGTATACGACTAAGGATGTTGAGCAGTGGTAACTGCTCTAGCAGCTGCAAGGAGACTCGTGTACAACTAAGTGCATAATAAATACTGCAGACTTGGTGCAACAATGATTGCTGAATGATTCGGATATATTCGCAGACAGAAAAATAAGTGTAAATATCACATATACATTGTTGAGGGGATATGTCAATGGTGTTTATTGCGTACTACATGCAATTGTGACTACATGCGATCACACATGTGAATATAACAAAGCTGCTGAATAAAGTAATTTATTTCTCTGTGAACGAACCAAACGGAGTATAAACATCACAGCTTCTCTGCCTCTGACCCAGACTAAACAGCCAACATCAGCAACTGAATGTGAACGGTACGGAGAACGGAATATCAAGACACGAGCCCGATGAGGGCAGCGTTCATTGTATGCATGAGGAGTTCGTGGTGACGCGTCATCATGATGGCTTTCGTTTCTCGTTCTGCACACAAGCGGCTGATAGCTCTTGCATAGCATCTGCCTTACTGCACTTGCCAGCTTTCCTCTGTTGGTAGCCTTAATAGTCGTCTTGTACATTCTAGAGATACCAAACCGCAGATCACATACCTCCCACGCGTGGCTCTTGTCAGAGATAGTAAGCACCGACGGACAACACGAACATGAGCAAGTTGTCTTCGTCGATTTTCGTGCCAAGCGCTTCTACCAAGTGGATCACTGCAGGCCTGTAGCCTTCATTGCCTTCATTCAGATTTTTTCGGCTACTAACAACATCCACACGAGAGCTCGATTTTAGACGACACGTGAAAAGCAGCAAATAGCCGAGGAATCGAGGAATCAGCTGTTTCTTCGGAAGCCTCCATGTGCACGCTTTGACGTCGTCAGCGTGCCCTCGCGGCAGCGTAGGTTGCTGAAGGGAAGATTTAATTGAAAAAGTAAGAACTCTTCTAGTTCTGCTTGGTGTTATTGTGTTTTAAAAACAGTTTCTTGCAACGATAAAACTTTGTTCCTTCTATTTACTGCGTATTTATTGCGCCGTTTCACAAAACGTTAGAAGACGGTCCCTTGTCGAGCTTGGCCAAGGTTGCGGCAACTATGTAGCAACAGCGTTGCCCACGAAACGGGCGATTCAGGGGCGGAGCCATGCTACAAGCCACTGGTAATTGGACGATTTCGTAATCCGTCACGATTGACGTCTCAAGGTGACGTCATATCCACGTCAATTTGATGTGACGCTCACAAACTTGTGACTGATATTTGTGAGCAGTACGTAATTGGGCCCCAGGCCACGCCAAGGTTGGAGGCGAAGCTTGTTCGTCTCTGTGTCCCCGCTTCCTGTCTATGTGGTGCTGACTGTGCCGTAGGCCACGCCAGCCTCACTCAGCGAAGTGCTACGACTGCTACGACCATGGCGGAAGTAGAGTGGTGGCTGGGCCCAAAAACGGTTTAGCGGTACCGCAGCATAGAAACAGGTCGAGGGGCCAATTACTCAGATTTGGTAATTATACTATTACAAATTAAAAAGTATCAATCAGCATAACAAGAACAGATATTTTGATAACTTTGCTTGTGAATGAGGTGAAGTGTTTTATTTAGGTATTCTTAACTAAAAAAAAATATTGCAACACTCTTATCGCGCCATTTTAAGTTGCACCGGCCTTGACAAAATTTTTCAGGTCTTTTTAGGTTCTTGCGAAGTAGGCATCCAGAGGTGACCAAGGCAACGGAGATAACGAAGCTGACGAATCACAAAACGGTTTCTTATCGCTGCTGTGGTGCGGGCCTTGGTGCGCCCGAGAAAGCGATTTAGTTAGCAAGGCTGAAAATATCCCTTTTGCGAAGATTTCGACGTCCTCGCTGGTCGCTGCTCAGTAACCATTTGATGAGATTTAATACCCCCTGCAGGCGTGTTTCTTTTTTTTTTTTTTTTGGTTTCGTCCCTTTCGATGTGCGGGCAGTGCGAAGTCTTTTTGCAGTATTGTTTTATCGCAAGATGAGCTCGCACAAAGTGAGGAAGCGATGCTCTGTGGCACATTGCGGCAACATGGACTCCAGCGTCGGTGTCTTATTACACCGCTTCCCGGCTGACTTTCACCGAACAGCAGATCTGGAGATTGCATACAGACTCAATGTATGCTCTAATGCTCGTGTGTTAAGCACGTTTGTTAATGCTAAAGCTGTCTGGACTGGTGCAACCTTGAAATTGCCTTGAAGACTGCTGTATTCTTTCTGCCAAAGAATTTAAATGTGAAGAGTGATCCCTGTGCTCTATGCTCCACGTGTTTCTTGGTGCACCTGTTTCATGACATCTTTATTTTACTTGCAGCTTTCACAGCTTTGTTCAGTGTACATGTATGTTTCTTATCTGGTGATGTTTTGTGGCGGGCACTTCAAGCCTTTTCCATGCCTCAACAGTGATTATTAAGATGATTAAACCCCCTTAAACAGCGCTACTTTTTGTGCTGTCTGCGACATGTATTTTCTTTGTTGCGCTTTATTACTGTATTTGCTTGGGTGATGCAACAAACCATGAATATGAAAACCATAATTGTTCACTTGGTACACTCTGTTGCTAACTGGGCACGACTGCCCTGTTGAACCAGTGTATAGGGACAAAGTACATGGCCAAAGTACTTGCTTGACTTGCAGCAGTATTTGTATTATGAATTTGCATGCTTGGTATATGTTTGGAAGTGTTGCTGCCTTTATGTGCCGTCACCTTTCTCAACCATTTTCATTGTGCTGGAGCAAGTGCTTATAAACAAGGGCGTAAACAACAGATACTCTAGTTATTTTAGATGGCAAAGGTTGGCGCGCGCTGAAAGGCAACAACCTTCAAGATGCAGGCTCGTCAATGCAACGCGGCTGGTTTTTTTTTTTTTAACATGTTTATAATTCGCGCCAAAGTGAACTTATGCGTGACGTCATGCGACGTCATGGCCCCCCAATTTTCATTGGTCGCTGGAGCCCATGAGCCGCCATGTTTTGTACGTAGGGGCGTCTATGGAGCCTTCGCTACCATAGTACATATGCCTTGGACAACGTTCACTTTTCATTCCTGCTGGACAACACTATCTGCAACTCGCGTGTAGTAGGTTTTGACCTGTGACCGTCTACTACCGCCAGCCTCCAAGAGCCAAATCCAGCATCGTCTTATGCTCTCCTTATTTCTGTGTTCTGTCTTCCGGTAGTTTTAAGATGAACCCGAATTCCTGGTTACCATTTCTTACACGTCTTCATTTTCCTCCCGATTTAAAATGACCTGCTTTTTTATCTCCTCCTAAATTCATTTCGACAGTACAGATGATCAGTCCTCCTACATACATAGACGCGACCCACTGAATATAATGCATGTTATAGCAGTGAGGCCAAATGGGGAGTTAAAACCAAGCTGTTTATTACTACTTAAAAGCGATTCGGTCGATCTGCAGAGGGTCCCCTGACTGGATGTGGTGCGCCTTCGTGCGCGTCTGCGCTTCGTCTCGTTTCGGCACGGAATGCCTCTCTCCGAGGCGTCGAGTCCCCGTGGTTCTTCTCCGAAGCGAAGTTCGAGGTGAGAGCCTAACTCAGGCGGGGTTCGCTGGCCGCGAACTCTCCGCGCGGTCGTAACGGAGGCGGATAGATGAACAGACCGATCGAGCGAACGTGCTCTTCACGCAGTTTTGCTTGGAGTAAGCGATTACGGGAGAGTTGGGTCCTCTCGAGCGTGGTCTCGAGTGATGAACTGTGTGCTGACACATGCGTACAAATATTCGATTTATTTATATCGATGTAAGCTTCACTGTTGTCCATGTTAGCTGCGGCGCAGAGGGTTCCACCGTGCTAGACCAAGAACGTAATTCCGCGCTGAAAAACATAGCTCACAGATATTTGTGGACAGTGGCGTATGTAAGAGCCCAGCGCTGCTCGGCAAAGGCGTCTCAATGTCTGGATATCCGACGCTCGGGAACTGAATGGCTTGAGCACTGCCAAGCCACAGACGCCATTTGAGCCTTTGCGGTGTTCGCCAGACCGGATGTCGCTATTCGACACTCCGGAATCGAGCCCTCGAATCGTTCCGATTGCGCAGTCTGAGAACTGAGAGAAGGTCGCCCACAAGAGCTGCCCACATCGAGCCGCGAACAACGCAGGTGAGTTCCCTCTTTTTTACAGCGGCCGCTTCTTGATCGTTTCATGGATGCATCGAGAATTGCCATGCTTATTTCATTAAAGCGGCAGACTTAATTATGCGTTTGTACCTTTTACAAGCTTAATTTGAGTTTTGCGGTGTGACAATTGATGACGTGGATTGACTACTTGTTTCATAACTTCGGTTGTTTTATCTGTGTACAACATGTCATTTGGCTGTTGAGTTCTCAATACCCATTTCTCCCGCCGAGGTGGCTCATTTCTTCGGGCGTTCGGCTACTCTACCCCAGGACTCGGAATCGAAACCCGGTCACTTTTCAACGGCAGCGAAAAGCGAGACGCCCGTGTGCTGTGACATATCACTGCACATTAAACAACCTCAGGGGGTCGAAATCTCCGCAGTCCTCTACTACGGCGTTACTCATAACCTGTGTCTCTTTGGGACGTGAAACCACCCTACAAATCACACCAAACCAACTGCCATTTTTTATGCATATCTTTGCGGACATGATCACATGGTCTAGCATTGTTTGGTTGACTGTTTATTCTTTGTCACTCGTTAGCATGCAAGTGCAGCTGTTTTGTGCGTGTTCAAATTTTTAAATGCTCCTTATGCTGAGTTCGTTTACGGAACTAGGGAAAAGAACTTGAACCCCAAGACGCCATATCTACCAGTTCTCACGGTTCTCGGTCGTTCCGCTATGCTATACGTATGCAATATAGCCAACATTTCCACCACGTTATAACCCTGGAGTCACCTGTTACTTATTTTGCAGTTATTTGTGTACGCTCGGTCTAAATGTCTCTAGGCGCTCAAAGTTGGCCTTTCTCGTGGTTTATATGTGGCCTTTTATTTTTATGTAGTCTATCCGGAAATTCATCTCTCGAAAACCGCTTGCTCTTTGTTCGCAAGTGTGAAAGGTTTTCTCAGGAAAAAAAAAAAACACGCTCTTCTCGTTTCAGAAAATAAAAGAGTAATTATGGTATTTTTATTTGACAATTATTTATTTATCGGTCGTGGAGTGCCTTCGTTATTCCGAGGTCTTAAAGAAGAGAAAGAATGTCTCCACGCTTGCTCCAGTTGGTGGCAGCGCAGCACGAACTATAGAGTGAACAGCATTGACGCGCAGTCGCGCTTCGCTGTTATCTAATTGCTGATGAAGCTGAATATTGCTTGAATTAGACAAGGTGTGGGCTGGTTGATGAGGCACATGTATTTCAGAACAGATCCAAACCGCATGTCGTCGTGGTCTCGTTCTCGTGTTTCCACCTAAATGACAGTTGAATAACGACAGCCCGCGGATATTGGCGTGCGGCCAATTTCAGCCTATTCTTTTCTTTTCACTGTAACGTTACGCCTTGCAAGAGGGGTGTTTTGATCCGCACAACGTATAAATGAGCACTCATCTGTGTCATCCTGCTCATAGGGTCGAGGGAAGAGTAGGAGCATTCTTTTAGATCCGTGCGAGCGTTGTACTGCGTTTCATCTGTTTAACGGGTTTGACTCTGTCCCCTTTCCTTCCTTCTCTTCCTATTAGGACCATGAACGCTGTAGTACCACGTTTGGAGATGGAGCGCGGTGTCCGGGACGTCGGAGAACAAGCCGTGTGGTCCCTCTCATCTTGCAGGCCCAGTGAGCTCTTGATATCGAGTACCAAGTGAACATCGAATTCTGGCAGGCCATGGAGGAAGGAAACAGCTTAGGAGAGACCCTTGCCATTCCCAATGAATTGGAGAAAGTGTGGCGGAAATGACGTCAAAATTTAGGGTTAGCCAAGTCGGGCCATTAGCAACGGCGACGCTGTTGCTATGAAAGCTCGGGCCACTAGCAACAGCAGTGTTAAGGGCCCTAGGTAGGTGAGCGAGCGTTAAGGGCCCTAGGTAGGAGGAGGAGAGATGTTGAAGCGTTGGGTCGCGGCGCGGCCGCGCCGGCTTCAAAAAAATGACGTCAGGGCCTCTCCTAAGTTTTTTCCTTCATCCATGTGGCAGGCGATTCTGAAGTAACCTCTCTTCTTCGCACGCTTTCGCAGGGTATGGCATCCATCAGCTACTAGACGATTCCCTTGACACCTACTGGCAGTCGGACGGGATTCTGCCACATGAAGTGAACATTCAGTTTGCAAGGAAAATGCCTATTCACGCGATATGTCTGTACCTGGACTACGGACGTGACCAAATCTACACCCCCAAAAGGTATTAGTTTGGCTTATGTCACTCGACCACTTTACGCTATCGCATAAGACGTAGCCCGACAGGAAGTCTTGTGGACGACACGAACGCCGAACACATGTGGGATGCGTGGTCACGGCATTTTGGCACCAAGTCTCGTAGGCCCGTTTTGTTCTTCCCGAGTCCTCGTCCTGGAGAGCGTGCAGCTTTCCTTGTGATCGCCCCGAGTCCAAACGCGATGCTGCTCTGGTGCACCGTGAGGAGTGTTTAAGTGGCCCGAGCTCTCGGCGGCATGCACCGCTACTCGACAAAGGTTTCACGCGGGAGCGCGGATTGGAACGGCATTTTCTTCGCTTATAATTGCGTCGCGGGCCTGCTGCCATATTGGTGTCTCTAGACCTAATGGAAATAGCAGTCATGTACTAATTTTGAGGCTAGCTCATGCAGACACAAACGGAGGCGCCACCACTGAGACGTCGGTAGTGTTCTGCACAGTATAGTGTTCTATATTTCAGCCAAAGCTCTCATAGGCCGGATATTTTCGACCACATATAGGCGCGTTCAGTCGCACGTTACACGATCCAGTTACAGTCATACTTCCGCATTCTACGATGCCTTATGGCGTAGCTTTGCTCGAGGAAACAGCGGCGCGTCTCATTTTGGTGTCAGCCGTGTGTGAAGGCGTGCAGATGACGGGCCCCATGGGTGGCCCCTAGCGTATAAATAATGGTTTTACATGCGATATTTAGGTAGGCGATGATGCGTCCAAATGGAAAGAGAAGATGCGTGCTTTCTGTCTGAGGAAAAGAAAAAAAAAAGAAGCCTTTATGTCTTTGAGGGATGTAAGATTTCAATATGAATGGGCCATAATGTGTGTCGCATATCTTTTTTTTTCTCCCCTCCGCGGTCGCTTTGATGATAGGTTGCTTATATCAAGACCCAACAGACTGGATAGAATATGCAGAGGTATCAAAGCAAATCAGTAGGCGCAAGGTGACCGACATAAGGAAGAATAACATGGGGAAAATTGAGCATGCTCTAAAGGACGATCGTAGCCTGAAAGTGGTAATGAGGAAATTAGGCATACACGAAAATCATATGTATACACTGAGAGACAAGGCGAGTATTGCCATTACTAACACGGACAAGATAATTAAGGTAGTCGAGGAGTTATAAACGGACCTCTGCTGTAGCCTAAGTAGTCAGGACAAGAATGAAATTGGCTGTAAAGAAGAGCAACCAGACGTTCCGCCAGTAACGAAGGACGAGGTTAAGAAAGCCTTAGAAGCTATGAAGAGGGGAAAAGCAGCCGCGCAGGATCAGTTAGCTAC
Source organism: Amblyomma maculatum (assembly GCF_055883805.1). Lineage (NCBI taxonomy): Eukaryota > Metazoa > Arthropoda > Arachnida > Ixodida > Ixodidae > Amblyomma > Amblyomma maculatum. Next base: position 116,324,281 of record NC_139354.1, read on the forward strand.
AGATTTCTCAAAGGACGGAGGGGATATTTTGTTAGGAAAACTGGCCACCCTGTCTACGCAATACCTGACGACATCGGAAGTACCGGAATCATGGAATAATGCTAATATTATCTGAATTCATAAGAGAGGAACGCTAAGGACAGATGAATCAGATTACTATGAGTTCCTTGCTAAGTATTTACCAATGTAATAGCTAGCAGAATCAGGACAACCTTAGACTTTAAATGAACCAAAGGATCAAGCAGGATTTTGGAAAGGGTGCCATCGATCATATCTACACTATAAACCAGGTGATAGAAAAGTGCTGTGAATATAACCAGCCCCTGTACCTAGCGTTCATTGACTACGAGAAAGCATTTCATTCTTTCGGAACCTCAGCATTCATGGAGTCATAGCGAGATCAGGGTATCTGTGGAAGTACTGGAAGATATCATAGTGGCTGCACAGCAGCAATACTTCTGGATAAAAAAATTGATACGATCTCTATTAAAGAAGGTGTTAGGCAAGAAGATACGATCTCCCCAGTGCTATTTACAGCTTGCCCAGAGAGTGTATTCAAAGACATGTAATGGAAGCAGTTAGACATCAGGGTCAATGGAGAATACCTCAGTAATCTGCGATTAGCTGATGACATTGCCTTGTTAAGAAACTCAGTGGACCAACTGCAACTAATTATTAATGATCTAGACAGGAGTAGCAGAATAGGTAGGCCTAAAGATTATTATGCAGAAGACTAAGGTAATGCTGAACAGCCTGGGAAAGAAACAGCTGTTTAAAATTGGTAACGAAGCATTCGAAGTGGCAGACGAATATGCCTACATAGGACAGGTAGTAACCGCATATCCGGACCACGAACAGGAAATAACTCAAAGAATAAGATTGGGATGGAGTGCGTTTGGAAGGTACTCAAACATTATGACTCACCGGTATCACTCAAGATGAAAGTGTATAACAGTTGCATCCTACCGGTACTGAGCTATGGGGCTGAAACCTAGAGGTTGACAAAAGGGTTCTAAGTTGAGGACAACGCAGAGGGTCATGGAACGGAAAATGGTAGGTGTAATGTTGAGAGGTAGCAGTCGTGCAGAGTGGATCAGAGACATAACTCAAGTTACTGATACTCTAGAAGAAATTAAGAAGAAGAAATGGGCATTGGCATGACATGCTGGAAGAGAGGTTAACCGATGATCTCTAAGAGTAACCAATTGGATTCCAAGGGAAGGTAAGCGCTGCGGGGGGCGGCAGAAAATTAGACGGATGAATCATATTAATAAATTCAAAAGGGTCCAATGGATGCAGCTAGCACTGGACTGGGTTAAACGGGGAAGGCCTTTGCCCTGCAGTGGGTATAGTCCGGCTGATGATGATGATGATGATGTCCAGGTCGCGTATGCAATCGCAGCACTGTTGATCGCATATTTATGTGTCGATGAGTCTTGTCAAACACGCCAGGCGATAGAAGTAATCCGGAAAACCTTCATCGCGGTGTCTCGTGAAGCCATGATGCATGCAGTTATGAGACGCCGGACACCACATGCCGCGCCATATTAACGCAGTTCTTAAGTAGCGCAGATGAGTCCTGTTCTTCATAAAGCAGTTGCGCGGTCGCTTTCACTTAACAGCTGCCGTGTGTAGCGTGCTGAGGCTCGTGTTGGCTGCTCCCCTGACACTGGCAAACAGTCGCCGGCCTTCCTCGTCTCCCTGTGGCTTCCGCCTTCCTCACAATCGACCTGTACAAATAAATGAAGCACTTATGCAGTATTACACGTCGCAGAACTCTCTGAGTCAGTGGCGTCGCGAGGGATGTGCGGGGGTGCTGTCCGCACCGGGTGCAGCGCTGAGTGGAGTGCAGCTGGGCAGTGAGAGGGAGGAAAGTACGGGGGGGGGGGGGGGGGGGGCGGAATGGATTATTGTGTAAAGACGCCCAGATGCGTGCATTGGTGCCGCTGAGACACTGACTGACAAGTGTGATCTTATCAGAAGGATTTATCCTGTTCCGAGGAGAGCTTGAAAACACGTGCCTTAGTATATGCCAGAGACTCCACGCCATTTTAACATTGGGCCGGGAATGTGCACGTGCGTGTACCACGCTGGAAACACCAGCCCTAACTCGATACCCATCGGAAGCCCCATGCGCGGGACCTTGTTAGCCGACACCCACTGGCAGATATCTCCGACAGTCTTATGCCTTTTGTCTTGTTTATTTATCTCCAATGCCATTCTCACTCCTCGGCCCAGTCACACAGCCGCCTCAAGCCGCGTTCAGACTGCGTATCGTTCGTAAGGATCGTAAGCGCAAGGGCAAAACACGTAATATGTCTGTTCAGACTGTTGTCGCATTGAGCGTAATATCCTAATGTCCGCAGCCTGTGTCAGTGATTGTGTCTGTCCGCAGCTTGATCATGTGCAGTGCGGAATCTTCTGCGTTGTGGAATTATCAGACGATTGTTAGTGGCTGACGTATTGCGCCGGGAATTCCCGCCTGGACGGCGACTGTGTGAACCTTGAAGCACACGTGAGCGTCCCTTGAGTATGTAAACTGACAACCCCCAATTGCAGCGTGCCTCCGACGAGTCGGCGCCGCGGTGGCCGGCGCCGTTGCTCAGCTGAAAGGCACGGAATGCCTGTAGCTCAGTGGAATGGCAAGTCTGATCACGCGCTGACTAGAAAAAAAAAAAATGAGGAGGGCACTTTTAGCAGGGCCAGGTGGTTTAGGAGGGGAATTTAGAGTGAGTGTAGCCAAGGGTGCTCAGTAATGCATTATGCCGTTCTTACCTTTTTTCTCTTAAAACGTAAAATAATGATTAAAATGAGAAACGCAACTGAAAGCGTAAAAAAAGAAAATAAGCCTTGAGACGCCCACCGTCTCCCAGCTACAAAAGTAGTTTCGCGCTTAATATTTTCTGTTGGTATCGCATCAATCTGTATTGGTAACTTTGCAGACTGAATGCGGAAGTCAACTTGCACCTTTTGGGGGAAAGAAGAGGAGAAAAGTTAAATGTAGAGAATGCAAAGTAGAAGGCTATCACCTATTCATGTGGCATGTGAAAGGCTCTGCTTGGCACCCAACTACAATGCGTGCGTTCATACTGGGCAATCACCTGTCTGAAGCCACTAGCTCAGTGAGTTTCCTCGCAACTTACGCGTGCTAGTGTTTTTGCCTTTTCGGAAATATATGCTTGATGTTTTTCAGAATTATCAGTCGCGGGGCACGATCGCTGCATCTAGCTAAGTATTAAAAAGGCAAAACAAAGCCACTCGCATTGCGTGGTTGGGTGCAGAGAGAACATGACTTCAAAGCAAAGCATGAGGACAGAGGAGGTAGAAAGGAAGATGCGATCCGGCGCTTAAAATGCGGGGATGGAGGGGGCGGTGCCACGCCGAGACTCTGCACCGGGTGCGGGGGATCCTAGCGACGCCACTGCTACGAGTTAGGAAGATGGGTGAGAGACCTTCTGTGATGGAAGCAACGAGCACTCTGTGAAACCATGCAAAGAAGAGGGGAGTGTTTATTTTGAGGCGAAAGCCTTTAATGCCTCATCGCTGTCAGCAGTTGTCGGCAAAGGGTGTCACACTGTCGATGCAAATAGTTAAAAATAAATAAATAAACCTTACCTCCATCTGGAATCGAAATTCAGTCCCTTAGATCCTGCAGCTGAGCACTTCACCAATTGCGTCAAGCCCCGGATCGTGAGACGTTCATCATAATTCTCCTTGTCAACCGTGAGGATAGCGGGATTCCGCGAGTGACAGATACTGCGCCTTTAATTTCCTGTAAACTAATTATAGGACGCCGGTGAACTTTGATGCGTTCAATGGAATGCAGGTTGTGTTCGACAAGGGATGCGCCATGTACCGTCACGACAGGTCATGACGTCACCAGGGATTCATGCATAGACGAAGCTGACCCCGCCGGGCGTCCTATCCAGGCGTCCGTGCAGCGCCTTTCATTTGATGCTTCCTCGAACGCCGCACCACACAGCAAACAGAAGAACAACCAGATGTCTAGAAGGCGTTAGTACATCAGGCATCAGCGGCATTTCAAATTGATTTACAGGATAGAAAAGGCGCAGTATCTGTCACAATTTTCCGCTCACACATATGATCTACCTCGCCGTAAAGGAAGGGAGGAAGGTGGACATGAAAGAAGAGAGGCAAATAGAGATGCCGTAATGGCGGGCTGCGATCCACCGCGCCATAACGGCTTTCGTCTCATCGCACTTTAGTGGTCCAAAGTGGCTTTTAGAATATTTTTCAGGTCAGGTCATTCGAACGTTCTCAGAAGTCAAAATTAAGAGAGCCTATGGAGCAGTGGTGTCGTTGTTGGTAGGATAACGTATACACGATATAGCTCCGCTGCTTCTCTATTTTCCCTCTACATCCGGTTACAATACGTGAACTACCACCAGCATAGTTTCTAAACCATTCGAACCGCAAATATAAAAGATCTATGGTTATTTTTACCCTGTGCCATCAGCCTCCCAATTCGGAAATTTGCCCCGCCGCGCTGACTCAGCGGTTAATACGCTCCACTGCCGAATTCAAGTATGCGGATGTAATCTTGGCCGTCAGCGTAGGCTAAAAGCAAAGCAGCCGTTTACTGTGCGATGTTAGTGGATAAATTATCCAGAGTCCTCTGCAGCGGCGTCCCTCATAGGCTTAGTCGCTTTGGATGTTAAACGCTGTTAATAGAACCAATCCTCCGTCTATTTACCGTATAATGCAACGTGCGAAGGTGTGTTGTCTCCTATCAACCGGCAAGATGTCGTAGTTATTTTTTCCGCTTTTTGTCTTTCATGCACGCTTTAGATTTTCCACTTTTTTTTTTTCACTCTTTAAATTGTTGGGGTTATGCAGAGCTCGAAAATTTTCGAGGGGTGTTCTGACACCGACACAATCCCTCTGGCTACGCCGCTTCTAGAGTAGCCGCTGCCCGAATTCACGAAGATAAGTATAGACATCATGCATCTTTGGTCAGCGCCATACAAGATCCTATGCACGTCCTCTATGCTGAGCGTCACCTCTTCTTAAAATTCAGCGAAGGCAGAGCGCAGATGGGACAGTAACTCAAGAAAGCTTGCAGTGTCTACGCCACAGGGGTTTTGAAATCGGCTGGCTGATTTTTTTTCACGGTTTTCTGTGACTACATCGCACTCTGCTTGCAAAGGAGTAATATGTGTTATTTAGGTGAACCGAAAGAGCACACATCTCCGCCGGATTCTTGCTTATGAAAAAAAAAAAAAATCGGTGACCTCTTGACCATATTTAACCGGAAACGGGTCGTTAACCGTCACTGATGATAACGCCCGTTGCAACAGAGCCGACCGAGTGCTGTCAATTATACTTGCTAGAAAGAAGAAAATTTCGTATTTGGTTTTACGAGGTATATATAGCGCCTAGCTGAGGTTCTTGATACGATTGATTAATCAGCCAGCTTGTTTAACTGCAGTTCTTTGCACTGCTTTTCATCTCTCGACATTTTGAACTTTCACGTTTTACAAAGCACAGAAGTTACCTGCAATATCTTCGCGACTTTTTGTTTGTAAGTGTCCCATTCCATCACAGAGAAACCGCCTTTATTGTCTAGCGGCTTGGAGTAAGGCGATCGTCGTCTGTGCCTTGAGGCTTTTTTGTATATAGCTGCCCTTACGACTTCGACGCCTTCGCTGATCCAGCTCCTCAGCATCCCTCCTCGCCATGCGCTCTCTCACAAGCGAAAGCAGCTCCACTCTGCCAAGCTGAGAGTGTAGCCAAAAGTTTGGTCCTTGGCTAAGCGCTTTGTTGAGTTCATAAGAAACTTGTGGATTGCCCAATATGTGAGTAGCTTACTGGGCTTGGGAACAACGAGGTTCCCTGGGAATGAAGGCTGCGATCTTGCGCCTCATGCAATCAGCGACTTGGGCAGCAGATTGTAAGGCTTGGTAAAAGCGCCTTCTGCCTCAACCTTCAGGTGGTTCTGTAAAGCACACAAGAGACGCAAGAGCGCCGGACTTTATTCCAAGATTCGGAACTTAAAATCTTGTAGAGCCCGACGTTTTGCGTATAGTACGGGGGGAAAGGTCTTGCCAGCCTGCTGAACTTCAACGGAATAAAATCATTCTCGGCTTAATACGCAAGCATCCTTGCCCGTCAGGTCTCCGATATTAGGAATCGGACGTACGTTGGCGAATGGTGCAAAACAAACGTTGAAAAGAAGTTCCCGATGGAAGGTAAATTATTCTGCAAAAGAGAAGACTATTGAGCCTTTCCGTTGGTTCATGTTTCTCACCTCTGCCATATGGAACTACCTATGTCAGCCAGACCGGCCGCTGCTTAAGCAACAGGTTGAGACAGCATGCAGTCGATGTCACAATAGACACACGAATCGCACTAACCATGCATCTGGCAACCTGTGAATGTATTCTTTTTTTTTTTTTAGGTACAAATCCTTCGCATTTGTATTATGCAATCACATGAACTCTGCGAAACATTTGTTCTACAAAAACGCGAATAAATGTTTGAGCGTGCCTTCGCTTCGCTTATGCAGCAAGAGGTAGGCTACAATTAGATATTAGGAGTGATTGTTTTGGTTCGCTGTTTTAGTTTAGGCTTTTTTTCACTTTGCTGTATGCCTTCTGCAGTTAATGCGACAGCGTGCGAAATATACCCAGTTCGGTCCGTTTTGTGTTAGTCGCTTCTTGCCTCCCTGCACCGTTTTTCGCGCCGTTGTCTTGCATTATTATGAACGGTTCTGCGAAATTTTGACACGGAACAGCGCCAAGCGCCTCCTCGCGAGTAATTTTTTTGATCCTCCACGCCCCAACCGTGAAATGTGGTCTTGTCCACTTGCTGTTCTGCTGTCTTCACTGCGTGACTGAGTGTGATCAGCGCATGCGACTTTACTTCGCCCTCTCGCACTCCCGCGTAGCTGTTGTGTCCAAGAGTGCGGTGCAGGTCCGGTGATGACTACGTGTGATGATAATAATTATGATTTGCTCAGTCAAAGTAAAAGTGTTCTCAGCAGGCCACTCTTTTTCGTTCTTCCCGCCCGCTCGCACACCGCAGCACGCCTTAGTACTACTCCGCTACCGGATCACAACCGCATGCCCTAGACAAGTTTAGGACAAGGAACTCCAACGGTCATTTTTCAGTCAGTTGGGAGCGAAACCTCTATTACTTGTAAAACAATTCTCCGTCCGGCTCCTACTCAAAGATCTTGAAATCATACGAATGTCAAACCTAGCACACATGCCAAGACCAAAGATGTATATACCATATTTGTGACTGTATATCACACAGCACGCGGATGACTTTGCATTTCTGTTCTGTTTAGGTGAAATGCAAACGCACCCGTTATGTCGTAGGCCGAAAGGCGCTGACAAATGTCCCCTCCGCTACGTATTGGGATCGCAGTTATTATCGTATTCGCCGGAGAATCCGGATTAACTAATTGTCTCTTTCCTGTGGCCTCGAAATGATGCGGTCACCGTCGTGTTGCGCGTCATGGCTGCCTGCGCGCTATATACTTTCTTCTAGAACCACTCTGAGGCACCTGCGCGCTATATACTTTCTTCTAGAACCACTCTGAGGCTAGACTGGTATTTTTGGTCCTATAATTTACAGCAAGCATGACATGACATCATGGCTGCTCGCAAATATTTTACTATGTGCTCAGTAAATGCTGCCAACGGTTTGATTTGACCACTGCCAGCTTCAAGGAAATGAGGGAGTTCATAAGCTTGCCCACGGTCTCGCCTTCCGGGTAGGCTATGAACCTCCTGCAAGCAGGGACAAGCTAGTCAGCTATGAAGAGATTACTGAGCACTATCGGCTACATAGGGTAGAATACCCCCCCGGCAGATAGAACACTAAATAACAGCCAGTAAAGCATCTGGAGGCGATTGCAAACAAAGTCTTTTCAGAATCCATACCCTTAGCCATCGGTACCCAGAACAGTTTTCAGATAGGTGCAAATAATGTGAGGATAAGGCGGATCTGGTACATATGTAATGGCTGTGTCCAGAAAGAGAAAGTATAAATCACGACACAAAAACAGAATTTTGGGAGACTCTACTATTGAGCTCACACACCGAAACTCAGCTGCGTATAATCCGACTGGCAGAACACTCCACCGGGTCCAAGGACTTCAGACCGCCGTCTAGGCAGGTAGGCTGACACCTATACTGTATTTGCTGGCGATGAAAGTTTTAGTAGTACCAGCATAGAAATACCGAAGGAATGGGACTTGACGAGAGTTGTTGATTTAGTCCAGAAAATGCTCTCTCGACGTTGGCTTGTATAGATGGCACAGCGAACGGAATACAGTTCTGAGCTCGGCACCTTTTCCCTAAATTTCGTAAGCCCCGCCGGGGTGGCGTAGCGGTTAGGGCGCTCGACTACTGTGGGCAAGGGACTGCGATCGCATGCCAGCCTCGGCGGCAGCTTTTCAGTACCGGCGAAAAGCTAGGCGGCCGTGTGCTGTGCGATGTCAGTGCACGTTAATGAACCCCAGGTGTTCGAGATTTCGGGAGCTTTCCGCTACGACGTCTGTCATAGCGTCAGTCGCTGTGGGATGCTAAACCCAACAAACAAACAAACAAAATCAAGACACTCGAGTCTTCTTATTCTGAGCAACTTTCCAGATGTGTAGAGCAGATTCTGTACTTCCGCTTTCTGAGAATTGCTGCTTGCTCCGAGTCCTTCCAGGCAGTTTTCTCTTCCCAGAAGAAACGCTTCAGGCTCATCCTCGGCTTGTAAACTCTTATGGGGAGATTGTATTGCAGCCTGCAGCGGTACATGATCGCTGCGGGCGATCCTACGTAGCCGCTTCCATGTGGCGACCAAATGCTGTTTTGCTCGGCACATTTCCTCGCTTATCAATGTAACGAATATCGAAGGTCTCACACTGCAGTTCACCGATTGCACAATTACTGTCATTCCCTCGTCTGCTGTTTTTTTTTTCCTTGAGGCCTAATCGCAGCCTACCTCGGCTGGCCTGACGTCGTCCCTCCCTGTTTTTCAAGGTTTTTGTCCCGACCACCCTCTTCACCGCGCAGCACGTGGAACAGGTTACTCATAGTTACATTTTCGCTCAATGGTGCACATCTACCTTTCAGTGCCACTCTTCTAAACAGACTTCGTTTTTTTTCGACACCGTAGCTTTACAGGCAAAAACGATAGCACACTAAACAGATCTTGAGAATTAATACTCGTACTAGTAAGTCCACTCAGTTCATTTCTCCATTCAGTCTTCACAGTAGAGCATCGGAGCTTCACTGTGGCATATTTTCACTTTTCAAGGCAAATAAAACAAGCAGTGCAGACATCGATATGGACAAAATCAAGAGAAAGCAAAAGGGGAAATCGGTTTATGGGATCGTCTTTGTCCTGAGGTTAGGTACAACTCGAGAACAGAGCGGTAAATTGCCGTCCAATGCGGCCTTCCCACCATCAGCGTCGGCTGCTCAAGTCTCGTCAACCAAATTGCATCTGCTGGCGTCGCATCGCATATGGCTGCTATGCACGTGCCATGTGAGTTATTGCGACGTCGTCGAACGACAGGAAAGCGAAATCATTTGCGTGAAATATGTGAAAACAGAACCTTCATCTCGTTTTTCAGTTGTAGATGGATATATAGATATTTATCTAAATCAGGAGCTCATGTTATGGTTTATATGGTATTCTTTCACAGCCTAGAAAGGCTCTCGAATGAGGGAACTTTCTCCATGAGCTGCGCCAATGCGCAGTGCAGCGGCCTCCCGTGTTCGGGATGAAACGATACCCTACCGCCAGAGATTGGTGCTATGCATGTGGCAACATATTTTCCTTTTTTTCTTCCTTATTTTCATCTTTTTGGCAGGGAAAATTTATCAGCATTTCAGTGTAATTTGCTGTTCGCAGTGGCGCTTTGGAAAAAAGCGAGAAGAACGCTTTACAAGCAGCGATAAACTAGGAAATAATGAACGTAAGTTTCCACCCAAAGTGGGACGGAATTCCGTACCGCGAACCAGTTCGGAACGATTCCTCCGATTTGTTCCTATTCGGGTTCATTTCGTGGCGGATAAAAATTCGGGTTCAGTTCGGGTCCAGTTCCAGGCGTATAATCGGGCTCGATTCCGGTTTTCGATTCAGTTTCCGTTCCGGTTGGTAACCCTATCCATGAAAATCGCTCCGAGATGCGCAGGTTTTCTGTCTTGGCTTAAGTGAACTACTATGGCTGTGCTGTCAACTCAGCCGCCACGCGCGCTTGAGCGCACGTATGAGCGCCGCCTCATCAGCCATGCGAGCTTTACATTTTTCGCCGGATGTCCAGAGATAGGTATGACAACGCAACTTGGCGCCTCTTGTAGTGCACCGGCCGAACAGCCCCCGCCAACGTTCATGTTATGCAGGCAGGCGGCGCGCAGCATCTTGTCGCGATCCGACGGTCTGTGGACGGTGCTTGCGCTGACGGCGCGAAACTGAGGACTGAAATATGGGTTTCAAAGAACCAGAGACTACGCCCGTCCCGCACGCTTAAGAAGAATTGGAACCAGGCTTATGGGAGAGGGGGAATTACAGTAGGTGGTTCGTGAAGCCCGCGAAGCAGTACGAGGAACCGTTTCAGATCCCCTGTCCTGGCTACTGAGGCTGCCCGAAGAAGCTACCACTGATTAAATTCAGCCTCTGTGCCATGCATGCGTAGCACCACGAACGCACAGTGCCACTGTCGTGTACTGCTAACATTTGTTCGGATCTGTGTTTTCAGGATTTCCGTGAGAGTGGGATATACTTTCCACGATCTTCGGGAGATCGATACTATCGTCCTCAATGAGCCAACAGGATGGGTGCGGATCACTCCACGAGATTCGGCAGGCCGCCCTGTTCGTGCCTTCCATGTTCAGATCGCTGTGTTGGAAAACCACATGAACGGTCTGGACACTCGTATGCGGCATATGAAGGTGTTGACGCCTCTCCCGCCGCTATTCTTCACACCTCTTGCCTAACGTTTCATTCACCACTCAGTAATGTCAAGCCTACCATGGCGTGTTTCAACCTTGCCTTCAGCATGCCTTTATGGAAGGGTTTACGAATGTAAGTTGCCTAATTAAAGCGATTTGTTTCTGCACTCGCCTCCTGCTCTGACGACTTTTGTTTACATTTTGGCCATTTCCGCCTCTGTTTTCTCTCAGGTTAAACATAATAACTGGCTTCTAGGAAAAGCCCAAGACATTGATATTGTTGTTACTCTATGCAGCCAGTGAACAAATAATTCTTAGATGTTGATTTCGCCGCAAGGGGAAGCTGCTAAAGTATGTGTTGATGTGTACTGTACGACACTACCTACTCCGAGCACCCGCACTTAGCCGTGCGTGGCATTGCCATGTCCGGGGAAAAAGGGGGGAGCCCATGCTGAGTGTTTGGTCCTTTAAGTCCCCTCGGCGGAGCCAGCAACACTTTGGCCCCAGCTTCCCGTAGACGGCGCCTTCTGAACAGGGGGAGAAAGCAGCAGGCCCGTTGCTCGGGCAAGGATGCAACACTGCAATGATTCGGCGTTAACAAAAAGCACAAGACCAAAGACAGGCTGTTCTATGGAATATAAGAATATAAATTTACAGGATGGGAATATAGAAATATAGCTTACGATTACAAAGAGAGGACCCCGATAAAATGCTCAGGCGGTCTCTGCCCGTTTTCCTGGTTTGTTCGTGTTCTCCTTTTTTTTATCTGGCAGCATCATGCTCTTTAACAATTTCGCTGCACCAGTTAAGGTTCCGTGTAAAGTAGCTGGGGGCCTTCATCGAATGTAAGGCAGCATCCGTGACGTCAGCGCCTGGAAACGGGCATGTACACGACAAACAGTACTGCTCCGCGCCGTCTGCGCAAAGACAATTTTCTTCGCGCTCTTGTTTGCTTGTTTCTGTACGGCATTCGACACAGGCACTGCGGGTCACCGTGCGGTAAGTGTATTGCGCTTCTGGGTGTTTGAGTCGGCTCCAAGCATGTGCACAAACAAGTCAGAGTACGGGGAAAGGGGGGGGGGGGGGGGGTCACGATAAAATGAAAAAAAAAAAAAAAAACGGAGTAACCGAATGCCATGCAAGAGTCTCCGCGGACACACCTCGGCGCTACGCTCGAACTCCGCCTCAAAAGGGACACTTTTCGAAGTAAGCCGCGGCAACAGCAAAAAGCCTGGACCTCACAATTTTGACCTCACATAATAACGGCCTCAATCAACCTCAAACTCACGCGTGAGGTTGAGGTCCAATTTCATGACTTCACTTAAAAATTTCGAGCTCTCGCCGACCTAATCTCAACCTCACCTCACTCCGTGAGGTTGACGTTCTTTTTTTTTTTTTATGTTGAGGTCGACCTTCATAAGGTTGCCCACCTCTGCCGACGGTACCGCGCGCAGTGAGCAGGGAAAGAATGAGTCAATCGGTGTGTGCGAAAGGGCGCCTCTCTGGACCGCATACGACGCAGAAAGCGCTGCACGAGCTATAGGTGCGAAGGCGCCCGCGTGCGATCCGCTAGCCGAGGCCGTGAACGTTACGTCAGGTACACCCAAAACCACGCTGCAGACAACGATCAAGGTAAAGTTTGAGGGCAGACGCGATCTTAAACCTAGAATTTACAAGGTGTAATGAAGCCGATTCTGACGCATTGGCGGTAACGAACAAGACAAGCGGACCAACATCGGCAGGCGCGGTCGAAAATGGCGAACAGGGCGCCATGGCCGACAAGTATATGACGGCAACCTCCCGAAGCGGGATTGCCAACTGCGGCGAAAGCGATTTCCGAAACAGCGTCCTCGGTCAGGATAGGAAACAGGTCTACGCGGAGTTGGCTACTTGACGCTGAGACGGTCCGCGATGCGACGGGGCCCCTCATGGAATAGCAGCATGCGTGCTGACTCAGGCGCGCCTCACGATGCGCCCCACATGCTTGCCTCCACAGTTGAGACAAAGAAACCGCGAGTCGAGTGACGGTGCGCCGGTAGCGCATCTAGCGGTCTGTAGGCGACGGGTCATGCAGTGATTGCGGTGCTCTGGAAACCATCGAAGAACACCTCCTCTGTGTTTGTCCCAAATTTGCCAGTTCGGGCGAAAGGCCACTGCCGGGGAGCTCACTTTTCCTAGCGGCCATTGCGTACGCTCGTGCGTTTCTTAAACGGCGCAAACCTCGCGGCTCATTTTTAAAGCACAGTGCCGGTGCCAATCTTGCGTTGTGTAAACTTTGAAACTTTACGCGGCTATCCTGTCTGCGCGCCTCTCTCCTAGAGCCGTCCACTGATTTGAAACATTCGTTTTATTTTATACTTCCTTTCCACCATCACACCTTTTATCTATCCTATCCATCACAGAGTTTTTCACCCTTACCTAAAGGGAAAGCTGACGGCTCTGCACGTCAGCACCATGCTAATCATCACGTGCCGGTGTGCTGCTTGTTTCGGGACTGTCCGATTTTTTGGGAGGAACACATAGTGACATTACTAAGCTGTCTCATCCCCGTCATCTTCATCGTCATAATCATTCCGAGGCGCGAACATAGAAAAATAGAGCGCAAATGCCTTAGTAGCGAAGGCGCAAAAACAGACGATGCCAATAATAGATTTTTGATTTTCGGAATGCCACTAAAAACTTGCTAAAGCAATTGAGCAACCGTACACATTTTAAAATATTTTTTTTTTCGTTTTTAAAGCGTGCCTTAAGGTGCGAAATATTGGTTTCGGTAAAGCTCAATACCTAGCCAATAGGAATGAGATCCATTGTTTATTTTGGAGAAATTTTACACTTTCGTGCTATTCCGCTCGCTTGTTGCAATTTATAGCCACGATATTGAATGCTATGACATTTTTATTCTAGAACAACGTTTATTTTTGCATTACGTTTGGCCAAATGTTGCAGCTCTTTACCAGGTAGCTCTGCGCCCCATGATGCTTTGGGCGCCCATGGTGGCTGAAGTGGTCGTCAGGAAGCTCCATGCAAAATCCCATAGATGGCTGCACAGCTATCCCTCTAGGTAAGAGCAAGAAACTATGCTATCCATGCCTTGGTTTTTGGACCCCCTAAAATGCTATAAATTGTGCACAGCTATGCGAAGCGTTATGCAACTTGCACGTGAGTGTGTGAATGCATGCTGGGAACGGCGTTAATCTTAGCGCTTTTTTAAACGTGAGAGCAAAAAGACCGAGCACCTTAGGTGAATGTTTCAGTGATATTTTCTTAGTTCTAGGTAAATACGGGTTAAAATACTTAATAAAAACATTACAATCTCCTAACGCCGTTTACTCTGTTTTAAAGGTACGCATCTGACATGTTTAGAAAGAAAAAAAAATAACATTTGATATTAAAGATGGACGCCACGGCAAGCTACGTGTACTCCCTGAAATTTGCGTGCATTTACGTCGCTGCCACGAAGTGACTATGAACAGGCACTGCACATGCGCACTTCATGTTGGCAGACGAAAAGCCACGGCCCTTTGTGGATTTTCGGCTTTGCTGTGACCAAAAGCCCAGAAATCGTGAATGCGGAAGCGAATGCCGGTCGCGACAGCCCTTTTCGATGCAGCCGAAAAGTAAGGCGCCCGTGTGCAGTGCGATGGCAATGCACGTTGAACAATCCAAGATAGTCGACATTTCCGAAGTCCTCCTCTACGGCGTCCCTCATGGCCTGAGTCGCTTTGGGACGTTAAACTCCATAAACCAAACCAAACCAAACCAAACCCAGTAATCCTCTTATGGTGGGGCGTGTAAGGCCGCGGTCGTCTTTTTGCAAATGTTGTTGCGGGCCAGTCGTAGGAAAGAGGCTCAAACGGGAGGATCAAGAAGCGTCGCGAAAGAAGCGCGTCCGATTACGCGCCCTGGACCGCGGCGCGCGCCTCCCCACCTCCGTCAACACGGGCTCCAGGCCGTCTGGCGACAGACTGCGGTAGAAGCAGCTAGGACCTTCTGCAATGGGGAAGAAAGCACAGCTGCCAGCTTATGCGTCCTGCCGCACTGACCAGGTCCTGCTGTATGCGACGTGGAGAAAACCACGCTTATGAACTGCGGCTTCGGCAAAATTCCACGACTCTCTGGCGGGTCGCCGAAGAGAAGCATAGCTTCGCCAGTGCTGCGGTGCTTGTCTTCTCTCCCAGCGCCCCTTCCCCCTTCTGGAAGATTAGGATGCGGTTATTCGTGCTCCCCTGCGACCGCCGGCTGCAGGCTAGGCTCAGACAGCGGATGCACGCAGGCCCCATGCAGCTGTAGTGGAAGGCCGGGATAGGAAAGCTATAAAAGAGCTCAGATGTCAGCAGCCCTTGTTGTACGAATGTAGTCCTTTCTCGCTTTTGTAAACACGTCTCACTGTTCTTTTGTTGTGGCTGTTTTTAAAGTTGTTCAATTCGTCGTCTGAGAACTAGACGTCGCCCGCCGAATCTGCCGGCATCTCATAGAGTCGAGGTACAGAAGAGAGAAGAAAGAACAACAGCAGATGGAACCTAATTTTAGTCCTTAGTTAAGAGAACGTCGCATCAGCTTTTAAAACGAACAAAAACTCATTTTCTGAAGATCTGCAACGCAGGATAATTCGACTCAATTCCCTGCTCAAAACCAATACTAGTTGCATTACAAGCGCATCGTCAACTGATGACGTCATGTAGAGACTACGGCGTCAAATACGAAATGCTTGTTCTATACTGCGTCACTTATCATTCTGAAGTCTACACTCGACCAAATTGCCTGTGCTGGAGTCACCTCGCATTAGGCTACTATGCATGTGCCATGTGACTCATTGCGACGTCGTCGAACGATGGAAAAATAAAATGACCAGCCTGACTTTTTTTTTTTCACATATTCGCTCTTTCGTTTTTGATGTACTTGGTTATATATTTATATATCCAAATATGTTACTCAACTTACGAATTATGCGTTTTTATTTCACTGCCTAGGAAGGCTCTTATATGAGGCAACTTCATAGCGCCGCCATTGCGCAGGCCAGCGGTCACCCGTGTTCGGGAGGAAACGATAGCCCGACACCAGAGATTGGTGCTGTGCATGTGACAATATATTGTTACGTTTCCTTGGTTCTTGTCCTATTTTTGCAAGGGACGAGTTTTCAATATGGTTGTGCAGTTTGCAGTGCGCAGTGGCGCTTTGGAAATAAGGGAGAAGAGCGCTTTGCAAGCAGCGATAAAGGAAAACATAATGAAAGTAAGTTGCCAACAAACGTGGGTGGGAATCGTATACGAACAGGTTCCTAACGGTTCCTCCGATTTGTTCCGGTTCAGGTTCATTTCATAGACGGCCGAAAAATTCGGGTTAGGTTCGGTTCCGGAAAACATTCAGGTTAGGTTCCAGTTGCGCTTCTACACGCTGCAGTGATTCTATTCCACTGATAAAGCAATGTCGGATCAGCTTTTAAAACGAACAAAAACTCAAGGTTGTCGGAGAAAGTACACACTTGATTTCTAGTTAATAATGTGACGCAGCCGCACTTTATGCAACGTTCATGGTCATACAATTTCGACTCCCATTTATAATTCATCTTGTAGTCAAGTTCGAGCTAATTTGCGATAGTGGTTCGAAACATTGACACATGCACCTATGAGATGTGCATGTGTTCACTGAGCAGTATGATACTGAGCCTTCGTCTTCCCTAAAAGAAGTATAAACAAAAAAATAGAAAAGCATTCACGGAATAAAAAGATGAACTTTTAAGACGAAGCTTGAGCGCCCCATTGATTGTTTTGAGCTGATACTGCGATACCCGGTGTCTCAGGGAACAATTTAAGAAACTGGGAGATAGGGAGCTCAAAATGAAGACAAAATCTTTTCAGAAATGAGCATTCAGTCGCCACGAACTTATGTTAGCATGAAAATAATACCTAAATGGTTTGGTGGGGTTTAACTCCGCCTATAAGCTGATTACGAGTGAAATCACTGTTAGCATAATGTCATCCGCTTGGCGGTTTAACGTCGAGACACTGGCAGACACTTAAACGTCTTTTCTTGGTGTGGTTGTTGAAGAAAGGGAGGCGCAGAATCTGTCTCAGCTCTCCACGGACACCATGGTTAGAAATAAGGCATGAAATGGTTCTACAATGTTAGCCTCCAGCTTTCAGATGTGTGCTGATTAAGAAGGGCAATGGTATGACGTCACCTTTAACGCTGCACAGAGAATAGTTGCGTCACAATGTCGATATGAATTCACGTTATATTTTGCCCCTCCTGCCCACACACTGCTCATGCCAGTCACGAGGCAAGTAATGTTTTCGCCTTATTAACAGGCCGACCGGCCACGGCGACTGCTACGCCGTTCCATGCTCGCTTCCCAGACGAAATTTCTTTCTTCGAATTTGCTACGGTGCACGGGTTTTATTTTAGTATCTCAGCACTACAAACACTCTAAAAGGTTGCACGATTTCACCAGCCTGTGGAACTGCGGATTGGTGTTTTGGCTCTTCATTGTCGAACTTTAAAAACAAGGAATTAATTAATGCAGTGTAGTGGTTAGTGCCTCTCAGGAGATCGAAGCAATGATCGCTTTTTCAAGGCTACAAGAAAAGGAACTCTAGCCATTCTTTCCGCACACAACCGAAAGAGCTCATGAGGTGCGCAGGAAGCTTAATGTAAACGCGACTTCCGTTCATCACGTGTTGCAGTTCCCGCAGCGCACAACTTCCCTCACACCACGTCGTGCATATTGCTTTCATTCGACAGTCATGCAATTGGATGGAGTAAAGAAAAGAACTGCCGTTACCAACAGCTTGCCTTTATTCTGTAGAGGAACGAACAAAAAAAATACTGCAGCCGATTTAGCAAAGTTAGACAAATGCGGAGTGCGAAACCACGCAACGTTTTGTTTCACTTTCGGATTGATACTAAAATTTCAACGGCAGTCTTGAGCAGAATTCACTCCTGAAATCCGTGACAGTGTGGCAGTGCACTGCAAGATTTTCGGACTCCTAAACGCACCTTAAGATGACATATTTTGGATTGGAAAACAGTTATTGCCAGCATTGATCCATATGTGGACACTATTCTACGTGGCTTCGAGCCCGTGGCACTCGGCAACCTTGTGAGCGCACTGAGTGGCACGGAATTGCGTCAACTGGTCTGAGCTGGCCTGTAAAGTCTCCTACCGCTCTAGGGAAGGGACTGTACTAAGTCCGCCGATGGCGCCGCCTTTTTAACCACTCCTTGATATGTGATCTTATCTGGTTATCCCGCAAAATTCTTTTTGATTGTATTGCGTTGGCAGATGTGTGCTAATTTCGAAGGCTCGCGTGTGAAACCGACGCCACGTTACCTCCTGTCTTTTTTATTGAGCTTCTTATGTG
Source organism: Amblyomma maculatum (assembly GCF_055883805.1). NCBI lineage: Eukaryota > Metazoa > Arthropoda > Arachnida > Ixodida > Ixodidae > Amblyomma > Amblyomma maculatum. Next base: position 116,342,561 of record NC_139354.1, read on the forward strand.
GTAGCGGATGCATCCACCTGTCTGGTTTAACGGGACTAGTGTAGTCGTGAAACGATATGACTGTATTTCCTGCGAAATGGGGGGACTGATGACATTACCTCGAACTGTACCTGTGAGATAACTCAGGTCCCTTGTTCTCCGTATGTGCCAGCACCAAGTAGCTTCGCGAGGGGTGGTTGTGATCCGATCCGGGTGCAGCGCTCAGTGGGGTTCAGCTGGGTAGTGAGAGGGAGGAAGGTGCGGGTGGCGAAATGAATTATTGTGCAAAGACGCGCAAATGCGCGCATTGGTGCCGCTGAGACACTGACTGACAAGTGTGATCTCAGATGAAATATTCTGTTGCGAGGAGGTTTTGAAAACACATGCCAGAGACTCCATGCTATTTTAACGTTGGACCGTGCCTGTGTACGGTTAATAGGAAGTTAAATAAAATCGGTGGATTCTAGAACGGGATCAGGAGGCTGGAATAGGCAGGATGTCTATGCAGAGCATATGCAGGTAGTCGTAGGACAGCAACAGCCGCATATGTCAGTGGGACCGCGAGAGGTATTGAGTGAAGGGCGTGAAGAGGAAGAACTTCAGCCCCCTGTTCCTGAATAAACTGGTGCAGATTGATAGCCAGGTGTGGTTACGTCTCTTGATGGAGACAAATAAGGAACAACTATCGAGCAACTTCCTGTCAAATGAAGCTCTTAATCTAGGGCAGGAGCGATGACTGGTCACCTGCATCTGTCAGGCTAGCAAGCGACTGAATGTGCGTGGTGTGCTCGCCAGTCAGAGCTCTTTGCTTGAGTTCTTCGATACTCTGATACAGTTTGACAAATTTTCCGATGGTGCTCAGGTCTCGCGCTACCAACATCGTAAATTCGTCGTTATCGACTGCCTCGAGAATGTTGCTGATTTACCGGTTTCTGACATATGTGCATTCACGTGCTTGCACAGGTCGACGACGTCTGTATGTAGCTGTACAGTTCTCACCGACCTGCTGTGACGGCGCTTGGAAGCACTGTTCAGCGCGGAGTTTTCTGACTGCCGGATGGCTGGGAGCTTTAGAAAAGCTGGCTTTGTACACAGACCACGCATGCAATGTTCGCTTTATGGTTCCGGTACCACCGATTTGCTACGTCGGTGAGATAAAAAATCATGTCCATGAGCGGGTTGTGCATCCCATTTTTTTGTAAGGGCTCACCCGCTCATAGGATGGGAAATAATCCTCAACATCGTGGTCGTCGCGGCCGCTGAAGATGGCGAGGTCTCGCTGGCGTAGAGATCCGGCAAAGTGACTACTGCAGGCATCCCATGAGGTGGTGACGTGCGGCTGCGGAGTTCCAGAGCGAGAGGATGGATTGTACTCCGCACCTCCAACAAATGTAAAGATGCGGGTTATTTCTAAACGCCTGCGAACTCAAGTAAGCGTACCAGCAGCGTGAGATCTACGAGGCCAGCCAGACGCGAGCACAGGGAGATGAACATGCGGCTCGAGCGTAACCCCGTCTTCTTTATTACTACTTTTGTTTGCAGCTTGAATTGGAAGCATATGCGCAACGAACATAGTGATCGGTGTCACCGGTGACCTTTGGGCTTTCTCTCCTTTACCTGCGCTATATTAAGCTTAATCTGCTGTGCAACCAAATTCTGGCACCAGCTTACTTTGGAAGTGTTGCGCTCATCAACGCGACATACCACTGGACTGGCGCCATCTCGTCGAGAGCGCAGCTGCGGTGTTGTGTGCACTTGAGAGCCGGCGCGCGGTGCGTGCTTTTTCGTTCATTTCCCGTGACCCTAGATCGCGGAATGCCTGGCTGGCGCGAATTTCAAGTCGCCGACGCAACGCCGACCGTAAGACGACTCCGGATATCCGCGCGTCGGCAAGGCGAGCAGCGATAATCGGGACCGCAGGTTAGGAGATCATTCACGGTGTGTGTGTGTGTGTGTGTGTGTGTGTGTGTGTGTGTGTGTGTGTGTGTGTGTGTGTGTGTGTGTGTGTGTGTGTGTGTGTGTGTGTGTGTGTGTGTGTGTGTGTGTGTGTGTGTGTGTGTGTGTGTGTGTGTGTGTGTGTGTGTGTGTGTGTGTGTGTGTGTGTGTGTGTGTGTGTGTGTGTGTGTGTGTGTGTGTGTGTGTGTGCTGGGCTCTTATGTGAAGGAGCAGCGAATGCCACGAAGCTCATTCCCACGGGACTCGGGCTGTCCGTCACGGGCGCACGTGACGACGGCTGCCGATTTGACCTCCAGAGATTTTACTTCATCCCTATTGGCTTAACGTTGCGGTCTTTGTTTGGCGAACCTATTTAACGAGGTGTTGGGGGTGATTTTGGGGAGAAGAGACCAGTTGCAATAAACATGCTGTAAACTTTGTTCGACTGCGAGTAGTTCTCCAAGGTGCTCAGCCGGCACACCTCAACAGACCGCCGGTCAGCGCAACCGAGCACGACGGGTGAGAGAACCCTTTCGAATGCTAGCAGCTGAACAGACCGTCGCCCTCTGGACGAGCACGGCGGGTGACAGCTTGGACACCGGCTTCGATACATAACTGGCAGGCTTGCTACCACAGCTCTGGACAGTAATTTCTTATTTTTCATGCCTATAGCTCAGCAACGAAACTTAATTTAATCGGGTCAGATTGCTCTGCTTTTGGAATACAGTATCAGCGCACGTTAAAGATAATCAATTAATCTTTATTTGACGTGTGCAGGAACCACGATATGGTCTTTGTGCTACAGCACAAATAAGAAAAAAAAATACACACAAATTTTACGCGCACAGAACACAAAACAAAAAAATAACACATGAAATAAATGAAATTTAGAGAAAAAGAATCACGCATAGAATGAAATCAGTCATCAGCATGTCTTCTTGAGCACAACAGGAAAAAAAAAAATAAAACGTTAAATAGAGAAAAAATCCAGGAACAGCCGTTGACTGTAGTAATATAGAAATATACATAAAATAAACAACCATTCCAGGCGCAAGAAATGTGTGGTACCTAAAACACAAGCTAGAAATACAGCGAAATACCATAAAGAAATACAACTCAATGCGGCGCAGCCAGATTCAAATGTAAAATTTTAAATTTAGAAAATGAATAAAAAACGGATAAAAAGTAACAGACAGCATTGAACAGGAGAAAAAGCAATAGTTCAGTAAAAACAACTTTTAGGCTAGAAAGTAGAAGTTAAACGTGATAAAATAATGTTTAAAATACAACGCCACGAACATCCAATATAAATGAAGGGAACGAGTTTAGTAAGATGTAAAGGTGATGACAAAAAGATTTGAACAGCCTCTGAATTCTGTCCAGAGGGGAGATAGAATGCAGAAGCGGGGAAACTTGAAATAGTATGGATGCCCTGATGCTCTTTCATGGAAGGCGCAGTAGGATGTACTCTATCAGCTGAGGGCACAGAAGAAAGAGTTTGTACGGGAAAATTTTATCTGCCCTGACACAACGGCAGACAAGAGAAGAAATATGCGGTGGGGTGCTCCCTGTGGAGCGAGAGGAGGAAGTTGCGCGAGGAAAGCAATATTGAAATATCCGTAAAAACTTTTGCTGTACTCTGTCGACATATCGATTTGCAAGTGCCATTCCAAACAACCGACGCGTACTTCAAAAGCGGCAAGCTTACTGACAGCTTTAAGAACGGAAGTGGGACACGGAACTCTCTAGGAAGCCTTGATATGAAGCGGATTGCGCGCATAGCCCGCTGAGCAATGCGTTTAGTGTGAGACGAGAAGCTGAAGGTAGTCATAAAGTACACCAAGGTCAATTATTTCATCAACTCTGTACAACAGCACAGAGTTCACAGAATAAAGGTAGAGAAAGCTGCGCGTTTTACGAGTAAATGAGACAAGCCTAGTTTTAAAGAATCGAGGTTAAGCCCATTCTTCACGCACCAGTTAGAGAAAGCAGGTGTGTCCGATTGCAAGTACAAGCAATCTTGAAAAGAACGTATTACCTTGAATATTTTATATCATCAGCATAAAGGAGAAAGGGGTTCTTGATCACGGAGGAAACGTCATCAATAAAAACGGAAAAGAGAAGGGCCTAGTATATATAGGACCTTGAGGAACTCCACTGGTTGCAGGGTAAACGAAGGAGGTCTGTTCATTGACACTGAGAAAGCACAAGCGATCACGGAGGTAGCTATAACTAGGGTGAAAGAACATGGGATTGATCTGGGTGCCGGCTCACTTTTCAAACCCGGTGAACTAGACAGGCCACATAATAGCTCGAGTATCTATCAGCCGAACTGCCAGCAGCGACTCGATTGCTTTCATCGCCATAGAAGCCCTAGGCACCTACCAGGATATAACACGGCACTATTGGCACAAAAGGCTAACGTACCGTCGACTTCAAAAAGACCTCGCTAAGAGCAAGAGGTACACTCTTAAAAAAAAAATGGTCGTAACATTATCAAAAAGCTAGTAGCTGCTTGTCACACTATTCACTAGGTTCTTAGTAACTGTTGGTAGTAAAAGCCTTGCCAGTAACGGCTACTATTTCAAGAACCTAGTACCCTGAACTAACTGGGTCATATATTCCTCTAGTTTTCAACAGTAGCTTTTAACTAGAAACATACTAACCACTCAAAAAAACCTAGTTGGAAGAACAAGCGTAAGCCAGCAACTTTTACTGGCTGTTTTAATACGTTTTTACCTGAGAATTTCACCAAATGGCAATGGTTTAGACCTGTAGAACTTACGGTGAATGTTAAATGCTCCTGAAGAAACTAATAAGCCGTATTTGCTACGCTTTTCGGTAGGCCATGCATCGCTTCACAAAGCTTCAACGAAGAGACAGTCGCGCTCGGAGAGATCCCTTTTCAGGAATTATTGCAATGAAGTGACTCGCTTATTCGACGACTTGGTGTGCCTTCTCTACAGCCGAAATCGCGCGCATAACCAGAGGATTAATACCGTTTCTTGGGCTGGTTGGTTCATATTTGTACTTTGAAAAACTGCGCCGAAATAAACACACCACAAGACAGAAGACGGGACAAAGGCGCTTTTTTATTTGTACTTTGAAAAACTGCGCCGAAATAAACACACCACAAGACAGAAGACGGGACAAAGGCGCTGGAACACAAAAGAAACAACACAAGTTAGCGCCTTTGTCCCGTCTTCTGTCTTGTGGTGTGTTTATTTCGGCGCAGTTTTTCAAAGTACAAATAACCAGTGGAGGGCGCTGCACTGTTCAATACTGGTTGCTGGTTTCCAAAGGAAAGTTTGACTCTTCAGTATCATGTGGAATGTCATCAGTTACCAGTTTGATTTTATCACCGTCCGAAAACCTGTAGTTCTCTGACGCGCCTTCATATGTTTCGAAGCGGGTGTTGGTAACCTATAGGAAATTGAACGTCTCAGTAGAATCAGTTCATATCGCAACATCATAGTTTTCAATACAATTCCCAGGCTATTTGTGCATCAGCCGGAGGATTGATTGAAGCCACATTATCAATCAATGATCAATGACGATGTTATCAATGATCATCGTCTAGGTCAGAGGCGTGCTCTTCAGTATTCAGCAACAATAACGCGAGGGCTCCTAAAAGCGACCATCACACAAGGAATATCTTCTTTTCAGCGTCGTTTAAGGACACAGGACATACCTCGATCCGGTCGCCATGTGCTGCATCTTGAAAATCTGTCACTCTTAAAGACACTAGGATATCTTTCTTGTGCTCGCCGCTGATAAGAATATTTCTTCCCTCTTTGCATGTGACAAGGCAATTGATTTCAGACGAAGACACTGCTTTTTGGGAAAAAGAACACGCGCAGAAAACAGAAGAGCAAGGAAGGAGCCCCTGCCGCACTATTCGCCGTGAGATCGGCCTAGAGGTGGCGCCACCGTCGCTCCTAGAGTGCGGATGGCATTCGGCGGCGCTCTCAGGAACGCAAGGGGCGTAGGTCTGCTTCCGAGTTTACAGCGGTGGTGTTGGCGATGAAAACGTGCCCTCGCCAATGCATTAGCCATTTACTGTACAGAATGTTCCAAATTTCAGAAAAAAAATCCGCGAATTTCGGCAGTGCAGCAAAAGAACCCATACTGAAATGGTCTAAGTGCTTCAATGGTATGCGCACGCCCCTCCAACAGTTTCACCCTTTCACAGAACTATCTCTGCATGAACGATAATCTATTAAAAAAAGTCTCAGAAGAATACTGCAGACTACTGTCAGTGCGGTCAGGGCCTTCAGCACTCTCCACACATGGTCTGTCAGACATTCCCCAGGCGGCAGTGCCAGCGATGGACCTATATTTCACAATCGAAGAGCTATCTATAGCTATATCGGAATTAAACAGACGGACGTAACCCGGCCATGAAGAAGTGACCTATGACACAATCGGAGAGCTACCTCACAATTTCAGTCTTCGACTCCTGGGGTATTACAATTCTTCCTGCCCCGCCGGGGTGGCGCAGCGGTTACGGCGCTCGACTACTGTGCCCAAGGAAGTAGGGTCGAATCCCGGCCTCGGCGGCTGCGTTTCGATTGAGGCGAAACGGAGTGGCGTCCGTGTTCTGCGCGATGTCAGTGCACGTTAAAGAACCCCAGGTGGTCGGAATTTCCGAAGTCTTCCACTACGGCGTCTCTCATAGCCTGAGTGGCTTTGAGACGTTAAACCTCACAAACCAAACCAAACCAATTCTTCCTGGATGTCTGGTAAGGTTCCTACGGAATGGAAGTTGGCGAAAATAGTGCCCATTTTGAAACCTTCTAAACAGCCAATAAGTTACGCATCCTTCCGACCCATCGCCCTGTGTAGGTAAACATATGGAGGGAATAATCTCCTGACGTGTCTCCTGGTTCCTTGAGAGCCGAAATGAGTATTCTCAAGAAATGAACGGGTTTCGCCAAAATAGGTATGCGACTGATAATGTCATTACCCATGTCTCATCACTTGAAGAGTACCTTCACGCTGGGTACATACCCACAGCCGTTTCACTTAACATCAAGGCATCTGTTGAATGTGTTTCATCATGAAATTCTCGCAGCCTTGGCCAGCCTTGGCCTTGGAGGAAAGCATTGCAACTAGATTAGACACTGCAAGAGCGGCAAATTTTTGTGAGCACTCCAAACGATCCAACTCTCTTTCACACAGTGAAGAGGGGCGTACCTCAGGGAGCTGTGCTCAGCACTCTCCTGTTCAATATTGCCCTTGTATATATAACAAAAACCTTCCACGAAGAGTACACGTAACAAATATTGCAGATGATACTGTATCTGGAGTGCATCACGTTCGCTTTATACTACGCAGCAACGTATTCAGAGAGCGTTACTGCACATCTCAATGTATCTGGATCCCCAGGGAGATCGCCTATCATCAGAAAGGTGTTGCTACGGCTTTCACAAGAAAACGAATGTCTCGATACCTGCTCCTACTGGGTGGACGGTCTGTGTCGTATATGTATGATCACGACGATTCCTAGGTGTTATGATTGACAGTAATCTCTCTTGGGCACCTCAGATTAAACATCTCCCGGGAGGATCACTGCCGCATCGCAGGTTTCACATTCATGATGGGAACACGATGAGGCAACAACTGCCGGTCGATGGTTCTGCTTGAGAAATAGTACGTTGAAGGAGCGTAGCACTACTATTTACCTGTGCTTCAAATATTATCTCCAACAAGCAAGAACGGTCTTGCTTGCGGATTTGTCTTGGACTCCCAAAGGAATCGTCCGCATCAGGAACACTTGCAAAAGCAAGGTGTCTCCCGCTAGATGTGATTTCCGCCTACGAAAGTATGCGTACCCATCTCCGACATGACCTCCAAGGGGAGAAGCTCCTCTTACACCATGTCTACCTAACTCACTACAACTCTGGCTTTTGTCAAGCTGTACATTTCCTGCCCCTCCCTACTATTACTCAGTCACGAAACCTACTACCTCTCACCTTTCCCCCATGGACACTATCGTCTCTAAAGGTGAATACATCTGAGGTATGCGAATAGTCGCATGCCTCAGGCAGCACTTCTGCAAGCCGCCTACTTAGCCAAGGAATATACGCAGTACACCCACATATTCACTGACGGTTCACCTACTCAAGGCACTTTTTATGTGCCCTCAACAAACCATATCCTGTCTTACCGGCTGTAGCGGAAGACCTCATCTATGACAGCTGAGCTCCATGGCGTTAAAGGAGCTGTTTCCTATATCCTGCGCCAAACCCCCGGACATTGGGTTATCTTCACTGATTCCAGAGAATCTCTGAAAAGCATCTATAACCTGCTGAAGAAAATAAATTATCAGCCTGTTTCCCTTGACATCGGGTATCTACATCATTTTGCTCATTGCCGCAGGTATCCACATTTCAGTGTATACTAGCTCACTGTGGCATTCAAGCCAATGAAAAGGCAGATGAAGCGGCTCGTAAAGGCCACCAATATCAAAGATAAATTCGGAATTTCTTCACGAAATCTGATGCATCCCAACTGGCAAAAAAATTTGCTTCCGAAATAAAGTATCGACTTTGGAGCTTGCCGACACATCACAATCAATTTCTTTGCTCAATTGAGCCACATATAAGATCAAGACTCCCTCCGAAATTTCTTTGCCAACTAGAAACTCTTTACCACCGACTTCGCCTGAACTGCGAATATAAAAATGGCTTGCGATACTGTTTCGGTGAAATGAACTGTCCGCATTGTGACAACTGCATTTTGATATATATATATATATATATATATATATATATATATATTGTAATAGGGCGTTTATTGACGCTCAGATGGAGAGCTGTGAGGACAGGACCTTGCAACGGCGAGCCCAGCGTACTTCTTTGTCTTCGTCGCACAACGCACAGGTGCATGTCGATGGCTGAAGTGCTGACTATCACAGTACATTTTCCCCCCGGGTAAAAAAAAGGAGCCATCCTGGCGACTTATGGCGCGGAAAGCACAGCGGGGTCATAGAATGGCTTCAATCGGTTCACGTGAACTGTTTCACGACCACGGCGACGCAAGTCCGCAGAGGGCGTGACGGGCTCAACTACGTAGTTGACTGCAGATGTTTGCTGGAGGACCCTATATGGCCCGTGGTAGCGAGCAAGAAACTTCTTTGAAAGGCCAGGGGTTGTGGAGGGCACCCAGAGCCACACCAGTGTGTCCGGGAGATATGACGAAGCTTCGCCGGTATCACGGAGGTATTTTTGTTGCCACTGATTTTCTGTTGTGAGAGAGCGGGCGAGCTGACGGCATTCTTCTGCGTACGTGACGGCATCGGATAGCGGGGAAGATTCGGAAACGTCAGGGCGGTAGGGAAAAAGTGTGTCCATAGTACAGGGTGGCTCGCGCCCGTAAAGGAGAAAGAATGGAGAGAATCCAGTAGTGGCCTGTGTCGCGGTGTTATATGCGTAAGTAACAAACGGTAGAACTTGGTCCCAATTGGAATGGTCGGTGTTCACGTACATAGCCAGCATGTCACCGAGAGTGCGGTTAAAACGTTCTGTCAGTCCATTCGTCTGAGGGTGGTACGAGGTAGCGGTGCGGTGTATGATGCGGCATTCTTTCAAGAGAGCCTCAAGAGCGTCTGATAAGAAAACGCGTCCGCGGTCACTGAGCAGTTCGCGAGGGGCACCATGGCGAAGAACCAGGTTTTTCAGAATAAAGGCAGCCACGTCGCGTGCCGAAGCAGAGGGCAATGATGATGTCTCAGTGTAGCGGGTTAGATGATCCACTGCCACGATAATCCAGCGGTTGCCAGCTGAAGTTGTAGGAAGGGGACCGTATAGATCTATGCCGACACGATCAAACGGACGGGCAGGACAGGGCAACGGCTGCAACGAAGCAGAGGACTTGAGAGGAGTTTTTCGGCGTTGGCAAGACTGGCAGGAGCGGACAAAATGGCGGACAAAGCGGTACATTCCACGCCAGAAGAAGCGTAGACGCAAGCGCGTGTAGGTTTTCAACACTCCGCCGTGGGCGCACTGGGGATCAGTATGGAAAGCAGCACAAATTTCGGCGCGGAGATGACGGGGGATGACTAAAAGCCACTTCCGTCGTGAAGATAATTGCGGCGATAGAGCAGCCCGTCACGAATTGAAAAATGGTGAGCTTGGCGGGCAAGCGCCCGAGACAGACGACCTGGAGAGTGACTTGAAAGAAAGTCCAGAAGTGTAGATATCCACGGGTCGCGCCGCTGTTCCGTGGCCATGTCAATAGTGGCAAGCGAAGACAAATCGTAGGCGCAGATCTCATCAGGCAACGAAGAGGGAGGTAGCGGTGAGCGCGAAAGAGCGTCCGCGTCAGTATGCTTGAGGCCTGAGCGATATATGACACGAATGTCATACTCTTGGAGGCGAAGAGCCCAGCGAGCAAGGCGGCCGGACGGGTCCTTGAGGGACGCCAGCCAGCACAGAGCGTGATGATCAGTGACCACATAAAATGGTCGGCCATAGACATACGGACGGAATTTGCCGATGGCCCAAATAATGGCCAAGCATTCTCTTTCCGTAACAGAATAATTGGACTCTGCCTTGGTCAAGGTGCGGCTTGCGTACGCCACCACATAGTCTCGGATACCAGGTTTGCGTTGGGTGAGAACGGCGCCTATCCCAATACCGCTAGCGTCAGTGTGAATCTCAGTTGGCGCATTCGGGTCGAAGTGGCGGAGGATGGGAGGCGAAACTAAAAGACGGCGTAAAGTGTTGAAGGCGTCATCACAAGCAGGTGTCCATGCGCAGAGGTCGGAGCTGCCGGAGAGGAGCTGGGTGAGAGGAGCAATAATAGAGGCGAAATTTAAGATGAAGCGGCGAAAGTAGGAGCATAGGCCAATGAAACTTCGTAGCTGCTTCAGTGATTTTGGGCGTGGGAATTCGGCAACTGCACGAAGTTTGGTGGGATCGGGAAGAATGCCATCCTTAGAAACGACATGACCTAGAATTGTTAGTCGGCGAGCAGCAAAGCGGCACTTCTTCAGATTCAGTTGGAGGCCGGCGGTAGCGAGACAAGTGAGAACGTCCTTCAGTCGGAGCAGGTGGGATTGAAAATCGGTAGAAAAGACTACGATATCATCGAGATAGCAAAAACAGGTTCGCCACTTGAATCCACGAAGCACAGTGTCCATGAGGCGTTCAAATGTGGCCGGGGCGTTGCAAAGCCCGAAGGGAATGACGTTGAATTCATATAATCCATCTGGTGTGATGAAGGCAGTTTTAGAGCGGTCAGCATCAGCCATTGGCACCTGCCAGTAGCCAGATCGTAAATCCAACGAGGAGAAAAACTCGGCGCCCTGCAAGCAGTCTAGTGCGTCATCGATGCGTGGCAGAGGATAGACGTCCTTGCGCGTGATCTTGTTGAGCCGGCGGTAGTCGACACAAAACCGGAAGGAGCCATCTTTCTTAGGTACCAACACAACTGGAGACGCCCAGGGACTGTGGGATGGCCGAATGACACCCCGACGGAGCATGTCGTCCACATGATCAGCAATTACTTGGCGCTCCGAAGCGGACACGCGATAGGGGCGCTGGCGCAAAGGTGCAGTTTTACCGGTGTCGATGGTGTGCTCTACGACAGACGTGCGGCCCAAGTCAGTTTGAGGAAAGTCGAATGAAGAAGCGAAGTTCTGCAAGAGGGCGACAAGTTGATCACGTTGCGCAAGTGGAAGATCAGCATCAATAGCATGTTGGAAAACGTCGGAGGGCGTCGAAGCGGTCGCAACATCGCAAGAGCACAGACTAACGTCGAAGGAGGGGGTTGAGTCAGCAAGAGTGGTGATATGACTGGGATCAAGCTCTTCAAGACGTCCAATGCATTCGCCACGGAGCAGGACTGCTGGGCAAGAAAATGGGTTCAAGGCGTAAAGTGCACTCTTGCCGTCTTGAATTTCGAGAACTGCGAACAGAAAAAGGAGGCAGGGATGACGGGAGGTGGCTTCGGAAGGTGTAAAAATCGCAGTCAAAGGAGTTACCCACTCACAAGACAGTGGTACGAGGGCAGCAGAGAACGGAGGAATGTCGGTGTCATGGGCGACGAGAAGTTTTGCAGTGCGGGGAGGGGTATCACAGAAGGGGGCATCACAGAGGGGGGCGAAGGCAATTTGTGCACGAGCACAGTCAATAACGGCTTGATGAGTCGATAGAAAATCGTATCCGAGGATGATATCATGCGAGCAGTTCGGCAGAACAATAAACTCGATGGGGTACAAGACGTCTCGAATGAGCACACGGGCTGTGCAAGATGCTGAGGGGTGAATGTGCTGTGATGAGGCGGTGCGGAGCGAAAAGTCGGAAATCGGAGTGGTCACTTTGCGAATTCGACGGCAGAGCGCTTCACTGATGACGGAGACGGCTGCACCGGTATCGACGAGAGCGAGAACTGTGGCGCCTTCTACAGAAACTTTGATAACATTAGCGGGACGACATGGAGGACTTGAGGAATTCGAAACAAGCGCAGTTCTTGCCCCCGGAACTGCGACTGTTAGTTTCCCTCAACGGTGCTGGTAGAACGTCGCAGCATTGGAGAAAGCGATCGGCGCCGAGGAGAATGTGATCGACGAGTGGTGTAGGTTTGGCGATCTTGTGGGACAAATTGAGAACCGGGCGGAATCATTTGCGAGCGTGAGTCGGTATCGTACGGGTAAAGTCGAATGTCAGGCTGTGAAGGTTGGAGGCGCTGGCGACAAAGGCGTGCAACATGGCCCGGCCGACCGCAGGCATAGCAAATCGGAAGGTTGTCCGTAGTACGCCAAGGTTTCATAGGATGTGGGCGGAACCTTGAGGGTGGGGCTTGAAACGAAGGTTCAGCATGCGGCGGTGAACGGTAGGCAGGGACCTGCACATAGGAGCCAGACGTGGGCGAAGGTGGTGGCCTAGCCGTTACTTGGGCATACGTGAGAGGTGCCGTCACAGGCGGCACCACGGGGTTGGACGGCAAGGCATCAGCGACGTGTTCTTGCACGACACGGCGTATAGCAGGGGCCAAAGATGGAGCCAGTTCAGGAACGAGGCGGCCCGAGTCTTGAAAATGGGGAAGGAGTGAGATTTGACGTGCGACCTCTTCACGAATAAAATCTTTGATCTTTTGATTCAGCGGGCTCTCTTCAGAAGTTGGCGAACCACCCAGGGCTAATGCGGATACGCCTTCGTCGCACACACTGGAGCGGCGCCTAGAAGCGCGCCGCTTGCGGAGCTCGTCGTAGCTCTGGCAAAGCTTCACGAGTTCACTAACGCTGGTGGGATCTTTCGCTACCAGCATCTGGAAGGCGTCCTCAGAAATGCCCTCGAGGATGTAGCGGATTTTGTTTGCTTCCGGCATGGCCGGGTCGACTCGTTTGCAGAGATCAACGACGTCTTCTATGTAGCTGGTAAAGGTCTCATCAGCGCGCTGAACACGATCGTGTAAACGTTGTTCGGCACGAAGCTTACGCACTGCCGGGCGGCCGAACACTTCCGCGAAATTCTTTTTAAATGTCGACCAAGATGACAGGTCAGCCTCATGGTTGCGAAACCAGAGGTTCGCCACGTCCGTCAGATAGAATATGACGTTACTGAGCTTGTATGAGTCATCCCACTTGTTGTAGCTGCTTACTCTTTCATAGGATGACAGCCAGTCGTCGACATCTTGATCGGCCGTGCCGCTGAACAGGCAAGGGTCACGCTGGCGCACGACGCCAGCACACATGATCGTGGGTGGAACGGCCGGCAGCGTCGAAGTGTCTTGCATGGCGGTCGTAGAGGGTAGTGTACGGCTTCGCAGTTCCAGTTTGGGTGGGATCGTTTCCGGCACCTCCACCAATTGTAATAGGGCGTTTATTGACGCTCAGATGGAGAGCTGTGAGGACAGGACCTTGCAACGGCGAGCCCAGCGTACTTCTTCTTTGTCTTCGTCGCAGAACGCACAGGTGCATGTCGATGGCTGAAGTGCTGACTATCACAGTACAATATATATATATATATATATATATATATATATATATATATATATATATATATATATATATATATATATATATATATATATATATATATATATATATATATATATATATGGGGCAATTATGTATAGTCCTCCATACATAGGATTTTCTGTAGCTGACCATGTTCAATTTTTGTATGGGAAAAGCTAGTTTTAGGAAAACAAGACACGTAACTACCCGTCTTTAATATTTATTGGCCCCGGTTTGCACGCTTTTTGCGTTGTACTGCGCTCACTGGCCTGATACTTGGATCTGAATAATACCACTTGCCTAATGACAGCTTCGTTTTTCTTATCGCCTTTTGAACAGTGTGCGCGGGCCTTATACGAGTGAGACAGGCAAATTTAGTCTCAAGCTTAAGCCGATACAAGGTTCGCTCTATGTCCTGCAGCAGTTCAGAATGAAACGAGCCAGCCTGGCTCATTAATCGTACTTGACTCGAGGACCAAGCTGGTTGAATGTATCACTACGTACTGCCCGGCGGGTTGCTGTAGACTGAGTGCATATCAACTCTGGCTAGACAACCAGGCACAAGTATTCCCCTCTAGAAAATGGGAGATACACGTGTCTTAGAAAACACTGCACATAAGGGGCACCAGACGAGCGCAGGAAGAAACGAGAACACAAAATGGCTTACAGGAATTATTGTCCGCACTGCGAACGCGCAAACGAAACCCAAGCCGAAGCTGCAGATGGCCCGCTCCTGCCCCGCGAAGACCAGTGATTTGTGACGTCTGATGTGACCTGAGCATGCCGAAGCCACAGCAGACAAGCCCTCTCCCCCCTTTCCTCCTTCCATGTTTCTGTCCTCTGCAGGGCTGTCCGACTCTTGTAAAATAAACTTAGTCTCGTAACCGTTACCGAACGTGTGTGCGTCGTTCTTTTGAGGCTCCTGCGTGCGCGGTCATGCCGCCCGAACGAGTAACGCGCAGTAAAAGAGAATCGTGGTGCGACCTTGCTAGCATCGCTCCGTGGTGCTCGCTGTACAGTGAAACTTTTGACTAACCTAACAAAGAGAAAACTAGGAACTCTACATCCCCAAAAATGAGGTTACGCCGACATTGTACAGGAGACCTCTCCACACAGGAAAGCTAACTGCTCACGTGCAGAGCGCTGAGTGGAATAGTTTTCCGACCTCACGACGGGGCGTATGCTTCTTGCGGCCAATGTCAGAGACTCTGTTAGTGTAGCACTGTGCCAATGACTCTAAATGATTTCTTGAAACCGAGGAAAGCATAAGGGATTTCTGATGTGGGTGATGTTGATAAATGGTAAATTAGTAGTGTAATAATTTTTTTTTTACATTCCCAATGGGTTTCACCGTGTGAGACAGCTCTTACAAATTGACAAAATTTAGGACTATCAGCGATTAATTTTCAGTAAAGTTGAAATGCAAGCTGCGAGTCAGTCGCTGCGGAAATATCTTCAAAAACTATGCATAGGCGCTATCATGTTCGGCGAGGAAGTTTGAAGGCTGAATATTTCTTTATCACTGGAAATATTGAGCACTAAATCAATCTTATATATTAGGGTTACTTCCAGAGCAGGTGCCGGATATAAAACTATCTTGAAAGAAATTGAGTTCATCGTATCTTGCGGCTATAAAGATGTATTTATTCCCGAACTAAACACCGATAGTTGCGCCCGTATGAAGCTATTTTACCCCTCTTGTCAGAAACAAGGAGTTTGATCGGAAAACAGCACTTTGAAAAGAGATTCTAATGAGCTACCAGTGAAGTACCTTAATCTAGGTTTATTATATGATATTCAATACAACAATTAGGTGCTGGGAAGACATGTTTCGCAAAGATTCGAGCATTTTTCTAAAGAGATATGTGCTCAGTGCCTCTGTTCCGTACGCATGCAAAAGCCTTCAACAGAAAAAAAAAAAAAATAATAAATAAATAGAAAGCGTATGGCCCTGAGTTTAACACACCAAAGCGACATCGGCTATGAAGGTTGATGTAGTGGCGGGCTTCGGTGTCGTTGACCACGTGGGATTGTTTACCGTGCAGTCAAATGCCACAGCAGAGGTGCGCACCTTTCGAAACTGTCGTTATTAAATCCCCCACCCCTTCCCCCCTGTTCTCGAAATCTAATGTCACTGGAATTCTGAAAGTACCGCAGCTGCTTTCTCTTTGCCGCGGCGCCGCCCATTGGCCAGCTGCGATCACTTGCTCGAGCCCCGCCATAGATGGTCCTCTCGAGCAGACGACCCCGCTGTCATCGCAGGGCTTCGGCGGTACGCGGGAAGCGTGCCTTACATAAGTTCGTCCGATATTGCTCTGTGTGCATAAAACACGCATAACATGGTCGCTCTGGGTCGCCGAGGATGCCGAGGTGTTGCGCCTTAGGATATAGCAACAAAAATGAGGCAAAGTTCTGTTTACTGTCCCGAGCGGAAAGTTCGATAATTTTGATTATCAAACTTTCCGCTCGGGACAGTAAACAGAACTTTGAGCAGTATGTTGATGGTGGTGGTGAAAAACGTTTAATGATTCAAAGGGATGGAGGTATGCATGAGCGGGATCTTTGAAGATCCGGCCCTCACAAATACAATATAACCGTATGTCTGCATCGCATTTGCACGACAAATTTGTCCCAACGAAGGGCGCCCGGCTTTGCGAGTTAAATATTTTGTGAGCTCATCAGCTGTTACTGGAGTCACTAAGTGTTAACTCTGAGATTTAGTAGTTTGACGTCTCTGTCTCCATTGCATGTTTCGCTGTAGATGTTTTGTCCGTGACAGCTAGGTTTTCGGAGACGTTTCGTGCGCTTTTTTTTTTTCCGGAGGTCCATTTTGGCTAATGAGTAATTAGTCCCATAAATGTATATGTGCTTTTCTAATATATGTTGCTCATTTGAATTGTTCTGCCTTAAGTACAAAACAATTACCAAAACTATACGGACCATGAAATGTGCCGACCCGTGAGGGTTCCCCGTTAAATTAAATAACCTTGAGTTCATTAACGTGCGCTAACATTAGGAGCCGACAGCAAGGAAAGGTCATGGGGGCATCACACTACTTTTCGAGTACGGTGGCTTGAGCGGTACGAATGAGCGTTATGTTTCGCGGATAGCTCGCTGCGCGACTAATGCCTTGCACACATGCTGGCGAGCATGGGTTGCGCACTGGTCTCTTCAGCCTCTTTGGGAGCACATCATATCCTCGCGGTTACTGGAGTCTTCCGTTTTCATTCGCACAGCTTGTCTGCGCGGCAAGGCTTACGCAAATAATCTCCTTGGTTTGGCATAATTCTTTGCTACTTAGCGGCGCCTTTCCCCATTTCCTCCACCCTTTGTAAGTAGCCGCGAAAAGGTTTTATTGGGCCGCGAATCCAGAGCGTTGGCCTCGCGCGCCAGCGTGGTTGGCGCGTCACTGTCACTCCGACATAGAGAATCTTTCTGTACTCATCACATTTCAGGCGAGCTCTCACGTGAACGCTGCATATATGACTGCTATAAACACTTTGCCTGGTCTCAAAAACATGCGTTTGCGAGCCTTTCAGAATTACTCGTTTCGGCTATATAAAGCAGAATAACCTGCGCTGCACCAAACGAAGCGCTATACAACAAGCTTAAGCTTGCATCTTGCTGTACGCGCACGCCCGAGGAGTGAAGTACACGATCGTGGCTGCGCAGCAGTCGTGCGACGCTTTAAATGCTTTCGTAAACCCTCGTCCCATGTAAGATTTCATTCTTTAATACTACCATTCGTTATTTTCCGTGCGAAATCAATCAACGACGCATTTGAAGGGGAGACACCACGAGCTATAGCGGAGCTTTGCTCGTCTAGCAGACGACACGTTCGTCGCGCTGGACCATTCCTGGCAACAACAACCCAATGTTGCCCACTCGCCGCCCGCTGATTGCGATACATGAGTTCCAATGACTTTATCGAAATCAGCAGTCGAGCGCGCTCTACCATTGAGACGCCGCGATGGAGGTTCAGCAGTAAAAGAAAAAAAAAAGAGAGAATAATTCAGACAGCTCTATCGTGCATACAGAAGGCACAGAGTGGCCTGTTCAAACTGCATTGTGCTGTGTAGCAGTCTGCGGTCACCTGTTTCTGTGGGTGCACTGTTCCAAACAGAAACGGGATTATACGATTTCTGAAGATTTGCATGCAGTTGTATTGACGGCAGCAACCTGTTTTGCTTTGGCACGAGGCCTAACGACAGCACCGCTTCGTTTGAGACACCGCATGGCAAAGAACCTCAAGCGCCGAAGACCGCGACGGATAACGCCCTTATCCAGCATGCAGAGGTGGGCAACCTCATGAGGTTTCGACCTCATTAGGTCGACCTCAACCTCACGGAGTGAGGTGAGGTTGAGGTGAGGTCGGTGACAGCACGAATTGTTTTGAGTGAGGTCACGAAATTGGACCTCAACCTCACGCGTGAGTTTGAGGTTGAGTGAGGTCGTCATTGTGTGAGGTCGAAATTGTGAGGTCCAGGCTTTTTGCTGTTCCGGCGGCTTTCTTCGAAGAGCGCCCCTCTTGACGCGGAGCTCGAGCGTACTGCCGCGGTGTGCCCGCCGACCCTCGGTGTTTGGTTACCCCCCAATCGGACGACCGGATGCCGCAGCCCCTGCCCAGCTTTCGGCCTTCCACTGTAATGTCCGCAGCCCGGGGACGCTTCCCTCTGGTCTACTTGGAAGGAGATAATTTTTTTTTACTTCACGAACTCCTCATACCCCCCGCCCGCCACCCCCGTTTCCTCTGACTTGTTTGCGCCGATGCTTGCCGCAGGCTCAAACACCAATGAGCGCGCAAAGCACATAACTCACGTTGACCTGCGGTGCTTTTGTCGGATGCCGAAAAGAAACCAGCAAACTAAAAAGCGAAGCAAATTGTCTTTGCGCAGACGGCGCGGAGCAGAACTGTGTCTTGTGCATGCCCGTTTCCAGGCGCTAACGTCACGGCTGCTGCCTTACATTCGATAAAGGATCCCGCTGTACATTACACGGAAACCTAACAGAAAACGGTGCAGCGAAATTGTTATCGGAAGTGATACTGACAGATAAAAAAAAAACATGAACAAACCAGAAAAACCGGCACAATACCATCTGGGCATTTTATCGAAGTCCTCCCTTTCGAATTGTAGGTCATCGTTTTATATTCCGGTCCTGTAAATTTATATTCTTGTATTCTCCAGAACAACCTCTCTTTGGTCTTGTGCTGCTTGTTTCTTCTAACAGATTCACAGGTGATGAAGGTGTTATTGTAGCGGTAAAACATGCATCAGGATGATATGGACGGCACAGCTTATAAGACGCAACGGGTATACAGGAAAAAGCCTGCGCATGTTAACCATTTGCCGAGATAGAAGAGACAAAAAAATATATGGGGCTTGTATGCAGTAAAGCGCAATGAAAAAAAAAATGATTTCGCTCCGCTAAGGCCCTTTATTTCTCTCTCAAATTCTAGTGAAATCATGCAATGCAGGAGGAAGGAGGAGAGTAAGGGATTCTTAACTTCAAAATATCAGGTTTCTCTTGAAATCTCTTATTCAGGCGGAGAAAAAAAAAAAGAGAACAGCGTTCTCCTACATGCCTTTATGAGCTAGAAAGTATTGAGATGGTTTCCGGCTCGACATTTTGGTGTCTAGACGGACGAATTGGTGTGGCGAACTGAACGTGTCTGTTTTGTGCTCCCGTCTGCTCGAAACGGACAAATCAATCGGATGAAAATTGTTGTGGCAAATGTCGGAATAATTTTTTCAGATATTTGTTTTTTTCTTTAAAAATCAATTTAGATGTACGTGATATGAAGCCAATTACATGCTAGCACTGAGGAATGCAGTATTAAGTCGATGTCTCAAAACCTTCTATACTGTCTGGGAAGCGCAGTTCTCTTCTGTTTTTAGTGTGCGATATTTGTTATTGCTTTCGTCAACATGGTATTTATTTATATATATTTTCTTGTATGTCAATTAAGTTCGTACACTGCCGAAAAGAGAACAGGCTTCGTCCCTCACATTAGGCTCTTTCTTTGGCATCTTTTCAGAGGACTGTAGCACAACCCTCCTTTCCACTTACCCGCGCGGTCATTTAGTTTTTTTCTTTTTCTTTTGCAAGTATTGGAAAGCGCGATCTAGTCTCTGAAAGCGGAGCTGGCACACATACGCCACTGCCTTTTGGTGTGTATTGGTGGCAGTTCGGCATTCACCGCATGAGCAAAACCAGATGCCTACAGACGGACGGCGAAAGGAGGAGCGCGTGCACAGCGGGGGGCGCGGTCCCTCCGGGCTGCTTGCTCGCCTCCTTTCTGTTGTTCTTGACTTTATTTTACGTTTGTGTGCTGTAACTATACGACACTAATGGGGAAACGGTTTCTCTAGATTCACCTACGGTGCATGTGGCGAAGCAGCTTCGGAGACACCACCGTGCAATTTATTTGTTCAGTCTTCAAAGGAAAACAAGTGAATACCACAAAGAAGCTCGTCTCAGAATTGTTGGCGAAATGGCATCCAGTATTCGGTTCGGACGTACAAGTATTTATATCGCGTGTGTTGTTGTCTTTTAGGCGGGTGGGAGTTGGACATTTTGCTCCAGCGAAATTTGACGGGCGAGCCGATGTTCGCGACAGCAAAGTGGTTCACATTTAACCCTTTTTCCTAGCAGTTCCGACCCTTGTAATTTTTTAATGTAAGCGTGGTGTTCGAAGAAGCAATTTCGCCAATTCTTGCAATACGCCACGGAATCACAGAATTATAAACTAACGCCCAGGAGTGGCCGGTTGGGACCTCATAAGATAAACAGCATTCCTCTTCGAAATTTTGTGAATGTTTATTCGGCGTTGGCCGAGTTTTATGATTAATTGGTGTTTTGCTGTCTTTTCCTCTTTTGTTTGTTTTGTTGGGGATTTAGTCTTCACAAGTCGTTTCATAAATGGCTCATATGAAAAATTTGTGCCCCGTTAATATGACATCCGTTAATATGGAGGACCCGAATTATGGACAGTTTTTCTAGGGGCGAAGATTTTTCAATGTATTTTTGTCTCGTTAATATAGAAACTCGCTCTCTGAGCAATGGAGATGGAATGAATGCACACAGCCTATTCGGCCCATGTATTTTTGTCTCGTTAATATGGACATCGTTTGAAAAAAGCAGGGGATTCCGAACGCAAGTTAAAGAAGGGTGCGCAAGCCGGGAACCTATGCGACAGCCGATACGGTCGGATGCCTGAACGAGTCCTGTGGAGTTGGAAAGAACCAGAGCGGGCGTGTCGTCGTTTTAGGAGGGAGGGGGGCGGGGGGGGGGGGGGGGGGGCAAGAGCGGAAAGGAAGGGAAGAGGAGGAGCAAAGTTGGGTGGTTGACAGGGATCGTACACAGCAAACCGAGGGTCAGCTAACTAAGAAATACCCCAAAAGGAGGGAACCGGGAGATTTCTGGGTGCAGCGGCAGCGCCTCAACTAGAGGCTGCAGTCGGGAAAACAGCAACATGTGGTCGCAATAAATTCCGCTGAATGTGAACAGAAGAGAGGCCGGTAAAAGCGTAAGAAAGAAACAATAAGAAGAAAGACAAGCGCCAAAATTGGGGGTGGGAAAAGAAGTTTTTCTATCCCAGAACATGAAGTGTGTTCCATGAAGCCGTTAACGCTTTTCGGTCAGGGTTAAGACACACTCACGAAGTAGAGCGACAAAATAAACGCGACGACCACGCAACCAGGACCGGGCGTCCCGTCCTGGACGCCCTTCCTTCTCATGCTCCTGGTTTTCGTCACTGTTGCGCTGCCGAACTACCACATGTTGCACCACAGCGATCCGCATGTCGGCTTCGCCTTGAGTCAACGATGCGGCCTTGACAAGGTCTGAGCTCTTCGTAGTCGGCTAGACACCGTTCTAAACTGTACTTCAGCTTGCAGTGTTTGTTTCATAGGAACACATACAAACGGCACAGGAAAGGGCTGTTTGATAGCCCTCTGTATAGCAGCCTGCCAACTTGACTCTCTCGCTTCCTTACAAAAACAGTACAAGGCAAGAAAGAGAATCAGAAGAACGGAAAGTCAGGGAGGTTAACTAGGGAAAAAGAGTGCAAAGAAGCAGGAGCTTGTAACTCTCAAATTTAGTCTGACTTTTGGCATGGTGGGAGTTAAACGCAAAAGAATGGAGCTGAACTTAGGCGCGAAGCGGGAAATCTGTGAATACAAGCGGCAAAAGCAATCTCAGTCAATCCAAGCCGTGAAAGACTGGACCCAAGTTCAACTAGGCCTCAGCCTCGTCAGGTCGACGGTATACCATCTATATATACTACCGGACTCAAATAAATGGCTCAACGTCGCCATCACAGCGTAAGCCACAGTCCGACAGCGCCCAGCACAGCTCGAAGAAATGCAGTCAGCCTTGTTAATGTGGTTCGGGAATGTGCACGCGAATGGTGCTGTCGTGAGCGACGAAATGCTTCAAGAGAAGGCTCGCTGCCTCGGCAACATTATCGGTGCTTCCTCTCCTCCGACTTGATAGGTTTTACCTGTGATGACTTACGAAATTTTTGTTCAGTAAACCAGGGAGATGTTTACTGAGAAATATTATTCTACGCTCTGTCTAGGCGTTACTGATTTCAGCTACTCAAGAGGATGGCTGACAAGGTTTAAGAACAGACATGACGTTTCGGGTCGACGGATTTATGGAGAAGAGGGTAGCATCGACATCTCGGCTGTGTTTATATACCCAAATTAATTTAAACAGCAACCATTTTTTATAAATTTTTTTCTCAATTATATACTTTTCGTTTTTATTCATGACTGGTTATTATGGATGACTCACTTTATGGACAGTTTTGGTCGGAAACCAAAGCTTCCATACTAACGAGGCACGACTGTATTCCTATTTTTTCTTAATTTAATGTCATCATCATCATCATCAGCCTGGTTGTACCCACTGCAGGGCGAAGGCCTCTCCCATATTTCTCCACTTAACCCGGTTCTGTGCTAGCTGCATCCACTTGACCCCTGCGAACTTCTTAATCTCATCCGCCCACCTAACTTTCTGCCGCCCCCTGCTACGCTTTCCTTCCCTTGGAATCCACTTTGTTGCCCTCAGCGACCATCGGTTATCCTCTCTTCGCACTACATGTCCTGCCCATGTCCATTTCTTCTTCTTAATTTCCACTAGAATATCGGTAACTTGAGTTATTTCTCTGACCCACTCTGCACGCTTTCTAACTCTTAATGTTACCCCTACCATTTTTCGTTCCATAGCCCTCTGGGTTGTCCTCAACTTAAGTAGAACTTTCTTGGTTAGCCTCCACGTTTCAGCCCCATAGGTGAGTACAGGCAAGATGCAACTGTTGTATACTTTCCTCTTGAGCGATACCGCTAAGCTGCTAGTCATAATCTGCGAGTGCTTGCCAAATGCGCTCCATCCCAATCGTATTCTTCTTGTTATTTTCTTTTCGTGGTCCGGATCTGCTGTTACTACCTGTCCTAAGTAGACATATTCGCCTACTACTTCCAGTATTTCGCTACCTAATGTAAACTGCTGTTCATTCCCGAGGCTGTTGAACTGTTGAACATTACCTTAGTCTTCTGCATATTGATTTTCAAGCCCACCTTTCTACTTTTTCTGTCTAGGTCATCAATCATTATTTACAGTTCATCCCCCGGTTGCTTAGCAAGGCAATGTCATCAGCAAATCGCAGATTACTGAAGTATTCTCCATCTACCCTTATTCCTAACTGCTCCCATTCCAAGTCTCTGAATACTTCCTCTAAACCAGCTGTGAATAGTACTGGGGAGATTGTGTCTCCTTGCCTAACACCTTTCTTTATGGGAATTTTGTTACTTTCTTTATGCAGAACTATGGTTGCTGTGCAGCCACTATATATATCTTCCAGCACTTTAACGTACGGCTCGTCTACCCCCTGACTTCGCAATGCCTGCATCACCGCCGAGGTTTCAACTGAGTCAAATGCTTTTTCGTAATCAATGAATGCTATGTATAAGGGCTGTTTATATTCCGAGCATTTTTCTATCACCTGATTGATGGTATGGATATGATCGATAGTAGAGTACCGTTTCCGAAACCCTGCTTGATCCTTTGCTTGATTGCAGTCTAAGGTTGTCCTGATTCTATTAGCCATTACCTTAGTAAATACCTTATACGTAACAGACAGTAAGCTGATTGGTCTGTAATTTTCGAGGTCCTTAGAGTCCCCTTTCTTGTGAATGAGGATAATGTTTGCATTCTTCCATGGTTCCGGTACCGTCGATGACACCTGGCACTGCGTATACAGGGTGGCCAGTTTTTCTAGCACGATATCCCCCCCCGTCCTTCAGCAAATCTGTAGTTATCTGATCCTCTCCAGCTGATTTCCCCCTTTTCATAGTTTCTAGTGCTATCTTGACCTCGTCCTTCGTCACTGGTGGAACGTCTGACTGTTTTTTCCTACCGCCAATCTCATTACGGTCCTGACTACTTTGGCTACTGTAGAGATCTGTATAGAACTCCTCGGCTACTTTGACTATCTTGTCCAGATTAGTGATGACGTTGCCCGCCTTGTCCCTTTAATGTAAATTTAATGTATTCTGTCGCAAAACAATGTACAGTGTATTCCAAAAAAGCTCGGCAATCATCCATTTTTTTTTTCGAATTAAGAAAAAGAGCAAGGATGAAAGCTCGGGTGCGTTGGTGTCGGTTTTCTTGCCTCATAGCGCTAAACGGACAGGGACACAGCCAGACATACGGGACGGGCGATAAAAAAAAGAGCCCGTCCCGTGTGTCTCGCTGTGTCCCTGTCTGTTTAGCGCTATGTGGCAAGAAAATAAGAAGAGCGTATCGTCATTGTTGTCGTCGTCACTAGGGTCAACAGCATTTGTCTTCTCAGTTTATAGTAAGAACTGGCTTGTTTTATTTCTAATACGAATCTTATTCACGTGGGTCAGATGGGATAAACTGTTTGTATTGCATTATGGGCCTATGCGTAGTAACGTGGTACCCATGTAGGCCTTAGATTTAAACCGGTCACAAAAGGGTAGGCGAGGAGGGGGAGAGGATTGCCACTTTAGTGCAGAGTTGGACATGTAGTGTCCAGAGTTCCCTGCTTTTATCCAGGATATTAATTGAAGTATAAAATTAGGAGTAAAATACAGCCTTCACACGACAAAATTCTGGCTAGCCTATATATACCCCAGGATTACCGAGAAATGTATATTTGCTTTAAGTTACGGTTTAATTTAATGATTCTTTTTTTTTTTTTGAGGTCGAGCGCCCGACCTCAACTTTACATTTTGAGTGTGAGGTGAGGTTGAGTGAGGTCACCAATGGTCACCTGAAAAGTGATGTGAGGTCGCCTGGGGGACCTCAACCTCAATGGATGAGGTTGAGGTTGAGTGAGGTCGTCAAATATTTTTTGAGTTTGAGGTGAGGTCGAGGTTTTTGAGGTCAAATGCCCACCTCTGCTTAGGACAGGTAGTATCCGCAAATCCGGACCGTGAAAAGGAAATAACAAGAAGAATAAGATTGGGATGGAGCGCATTTGGCAAGCACTCGCAGATTATGACTAGCAGCTTACCGGCTAACCAAGAGGGTTCTACTTAAGTTGAGGACAACCCAGAGGGCTATGGAACGAAAAATGGTCGGGGTAACATTACGAGATAGGAAGCGTGCAGAGTAGGTCAGAGAAATAACTCAAGTTACTGACATTCTAGTGGAAATTAACAAGAAGAAATGGGCATGGGCAGGACATGTAGTGCGAAGAGAGGATAACCGATGGTCGCTTAGGCTAACAAACTGGATTCCAAGAGAAGGAAAGCGTAGCAGGGAGCGGCAGAAAGTTAGGTGGTCGGATGAGGTTAAGAAGTTCGCAGGGGTCAAGTGGGTGCAGCTAGCACAGAACGGGTTAATTGGAGAAATATGGGAGAGGCCTTCGCCCTGCAGTAGGTATAGTCAGGCTGATGATGATGATGGAATGTCGGCTTATGTAAAACAAGGCAGTGCGAGGTAGCAATGACACTGTTGTGGTGAAGAATTCCGGGCTTGAATTTGTATCTATGCAGATTTGGGCGGACAGCAACAAACCGTTGTGCATAATGCTGAGAAGTTGAATCCATAAAACACTTTTTCCTCTCATGCCGGCGGTTTCCACTTCAGAGAAGGACATACCTGTAGATCCCCCTCTCAAGTGGTTAGGACTCCCCTCGTCACTACCCGCATTACTGTCGCTCGGGGCGAGTGCCAAGGAATTCGTGTTGGACACTGTTTATAAAATTATACATGACTGCAATACACCAACAGGTTGGTTATACTGTTGACCCTCCTCGAAACTCTTCCAGGTTATTTTTGTATCGCAATTATTATGATTGTCATGACCCCAATTCTTACAGCTGGATTGTTATCATTCCTTATTTTCTCGCTTTGCGACGAGCTTGTGCCTGTAACTGAGTTTGTGTACAACACCACACCTTAGCCAATCTCCCATGAGTACGTGCCATTCTTTAGGGTACCAACGACAACAATAACAAACAACACTGAGGGCTTGGAGCAAGGAGCGAGCGTGCATGCCTAACGCATGCCGGCGGGATGGGGAGATGCTGCTCGGAAAAACGTTTTCTTTAATTTCTGTCGCAGATCAATGAACTTTGCATCATTTAAAGAATTTGAGCTCCTCTTTTCAAATCTGCTTTTAGTTTTTTGACATCCTCTTTGGTTCATCTTTTGCATACCATGCAATTGCAAAAATAATGCATGTTTGTGCACACTTGGGTGCTAACAGGGAGCACAATAGAACACTAACAAATAGCTCATATTGCTCCCAACAAACAGTAGAATTCAATAAAGCATAATAATATACTGTACAGTTCACAGTTCACAAAAAATTCCAACGTGAAGTCCCAGTTTCACCGTTCCCAATAAGAACTCAATTAAAATTATCTTACTGAATATTTTGCTAAACGCTGTGAAACCTATTTCTTTGAATTCAGGACATACTAAAGCACAACCATGCCAAATTTCATTGTGATTGGACTACATAATGTGCTCAAATTTTAGTGCACAAACTCTAAAAATAGGACAAAACAAGGAACAGAAAAATATGCATTTCAAAGGTAAAAAGTATGTTTATTACTATACTACTCAGTCAATATTAATGAAATTTGCATATAATGCAAGCAAGAGTGTCTCACAAGAGTACACAAAGAAGGCAGCAGCCCAAAACGTTGCCCCCTTACAATCCTGCGAGCACACTCCGGCTGTGACGTTCGTGGACCCTGCCTCGCCTGCAGTCAGCTGTGTGGCTCGTTCAATGTTTTAGGCGGCGGCTCCCGAAGCGACAGCATGCAATTGTTTAACGATAGCAATAAAATCCTTGTGGTGCACCGGTTTCGCAACACCCATCATCGCACAAACCCGCAAAAGCTACTTATGCGCGACGCCGATCGCGCGCGCTCCGATCACCGACTTCACGTCCACGGCCCGTGCACTACTGCAGGCGGACGTCGCATCATCATTCCCGTTGCACGATCGCGATGCGCGGCTCGAAGAATATGACGAAGAAACTGCAGTTGTCAGGCACGCGTCGTTTCGACAGTATAGTTCCAAAAACGATAAGAGTCCTTCTCGTTTTCCGGCCGATTCAGAGATAGCATCGCTCCGCTGGCGGGGCATGCCGCGTGACGTCTTGCAATATGCCGATCTCGTAGATAATTGCTTCCGCGCTCGTCTTTACGCTTGTTTTGGTCGTCGAACATCCTTATCTTTCGCTCTGATATACTGACAAAGTCTTCGACGCTCCGGATGAGGTGAAGATCCCAATCGGGTGCATCGCCGTTGCCGCAGTTACTCTTTAAAAAAAAAGTTTGCAAAAAGTTCGTAACTGCAAGCAAAAAGTAACGGCTGGTGTTACTAACGTTTTGCTTGCAATTGCCAACTTCTAGGACAGTTACTAACGTTCTAGTCGAGCGAAAAGTTAGTAACTGCAGCGATTGCGAACCTGTTGTTTCCCGTTGCTAACTTCTTGGTAAGTTCTTAGACCGTTACTAACTTTTTACTACTACGTCTCTGTTACTACCTTGTATGCCCAAGTTAGTAACTGAAACATCCCTTTATACATGTAATTTTTTTAAGCGTTTATAGGTGCCATCTTTAAAACCTAAGAGCGAAACTTTCGTGCGGCCTGTGCAGATGGATATTACAGCAAGGCGGACAGAGCTCGAAGGCTAAGTAAAATTATAGATAGGCAACCTTTTTAGTTTCATTTTGAGAGGCAAAAATATCGTGAAGCTGAAGGCCGTAAACATTCAAGTTGAGTCCAGTTTTAAAACTTTCGCAATGATTATGCATTTCAGAAAATTTAACCTCAGCCATAGGCATTTAAGAGTTCGTTAGTTGGATTCCCACGTTGCAGAGTTATAAGAGGACGTCGCTGCACGGACGCTGAAGTATTGCCGCTAAAGTCACAGTTATTGCTTCTGTGTCATGAAATAGGCAAGCGTATTCCGTATTTTCTGCATCCAAGTGTTTTTGACACCATTATAAACATGTTGAATGCGGGACATGAGCTTAACGAGCTCTGAAATGCGTACGTTTTATCCAAATTTTCTAACTGCATTGCCACTCAAGGAAAACTTAGCTTAGAAACCTTAGAAGGAGCAGCTATTAGCAGGCTCCTGGCGGATGCACGATTGTGTTACGTTACGTCGGGGCACAGTCGCGCGGGAAGCCGCTTGTTGCCCGTTTCGCGTGCGTGCGTGTTTGCAAAGCGTTTTGTAGACGTATGATCAGAACATTATCCATGTGTTAGAATGACCACGGAATTCCGTTGATTCGAGTATCCTTGTTTAAAGAACGCAAAAAGATAATCAGTGTTAAAGGACAAACGCAGGCCGATGTTGCAGATGCTTTGAAGAACACGGATTTTAGTCGTACCTTGGTGATGGGACGGATGGAGGTAAGTGATTTCCGAACCTAAAATGTGCAATGTGGACTGCCGCCCAAATAGGGCACCTTTATCAGAGTGACAGGCAGCGATCGGCGATGTTTGATACGCGCATCCGTCGATGTCCTGCCTGATCGAGCCTCGATAAGAATGGCAGATGAAAACATGGGTTTCTGACATGTTTTTCACTGGAAACTAAGACTTAGACTTACATGAGCATTTTCAAGCATTCAGAAATGCTTTTCATTAAAGGGATAAATATCGAAAGCAGTTTTTCGGCAATTCGGCTATGTTCATCCCAGGGCATTCTAACTTTATGTATTTCCGTGAACACTGCATTTTTTATTTGTGAATAGCTTACACAGGAAGAAAATGCTCAGCTTAGATTGTTCTTGCCTTGACTTAACTTGGCTTACCTTGCATAGGGTTGTTTCGCACAATCACTATGGTTCTGACTAATGCGATTGGGTCAGTCGTGCAGTGAAAACAGCTTCGTCGCGTATGTCTGGTAGCAGAAAAGATGCAACGTAATTCAAAGAAACGTTAGAAACAGTATATGTTAGGCTTGCACTTTTTGTGTAGATGTAGATTTTTCAGCCCTGCAGCTCTTCATTTTGGTGTTTCTTTTTCAAACTGCAAATCTCCCACCAGACGCAGCAATTCTGCATGATGAACTGACCGTTAATGGACACGTAGAGTTCATGAAAAAAGAGGTCAAGCGGCCCTCTCCTAACGCGAAGCTATCCGATTTGATGAAACAGAACAGTGCATCAAGCAGGCAGTGGATGAAAGACACGCAGCCATCAATAGCCGAAGTGATCGAAAAGTACCCTGCTCTATAGGGCCTGTCACACTAGCACGACATGACGCCGATTTGGTCTGCCAACAGCGCGTCTTCCTGATGTCTGCGTCTATGTCACACTGCGCCGACGGAAACAGTCGGCCGACAGTCGGTGTCGGCGGCGCGTCGCTCGCAAGACGGCTGTCGGCCGACGGTCGCCCAACTCCTATATCACACTAGCCAGACAACCTGCGAAACCTCCCCACCGATTAAGGGCCTGTCACACTAGCGCGACACGACACCGACGCAGACCCGACAATGACACCGACAGTCGGCCAACTCGTCGGCCGACCGTGTCTGCGGCCGACCAAGCTGTCACACTAGGCCGACGACGACACCAACACGACCGAAAACCAAATGTCTTCCCAGTGTGACAGGCTTTGAGGCCTATCGTGACGCTGGGGCTAAGTCGACCCGGCCTTCACTTGGTAGCGTGCAGAGACTCCGGGTTCATGAAGGATTGAATCTTCGAAGTTGGTAAAATATAGAAGCAGGTTTAATGACACTTTGAGAAAACTTATTTACATGATTATTTACATGAAAAAGAAGGGTACTTCAGCAAAATGGCAAGCGTTAAGAGTTCATAGCGAGAAACGTCTGGATGAGCCGTTTACCCAGGGCTCAGAGCGTCATTTCGTGCTCTGCAATGTCCTTAAAACCCCCTATGTCCAGCCCCCCTCTGAAGATGCTGACCAACCAGTTCCAGGGCACACCCCTCAGATATCGGCATCCAATCGAACACATCACTGCACTGATGGTCTGAGGCACTGACTGGTCCGGCATTGATTCGTTCGGCGTGATCACTAGTTGGCGGGAAAAGCTTGGGAACGGCGAGGAGAGGAGGTACATTTCTATTCTTCAGCAAAGAAACGATAGGCTGGTTCCGGCAAGTGGATTTCCTTCTCAGAAACCCAAGCACGTGCGCGCCACATACTGCTCCCAGCATTGTCCCTTTTCGACAATTGCAAATCTTTCCTGCATTCCCGGGAAATCATTTAATGGCCGTATGCGTCATGCTCCTTTCTTGTCCTGCAAGTCAGCGGACATGTCACTCTGTCGTCTCCTTTGGACAGTAGGCATTCGTCACTGGACGATAGGGCTTCTCGACGGGAAGGGTGAACAATTGAACCAAAGCACTTCCGGCTATTTCCCGCAGGGGGACATTTCTTTGTGTTTTTCTAGACGTTCTCTTGACAGGGTCAATTTGGCATTTGCAGGGTGTCCACAAAGCAAAACAGGCTTACACAAAAGGATTCCTGGAAACAGGCTCACTTAGCGCCCTTGTACCAACAGCACATATCCACAGCACTTATCCATGCCCACAGGCGAACAATAGAGCGCGCAAGTGCGGATGATGCACGGTCGTAACAGCCTCCTCCCCCGCCAGAAGAGTCTCGGAGGGCAGCAGTCGCAGCTGCTGCATGAAGAGACGACTTAATGGCCTGCACATGAACGCTTGAAGCTCGCTGTTGCTTGTCGCGTTGTCTTCATTGTCGTAGTCCAAATTGCTCGAGCTGTCTGAAACTCAACCACATGTCCAAGCAAGCACTCGGTTCCCGTCTGAAGAGACCAGGTTAAAAGAAAACTGCCATTGTTGTTCGAGAAAAGCCCACTCTCAAGACGTTCAGGACCCATGTATGCCTCGAAAACCAACCAAACGTGCTGCTTTACATAGTCACATATATTCAAGCGCACGAAAAAAAAAAAAAGAACCTGAGTATCAATTTGGATACATGGCGAGGAACACCTCGGACCGCTTAGAAACAGCGGCTAAGCGCGTCCGCATTCCCATTTAACTTCCCCTTTTTGTATCTTATTTCAAAATTGTACTGCTGTAAAATCAAGCTCCACCTAAGAAGGCGACTGTTCTTCGATGTCGCAGTTTGCAGCCAAGCCAGGGGACAATGGTCCGTCTCTACGGTGAATTTGGCCCCTCCAAGATAGCACTGCAATTTTTGAATGGCCCATACAATGCAAGCGCACTCTTTCTCTGACGCGCAATAAGCGCTCTCTCTAGAACTCAGTTTTCTGCTCAGGTAGAGCACGGGGTGCTCATTACCGTCGTCATCTCTCTGGCAGAGAACAGCACCTAGCCCTCGATCACTGGCATCACACTGGACCGTGAATTCTCGGTCATAGTCTGGAGCTCGCAATACCGGACGGCTAATCAGCACAGCCTTCAGGTTTACGAAGGAGGCTTCTTTTTGTTCGTCCCAGACTACATTTGTCGGTTCTGTCTTGCGGAGAGCGTCGGTCAGAGGGCTGGCCAAAGCTGAATAGTTAGGGATGTAGTGATTGTAGTACCCAGTCAGACCCAGGAATGCTCGAATTTCCGTCTTCGTGCTCGGCCGCGGGTAGTCTGCTACCGCAGAAATCTTAATCTCGCTGGATTTCCTGAAACCTTGACCTACATTGTGACCCAAGTAGTCCACGGTCGCCCTTGCCAGGCAACATTTCTCGGCCTTTACGGTTAGCCCAGCTTGACGCAAAAGGCTCAGTACAGCTCTTAGATGTACCATATGGTCCGCCCATGAGTCGGAAAAAACCGCAATGTCATCTAAATAAGGCACCGCGAATGTTTCACACCCCTTTAAAACCCTATCCATGAGTCGGGAAAAACAAAATGGAGCATTTTTGAGCCCGAAACTCATCATTGTTGGCTGGTAGCTGCCCGTCGGAGTGACGAAAGCCGCGTATCTGCTGGCGCGTTCAGTGAGCGGTACTTGCCAGTATCCTCGAGTAAGGTCCAGCGTAGTCACATATGCCGCTCTACTGACCTGTTCTACTCTCTCCTCAATATTCGGAATAGGATACACTTGATCCCTGGTGAGAGAATTTAGCTTTCGGTAGTCTACCACAGGCCTAGGGTCTTTACCTGGAGCTTCTACTAAGATCATAGGCGAAGTATAATCGCTTTCCGAGGGTTTTATTACTCCCAATTCCAGCATGCGAGTTACTTCCCTATCCAGAATTTCTCTTTGCCTTGGAGAGAATCGGTAGCACCTTGATCGCACTGGCACGTCTGAAGTCAGCTCAATATCGTGCTCAGCCAAATCAGTCCTGCCTGGCCTGTCCACGAAGCAGGCCTCAAACTCTGTTATTATCTCGCCCAGATCGGACAGCTGGGATTTCTTTACTTCTCCTATCCGCTCCGTCCTTTTGATAAGCTCCTGTATCTTAGGATCATTGGCTTGCTCCATAGCTAAGTCCTCTCGGGTTCCACTTAAAAGTCTCGTGAGATTACTAGACACTGGCGGCAAGAGGTTACTCTCAAGAACGTCCTCATTCCGCGTCTCATCAAGCTCACTTTCAAGTTGACTTATCTGAGATGCCTCGCTCTCAAAGTTTTCTGACTCGCTATCTTCTACATCGACCACTGTTTTAACTGCCGTTTCCTCCGCTGTGGCTTTTTCTGGAATGAGCAGTGTAGCTAGTTCTCGCGCCTTTGAACGTGTTAAGGCTTGCACAACTCTGTCTCCGAAAAGGATGCCCCTCTTTCGCAGTAGCATGTCCGATTTGTTGGAAAACAAATACGGTTAGCATTTAGGAAGCTTTCCTGAAACGGCAGCCTCGGTTGTTAACTCGCCGAAAGGGCCCTCGATGACCACGTTCGCGATTGGCAAGCACACTGTTCCTCCACTACCTGGCGGATCCATGCACACTGTCCTGTATAGTCGGAAGGCGACACATAAGCCGGATGGACAACATCCATCGTTGCGGCCGAATCGCGCAGTACCTTGCAAGGCTTCCCGTTGACTACTAGGTCATGCATGTAAGGTTCCAAAAGCTGCATATTTTCATCGCAGTCACTGACATACGAGAAAGCAATCTTTTCTTTCCGGCAGTTGACGGCAATGTGACCCTGCTCATTACACCTAAAGCATGTGAGCGGCTTCCTAGCCTCAAGCTTATTTTTTGTGTTCTGTGCGTTGGTCACTTCCCCACTTTTCTCACTGCCGTCCTTTCTAGTGAGTTTGCCTAAAGAAACCTTCCTTTCTTCGCTTCCAACTTTAACAAAGTGCCTTTCCTGATGGTTATTCCCACTCAGTTTGGGATTGCGGGGCCTATCCACTGCTGGGTTGCTGAATTGTCGGCGCGAAGCATACTCCTCCATGAGTTCGGCAGCTTCAGTTGCCGACTTAATGTCGCCTCGGTCCTGTAACCAAT
This sequence comes from Amblyomma maculatum, assembly GCF_055883805.1. Taxonomy (NCBI): domain Eukaryota; kingdom Metazoa; phylum Arthropoda; class Arachnida; order Ixodida; family Ixodidae; genus Amblyomma; species Amblyomma maculatum. The sequence continues at coordinate 116,376,353 of NC_139354.1, forward strand.
TTCTTTCTTTTTCTGGGAGGCAGTTATAAAACTGCTCCAAAAGAATTCGCTCGACTACAGCGTCCCTATCACTGTAGGAATCAGTGCTCTTTAGCCACTCGCCCAAATTAACTCTTAAATTGTATAGGAATTCAGGGTAACTCTCGTCCCTGGACTTAGTAGCGCTCCGAAAACGTTGTCTGAATGCCTCGGCGCTAAGCCTATACTTTCTCAGAAGGCAAGCTTTGACCTTCCCGTAGTTGTCCGCGTCCTCCTTGCTTAGCCGCGCAACAACCTCCGCTGCCTCGCAGGGCAGAACCGTCAATAATCTCTGAGACCAAGTGTCTCGCTGGAAGGACAGTTTTTCGCAGGTTCGCTCAAAGTTAGCCAGATACAGACCGATATCCCCTGATATCACATATGGCTGCATGTACTTTGACATCTTGAAATCTGCCTCCTTGTTGAGAAGAGGTACCGCTAGCTGGGGACAATTGCCCGACCTCTTGCTCAACTCTAGTTCTAATTTCCGGAGCTCAATTTCTAGCTCCAGCCTTTTTGCTTCTCTTTCAATTTCACGCTTCTTTTCCTCTTTTTCCCTCTCAAGTTCACGCTCACGCCTCTTTTCCTCTTTTTTCCGCTCTTTCTGCTGTCTGAGCTGCTCCTCCTTTTTTTGTCCGATGAGGTTCCATGCTTCACTGAGCTCCTCATCATCGGTTCCCAAATCAGTGATTGCCTTTATAATCAAGGGTTTTCGTGCCAAACCACTTGTATCAATTCCCAATTCCTCCCACAATTGCAACAGTTCCGGTTTCTGCAGCTTTTGTAGGTCCATGATCGCTCCGAGTGTCAGCTACTTCCAAAACAACAGTGCAAACTACCAAACCTAAAGGTGTTTCAACACTTTTTACCAGTTCTAAAACCTAACCCTGTTCTGGAACCTGGTCCACATCAGAAGAAAAGCCAAGCACTCACCCACACATGCGATCGATGTTCCGAGCTGCTCTCTTGTTGGCCGATTGTTGCTCCTGCTTGTTGCTTGAGATGCCACCTCCGATCACAAGATGTTGTGGCTTGTAGCTTCAGATCCACCTCCAATCACCAGATGTTGTGGCTTGTAGATTCAGATCCCAACGCTGGTCACCAGTTATCACGACGCTGGGGCTAAGTCGACCCGGCCTTCACTTGGTAGCATGCAGAGACTCCGGGTTCATGAAGGATTGAATCTTCGAAGTTGGTAAAATATAGAAGCAGGTTTAATGGCACTTTGAGAAAACTTATTTACATGATTATTTACATGAAAAAGAAGGGTACTTCAGCAAAATGGCAAGCGTTAAGAGTTCATAGCGAGAAGCGTCTGGATGAGCCGTTTACCCAGGGCTCAGAGCGTCATTTCGTGCTCTGCAATGTCCTTAAAACCCCCTATGTCCAGCCCCCCTCTGAAGATGCTGACCAACCAGTTCCAGGGCACACCCCTCAGATATCGGCATCCAATCGAACACATCACTGCACTGATGGTCTGAGGCACTGACTGGTCCGGCATTGATTCGTTCGGCGTGATCACTAGTTGGCGGGAAAAGCTTGGGAACGGCGAGGAGAGGAGGTACATTTCTATTCTTCAGCAAAGAAACGATAGGCTGGTTCCGGCAAGTGGATTTCCTTCTCAGAAACCCAAGCACGTGCGCGCCACATACTGCTCCCAGCATTGTCCCTTTTCGACAATTGCAAATCTTTCCTGCATTCCCGGGAAATCATTTAATGGCCGTATGCGTCATGCTCCTTTCTTGTCCTGCAAGTCAGCGGACATGTCACTCTGTTGTCTCCTTTGGACAGTAGGCATTCGTCACTGGACGATAGGGCTTCTCGATGGGAAGGGTGAACAATTGAACCAAAGCACTTCCGGCTATTTCCCGCAGGGGGACATTTCTTTGTGTTTTTCTAGACGTTCTCTTGACAGGGTCAATTTGGCATTTGCAGGGTGTCCACAAAGCAAAACAGGCTTACACAAAAGGATTCCTGGAAACAGGCTCACTTAGCACCCTTGTACCAACAGCACATATCCACAGCACTTATCCATGCCCACAGGCGAACAATAGAGCGCGCAAGTGCGGATGATGCACGGTCGTAACAGGCTGGGGACACCGACAAAACCAGTCTGCCGACTGTCGGTGGCCGAGTCTTCGAGAGATCGGCCGCCGAGCAAAAACTTTCTCGAAACGCAAAACCGACTAGTACACCACGTCGACAGCGAATACCTTTCAGCACTAATATACGTAAAAAAGTAGAATCAATGCATAATCCCTGACCGAAACGCGAGCGTGAGCCGCCAAAATACTCAAGGCCGCCGAATACGTGTGGAATATCAACGGCAGCGTTTTCTTTTCGGGGCGAGTGAATTTGGCGCGCATAGATTTGTGGCGCTCGTCGGGAGCGTGAGCAATCTTTCCGCTTTTCCGAACTGCACAGAATAGTGCAAAATGAACATAGCACGTGACAAAGAAATGATGAAAAGAAGCGATTATTTTCCTGAAGCCAGCAGAGATGCCGATCCTCCTGCGCACTTCGATCATTGTGTTTAACGTCTAGCCGCTGCGTCGCTGCGTCGCTACTTCGCAACCCAATTTCAACGCTATGTTACGCATCACGCAATAATTTTTTGTTGCATCATTCAATGTGTTTCAAGAATTGTGCGCGCAAAAAGCGCAGAACTTGCGTTTAAACTTTACAACAGAACCAACCGCAGTCGTGGTCCCGCGGCCGGCCCTGTGAAATCCGCCGAAGGTTTTAGAAAATCTGCCGAACGTTTTACCTGCTACTGCACAACATGGCATGATTCAAACTATCTGCAGTTTACTCTCAGCAAGCTGGACAGTCAGTTAAGCGGTAAACGCTCCTGCTACCTTCGCAACTTTCACACTGCAAGACAGCGTATTAGCTAGAACCATATCTCAACCTCTGAAAGTGCCGGTTAGGCCTAACTTTTGTGGTGCAGTGGTTAGCGCAGCTGGCTATCAAACAGGAGGTCGTGAGTTCGATCCCAAGGGTAGAGTTTTTTTTTCCTTTTTTTTTAGCTTTGAATATGCACTGTCTCTTATTCGCCGTGGACAGCTTTTGTTTTTCAAACACTGACGTCGTTCTGATCCGGCAACCAGAGCCGTAAATTACAGGGCACTATTCAGTCTCGGCATAATCACGACTGTTGAGGTGCATGTTTTGGTATGGTCGAATATATGAAATGGAATTAAAATTAAGCGTTCCTTAAGTAGTTACGAGAATAAACCATGAAAAATGAAATAGCGAGTAGCTATACAGAAAGGAGAATTTCGCATTGTAAAAAAAAAATAAAAGGATTAAGAAAATGAACGTATAATTACACGAGAAGAGAGTGAGAATGAGAGGGCCTGGTCGGTGGGGAGGTTTCCCACGTTGTCTGGCTAGTGTGACATAGGAGTTGGGCGACCGTCGGCGCAGTGTGACATAGACGCAGACATCAGGAAGACGCGCTGTTGGCAGACCAAATCGGCGTCATGCCGTGCTAGTGTGACAGGCCCTTTAGGCCCTCTCATTCTCACTCTCTTCTCGTGTCATTATACATTCCTTTTCTTAATCCTTTTATTTTTTTTCCACCATGCTAAATTCTCCTTTCTGTAGCTACTCTTCATCATATTTTTCTTGGTTTATTCTCGGAACTACTAAATTAAGGAACGCTTAATTTTAATTCTATTTCATATATTCGACCATACCAAAACAAGCGCCTCAACAGTCGTGATTATGGGCGGAGACTGAATAGTGCCCAGTATTTTACGGCTCTGGTTGCCGGAACAGAACGTCAGTGTTCAAAAAATAAAAGCTGTCCACGGTGAATAAGAGACAGTGTATATTAAAAGCTGAAAAAAAAAAAGAAAAAAATGTCTACCCTGGGATCGAACTCTGATAGCCAGCTGCGCTAACTACTGCACCACAAAAGCTAGGCCTAATCGGTGCTTTCAGAGGTTGAGATAGCTAATATGCTGTCTTGCAGTGTGAAAGTCGCGAAGGCAGTGGGAGCGTTTACCGCTTAACTGACTGTCCAGCTTGCTGAGAGTAAACTGCAGCTAGTTTGAATCATGCCGTGTTGTGCAGTAACAGATAAAACTTTCGGCGGATTTCACAGGGCTGGCCGCGGGACCACGACTGCTGTTGGTTCTGTGGTACAGTGTAAACGCAAGTTCGAGCTTTTTGCGCACACAATTCTTGAAACACATTGAATTATGGAACAAGAATTTATTGCGTGACGCGTAACATAGCGTTGAAATAGGCTTGTGAAGTAGCGACGCAGCGACTAGACGTTATGACTGTAAACACAACGAGCGAAGTGCGCAGGAGGATCGGCAGCTCTAGGCTGGCTTCAGGAAAATAATCGCTTCTTTTGATAATTTCTTTGTCACGCACTATGTTCATTTTGCACTATTCTGTGCTGTTCGAAAACGCGGTAAGATTGCTCACGGTCCCAACGCGCGCGTCGTGTCGTGCTAGTGTGACAGGCCCTTTTGCGCCCCGAATATGTGCGCCCCGAATTCACTGCCGTTGATATTTCACGCGCATTCGGAGGCTCCGAGTATACTTTGGCGGCTCACGCTCGCGTTTTGGTCAGGGATTAGGCGTTGATTCTACTTTTTTACGTATATTAGTGCTGAAAGATATTCGCCGTCGACGTGTTTGCGTTTCGAGAAAGTTTTTGCTCGGCGGCCGATCTCTGAAACACTCGGTCACCGACAGTCGGCAGACTGGTTTTGTCGGTGTCCTCGGCCTCAAAGCTTGTCACACTGGGAAGACATTTGGTTTTCGGTCGTGTTGGTGTCGTCGTCGGCCTAGTGTGACAGCTTGGTCGGCCGCAGACACGGTCGGCCGACGAGTTGGCCGACTGTCGGTGTCGTTGTCGGGTCTGCGTCGGCGTCGTGTCGTGCTAGTGTGACAGGCCCTTATCGAATGCGGAAAGGGCGTGCAGGATGCTACATTTATTCCTTTTCCGACTTCTTTCTCATGAATGCACATTGTCCTCATTTAAGGTACAGGTGAAGAACCTCATCTAAGTTATTTAACAGAAAAACACGACGGTTTGAAGCCGACTGGTTCTCCTTCTTCATGGTGTGATTCTAATCAAGGCGCAGCTTGGCTTTTTAAGCTGTTGTGTTGACGACCTCCGCGCCAATGATCGCAAACCATGGATGTGCGAAGAGGGAAGGGTCTGGCAACCAGCATCGAACGTCTCCTCTCTCGCCCGAAAGACCCCCACCCTAAAGAAAATATTCAAAGAGTGGTCTACAAAAACCCTGCTCGGTCTGCCCGGCTTCATATGTAGGGCAAACGAAAAGCTTCCAGGAAAGCATGAAGCAACACAGAGCGGACGTTTGACAAATGTATAGTCAGCCAGTGCGGGGTCCGAACACTGCAACAGATGCGACCACAAAATCAACATCAATAGAACGGTTATAAAAGCCAATGGCACTAATATGCGCAGGAGGCTTTTACCTGAGTCGTGGAATATTCAGCAAACAACGGGGAACGTTAATCGCTCTTTGGGGACCCGTCCTTCTTCATACATGTATGGTTTGCGGTCACTGACACAGAAGTGGTCATTGCAAGGGCTTAAAAAAATCAAGCTGTGCCTCGCCCGAAGTCACACCAAGAAGGAGCCAAGTCCGCTTCGAAACTTCGTGTTTTTCTGTTAAAGAACTTTGTTGGGGTTATTCACCTGTACCTTAAGGTCAATTTCCCAACCAGACAGACTTCTGTCCGATGTTTTCTTTTGTGTCTCAATTTATGTTTTAACATTATCGATAAAAATATTGAGTTTAGTAATTAAATGAAATTTTTTTTTTCATTTAATTACTCAGATTTCTGAGAAGGCCGGTAGCTGTACTGCTTTAATTTCCCTTCGGTAGTTTACTCATAAATGTGGCACTAATTTTGACTCATGGTATTGGCGCAGGACACCTACCCCGCTCTTTCTTTGGAGACTTCGCAGCTGCATGAAGCTAAAGAAATCTTCGCCACTTTTGAGGCACTCAATGTGGATGCAATTGACCTTATAGACGGTATTGCAGCTGTTATAGAAACATATTGGATTTTCGATATTAAGTACCGCAGCTGCATGAAGCTAAAGAAATCTTCGCCACTTTTGAGGCACTCAATGTGGATGCCATTGACCTTATAGACGGTATTGCAGCTGTTATAGAAATATATTGGATTTTCGATATTAAGTACAGCAACCACAACAAGAACACATTTGCTGTTTTATAACATTTTTGTGGCCTTCAAACATCAACCATGACTCCGTTAGTACTGCGCACTATATCATGCATTGACGAGGGCTTGAAGAAGACTGCATAATATATATTTGGAGGGAAAATAAAAGTTCAGTCCGTTCTGCAGTATCTGACTGTATTTGTTCCTGGCTTTTAAGCAGTGCAAATTTTAGTCCCTCATCGACATCCAGGAAACAAACTACTGGCCCACTGTTCTTATGACAATGAGCACTAATTTGATGAGAGTTGATTGGAGTCTCGTGTGTAAAAAAAGGCAACTTTTTTTATTTTTCAGTTTGCATGACGTGAAAACACCTTCTGCAGATACCACATCCATGGCATTTCAGCCAGGGCTATATAGGAGTGGAAATTTCCCTTTTTTGTTCGGAAATGCGGATATTTAGCAAAAATGTCATCAATAATTTTTTTACGTGTAACATTAAGACGCGTGTTGCGTTTGCGAAATAGAAGCCCGGGATGAGATGATGGAAAATTTTATGCAAACAAAACTTATATGTACACCCGTTTGAGATGCACCTACTCAGAAGTGTGCGCATAAATTGATGCGTGAGCATGCTGCATTTCTCCAGCAGTGCGAAATAGAGCAAAACATTTGCTCCTTACCAACTGCAAAGCACCGAATATGGATCAATTGTAGTTATAAGTATGGCTTGGTACAAAATGTGCATCAGCAGAATTGTTTGTGCATATTAATGGGCTATGTGACTCTGGATTAAATTCAAAATGTAATACTTATTTTACCAATTTGTTAAACATACTCGTCATTCTTACTACTTGCAGAGCAAAAGGTGCACTCCCTGTCTATGTAATTCAGCTCAAGAGGCAGTTCTCATGTGAGCAGCAGGAATTTTAAAAGTTTTATATGTATACATATTACAAGCTCTATGAGTTACTGCCCTTTTAGCAACTGCAGTTAGTAACGGCACGGTTAATAACTTTTACTAACTAACTTACCCGTTACTAACTGCACTTACTAACTTAATGGGTTGCTACCCTATTAGTAACTGAAGTTAGCAACAGGAAGGTTAGTAACAGTTAGTAACCTTCCCATTGCTAACGGCACTTACTAACAAGGTAGTAACATATGTGACAAGTGGTTGCTACCCTAAAGTTAGTAAAAATACTACCTTTTTTCTAAGAGTATAGGCCTAACAGCAGACGAACCTCCCGTCACCGGAGCTTTCCGCTTGTGGTTGTGGTGTCTTGATCTATATACTTATTCCTCGTCGGGAACTTCTGTGAACAAAAATCGCGTTTCTCGCTGACATTCATGGCGGAGAAAGGAGAAAAACTCGAGCAGAAGCGTTACTTCACCGCGGTGACGGCGGAACGAAGAACGAGCGTAGCCAATGGTGGTGCTCTGGACATACCACGTGATTTAAAGGGCCAGTCGCGGCTCTCGACATGGGCGGAAAACTATCAGTTTTTTATATTTTTATCAACAATGTCTCGCTGCCGGTATGGCTTCTGGGAGAAAGGGGGTTGGGCTATACTTCCCCGCGAAATTTCAAGAGCGGGCGACGTCGTGGTGCGAAATGCCGCGTGCCTGAAATTCGGTCAAATTCCCACTTTCAAGAGCCGCCGGGAGTGCTTTAATTGCATTGTTTACTAACTTCCCGTTGATTCTCGGCTCTGACTTTTTGTTACAGAATAGAATATAAAACGTAAGAAGGGAGAATATAAAACGTAAGAAATCACAAAATCGCCTTTTCAGAAAAAAATCGCGGATTTTTCACCCGCATAAGAGAGCTTCAAAATCATCGTTTATACTCCCTTCCAACAGAGAAATGACTGCTCCTTGAACGGCTCGACATGATTTCGAATGCCGCCTGGACTTCTGCTAATACATTTTAAACCGGCACCCTGAATTTCTGATGGAAATTGTTCTTGGTTGATGGAGCTCACTTCACCAGGAATTCAACCGCCAACCTGATGATGCTAATGATCAAGCGTCACCCCCATGGAAAGGTTTATTGCCACCTGTATCCTAGGACAAGTACTGACAGTGAGGCTGTACGCGGAAGCAGTACCTAAAGAAGTTACGGATGCTTTAACTTCCGGGCTGTCACTGTGTGTGCTGAAGCTTACGCTGCTTTGACACTGTGGCCCTCCGTACTATTGTTACGGGGTAGTTCAGCTTGGGATTGCAGAGAGTGGACACGGAAGACAAGGCTTTCAAACAACAGGCCTTTTCTGCAGGCATCAGCCGACACTGCTCGAACGTCGTCTTCTCTAAAGACTACGAGTATCTTCTTTCCTTATGCGCATATCAGTGCATGCACCGCCTAATGTAACGATATTTTTAATATGAAAAACGTGCCATGTCTGCCCCCGTTGTGTCACAGCCGCGATCGTCGGCCATGGCCCAGTCAGATATTTTCTTTTATTGTTTGTTTAGAGGCTAGTCAACTCCTTTAAAACGGATTACTTTATAAGCTTGTCTTCAATCTTCTACGGATGGTCGGGGCAAGGTGTACTATACCGGGTGTATGTCGTGACGCTGGGGCTAAGTCGACCCGGCCTTCACTTGGTAGCGTGCAGAGACTCCGGGTTGAAGAAGGATTGAATTTTCGAAGTTGGTAAAATATATACAAGCAGGTTTAATGGCACTTTGAGAAACCTTATTTACATGAAGAAGAAGGGTATAACAGCAAAATGGCAAGCGTTAAGAGTTCATAGCGAGAAGCGTCTGGATGAGCCGTTTACCCAGGGCTCAGAGCCTCTTTTCGTGCTCTGCAATGTCCTTAAAACCCCCTATGTCTAGCCCCTCTCTGAAGATGCTGACCAACCAGTTCCAGGGCACGCCCCTCAGATATCGGCATCCAATCGAACACATCACTGCACTGATGGTCTGATGCACTGACTGGTCCGGCATTGTTTCGTTGGGCGTGGTCACTTGTTGGCGGGAAGAGCTTGGGAACGGCGAGGAGGTACATTTCTATTCTTCAGCAAAGATTCGATATGCTGGTTCCGGTAATTGGATTTCCTTCTCAGAAACCCAAGTGCACGTGCGCGCTGCATACTGCTCCCAGCATTGTCCCTTTCCAGCAATTGCAAATCTTTCCTGCATTCCCGGGAAATCCTCTAATGGCCGTAATCACCTTGCTCCTTTCTTGTCCTGTACGTCAGCGGACGTGTCACTCTGTCGTCTCCTTTGGACAGTATACGCATCCCTCACTGGACGATAGCGCTTCTCGACGGGAAGGGTGAACAAGTGAACGAAAGCACTTCCGGCTATTTCCCGCAGGGGGACATTTCTTTGTATTTTTCTAGACGTTCCCTTGACAGGGCCAATTTGACATTTGCAGGGTCTCCACAAAGCAAAACAGGCTTACACAAAAGGATTCATGGAAACAGGCTCACTTAGCGCCCTTGCACCAGCAGCACATATCCTCAGCACATATCCATGCCCACAGGCGAACAATAGAGCGCGCCAGTGCGAACGATGCAAGGTCATAACAGTGTACAAGCTTATTTCAGCCCCCCCCCCCCCCCCCCCAAGTGTTAAAAAACGAATCATTTGAGATTGGCCAGAGAATCCACTTGTATACAGCTGCAAGCCGTCTGGCGCACCACAGGTATTGTTTTTTGCAGTTAACTAAATAAAAATTATGACATTTTTTTCTAATTTATAAAGTATTGCCTTTAGGCAGTAAATATGATCTGCAAAGTTGGAGAGCACCTCCTGAAATCCCCTTTCCATTTACTTCTGATAATGAAAGCCTCCCGATGATGGAGGAAGGAAAGAACTTAGAAGAGGCCCTGAAGTCAGTTTTTTGAAGCCGGCGCTGCCGCGCCGCGACCGGACGCTGCGACGTCTATCCTCCGCTTTTACCCTCCGCATTTTCTTTCTCCGCGACGCTCACGTACCTAGGGCCCTTAGCAACGCTGTCGCTAAAGGCCCGAGTTTTCATAGCAACGATGTCGCCGTTGCTAATGGCCCGACTTGGCTAATCCTAAGTTTTGACGTCACTTCCGCCACACTTTCTCCAATGCATTGGGAATGGCAAGTTGTTTCCTTCCTCACCTTCATGCTCCTGATCGTTTTTCGAAGTTCTAAAGAGAGCCCGCGAAATACAAAAACAAAAACAAAAAGAAAAAAAAAAAACACATGACTGCCGCATTCGTGCGACACGATTGTGCTGCTCTCAACTAGAATTTCAGTGAACCAAATCAGCTGCTGCCTCGGCTCCACGATCGCGTTGCAGCGGCAGGCCGATATGTCTGCGGTGGTTCTTCGTCCTTTCAGGCAGTCGGCGCACGTGACGGTGCATGTCGCAGCGAGCTCGCCGTGCTGGCTTGCGCCTGGCTGCAATCATCGCCAACTTGTCAGCTTATTTGCTGGGAGTCGGCTGTCAAGTCACGGCCGCAGCTAATTTCGTTACTCAGACCACCACTGAGAGCACCACAATCATGGCGAGCGAATGCGGTAGCCACGTGATTGTTTTTTTTTTTCTCGGGCTTTCTTTAGAGCTTGGAAAAACAATACGCGTACAGCTTTCTTTATCGGAAATATATGGAATGGGGGCTTCAGAAGGGGCTCTCCAACTTCGCAAATCACATTTATTGTCTAAAGCGAATATTTAGTAACTTAGAAAAATATCTTAGTTGCTAATTAGTTAAATGGAAAACAAAATTGCCTGCGGTGCGCAACATGGCTGTTAGTTCTATACACGTGGTTTCTCTGGCCTATCTCAAATGTTTTATATTTTTAACCATTGGCTAAAGTTAGCTTGCAAACCCGGTATAACTTGCTTCATACGACGCAACAGGCATCACAGAAACGAGAACGTTTTTGAGGCCGGAAACTGCAACATATGGCAGCTTTAACATATGGAAAAAGTTCTGGCTTCTCAGCGGACATAGAAGCCACCTAGCCATAGTCACTCAGTACAGAACACTGGGAAGATGATGATTTATCCTTCTCATATATTAATTTCGTGCAAAAATATTATGCCTGTTAGTTAAACTACCTGCAGCTGAATGAAAATTTAAAACATGCAGCAGTTGTTTGCAGAAATCCATGCAGTGGTATGAAATCTTAAAACCCGAATGACATGGAGATATACATAAATTTTGGTTGAGAAGGTGTAGAAAAAAAATGTATATGAATTGAAATGTTTGACGTGTTTATTAACATTACAGAAATCCACGAAAAACATTTGAGCGAACTGGGCAGCCATGAGAGAGCACACTGACTTACCTTATAAGTGCTGGAACAAAGTTTTTTCTCCAACTTCTGTTTTTTGAGTGCGCGCTTGTAGGCGACTTTTTTCCTTCTCGACACTTGCTGAGGTAGAGTTAATGGAGCAGGTTTGTCTGTAATAGAGTAATGACTAGTTTTAGTCATACCTATTGTATAAAGAATACACTACAGATTTGCCATGATTCATATTTAACGTTTTGCGCTGCCAGATGAAACACTGATTATCGGCAGTGCAGCGGCCTTCGAATAGCTAGGCATGAACAAACTATTCTTCTATGACCAATACACTTTCATCAAACAAATGTAGGGAAATTAGGCGTTCGTTATGAAATACATACAGACGGAGCAGCATGCAGCCAACTTCACATAAGAAAGCAGGGTGGATTTTTGCTGGCTGTTTATCAGTGCCGATTACGAATAATTATGGAATCATGGAGATTATTGATTGGAATATGGGAGAAAAAAGGACCATGTGTCACCGGCGGGATCAAAACTAGCCGAGAAATTCGGAGGTCGGATTTTCAGATCCTACCAGCGATATGTTCTCTTTCTTGTTTCTAATCGTTATCCCCATAATTACATTATTACAGCACATTTCTCATGAGAAAAAAAAATTCCTCTATACTTTCCTTGGTGTGAGTGGCTATTGGCTCCCTTGCATGTATTACACTTTCACGCAATTTTGAGAAACTAGTGCCCAGGGATGATATTTTATTACTCAACGGAAAAAAGGGGACATACTAGTTAAATACCCTGCACAAATAATTTATATACTTATATAATACTACATACAATTACACAAAATTTTAATATACAGTGTCCCGGATTCAATGGTTCTGCAACGTGCGCAATAGTACTCCTAATAAAAGAAAGTTACTGACGTGCACAAAATCACAAGTATACTTCTCGTGTTGAACTGTGAGCGGTTGCACATAAATTGAGCTTATAATTCCGATCCCTATTAAATTCCCGAAGCTCACACGAGCAGCACAATTCGTCGCTGACAAACAGTTTATTGCATGTTAAGCCTGGCTAACTCAGCCGACCAGAATGAGAACCTTGCAGGGTGTAGCTCGACGTCACTCGCTGCGCTTAGCCGGAGAGGAGGTAAGCTTGGTATGACTCGCTCCTCTGGACACATCAAGTGTAAAAAAATTAAAGACCATTGCAGAATATGCATTGGAGTAATGTGAAAGCACGGATGCTGCTGTTGGTTGCTACTAGTTGCTTAATTCACTTCTTGTTTACCCATTTTAGTCTTCGCACTTTAAAATAGCGCGCCAATCCCTTCCTATGCCCTTTATCTGCTCTACTTCCGGTTACGTGACGTCATATTATTCACGCCACATTAATTAACTTTTTGTTTACACATTTTAGTCTTTAGCACTTTCTAATTGCGCGCCAATCCCTTCCTAAGCCCTTTTTTTATACCCACTTGACGACAAACTTCTCCGGCCAACGCCTCCTTCACAAAACCCGGATACTTTTGTGCAATGCACCGATGCACTGGAGGCGAGCCGTGCCAAGAAGAGAGAAGCGACGTGTTTGAACATGAGCTGAGCATCCAGACAGCTCGGCGCCGTGGCCCTGGCGGGGGACCCCTTCTCGCCCCGCGGCATATTTGAAGCAACAGCGCAGCGAGCTCTCCCATTGGCCCTGCGAAAGTGCTGCCGTCGGATTGGACCATTTGAGCGTCAACGGTTTCTCGGTTTACGGAGCCTCAAAAGCTTCCGTTCGAGACTCCGAGTGTAAGTTCGTCACTAGCGTCCATCGGGAGCAGTTCGCCTCCTGAGAGAGCGGACGCGGCGGAATCTCCCCGGCCGTCGCTGCGCGAGTACAGTCGCGTATGGCTATGTTAGCTTTCGGCCCCAGAGCCGAAATCCTCGTTTAAATACCTGTAAATAGTGTATAAAGCCTTTTCTTCATCTCACCAGCGCTGACTCGGATTCATCGCTACCACCCAGGGAGCTGACAGCCCTCGTTCACGAAACAGGTGACGAGCGCTATGCAACAAACTCTTTGGCACAACCCTGTTGACGGTGGCATACTGTGTGATAACCTCACCGGCACAACACTGTGTAACATCTAGAGTTCGTCTTTTCGCAGGTGACTGCGTAATTTACCGCAACATTATTAACCAATTCCTACAATCTGACCTGAACGCAGCAAGCTCATGGTGCTCATCCTCGTTAATGATGCTAAATGTTTCTAAAACAACACAGATATCTTTCACTCATCGTACAGCCTGAATTTCAACCACTTACACTCATTGACAATGCTGTAGAACTAAGAAATATTTACAAATACTTTGGCGTGCACCTTCAGTTTGATCTAACATGGCATCACCATATTGACCTCACCCTAGCTGCTGCTAAGCGTTCACTTGGTCTTCTTAAACGTACTCTCAACTCCTATCCACGTTAAAAAACTTTCTTATATCACTCTAACACGCCCTAAAATTGAATATGCCGCGGATATTTGGGACCCTAATCAAGCCTGTGTTATCGCCAACATCGTATCCTTCCAGAACCGTGTTGTGTGTTTCTTTTTTTTTTTTTTCAGACTGCTCATCTTTCACAAGCGTCAGTGCATTAAAACAACGTGCTGAACTGGAATACTTATCATGTCGTCGTAAACACGCTCGGTTAAGACTTTTCCGTAAGCTTTACCAACTACTGCGCAGTGGTTTTTGCAGTCACCTGACGTCATATTTCCACGACTTGATCATGCCTTCAAAGTTAAGTGCGCAAAGTGTCATTTATTATCTTATGCTCATTCATTCCTCGCACTATCATTTAATGGAATAACTTGCCATCACACATTGCCACAGAAGCTGACATAAATTCCAAGAGCTACTTCGCTGTGACGGAAATGTGTAGAATATTTTGCTGTTGTTTTTCTTTATCTCTATTGATGTTATACCTAATATTTAGTTAGTGTTTCTTGTTGTAATTGTATCGTGTTTATTACAATTGTATCACCCCCCCCCCCCCCCCCCCTATTTAATACCCTCCTTTGGAGGGCCTGCAGGGGTAACGTACATAAATAAATAACTACTCTGGGATTGCCAACGCTCCGAGATCGAACCCTACCGCCTGAACTATCGTTCCCTTCTAGACACTGATGCTAAGACATAGAGGATATTTGCCAAGTATGGCCCCCTTAGTGGCCTGGTCAGAGCAATATGATTTGAGTGAAGACCTGTGCAAATAATGAAGATTCTGCCTACTCCGCTCTACGATCCAAGGCCATGAGCCTTCCTATTCAATAAAGTGCGTTCAATCAATCAATCAATCAATCAATCAATCAATCAATCAATCAATCAATGAACTGAAATTATAGCTTGTGAACTGAAGGCCCGCGTCTTGTACACCTGCAGTTGAAGATTGGGTAAGCCACAGCGGCACATTGTTAGGGCGTCGTCGTTCCGCGTACGCGTAGCTGGGAGGACAAGTAGGGGGAGCTTGAAGGTTCATTGTACATTGTAATCCATGTCTTGTCCACTGCGGCCCTCACATTCTCAGTTCCAGCCCGCCTTCTATTCTGCTCCTGCCTTCTAATTCACGGCCGGAGTCTATCGAGATTTTTAATCTTTTTCTTTGATATCTTCTCGGTATTGGCAGTTTGAACAGCAGCATGAAAGACCTCGCAATCAGGAAGTGAAAAAACGAAGCAGAAGGCGATAATTTTTGCACTTTTGCTATGCAAGGAGCTTACAACGCTCAAAGCTGAAACATTTCTGAACAGGTGCCAAACTAATCAGGATACCAAGAAACCAGGGCCGGCTTGCACGATAAAGTCCGAGCTAAGTCCAGACTTAAATGGTGTCTTTAGAAAGACCAAGCTTATTTAAGACGGCTCGTGTTCCGAACGTCGAACGCTTCGGGTTCATGTTCACCAGAGTGGCTTCCCAGAACGGCCTCAGCAACCACTTGGGGCATTTTTCCTCGTAACACAATCTTAAGCCGCAAAAAACAATGGCACGGATTTTACACAACGCAAAATTGACGGAATGTGTACATCTTACAGCAGGGACAGTGCCAGCGCATCCCTGTACTTCCCTAATTTCTCTACTTAGACACCTGGCGTCCTTGTGTCTTAACCAAGACAGCACTAGAGTCGTAATCATACAAGCGACTTATTCAAGTCAGGACTGAAGCCCAGTTGACTCCAGTCTTAAGCGGCCATGCTAGCGGCCTATTCTTTAGACTCCAGTTAAGTCTGGACTTAGCTAAGACAGTCTTAAGATTGTTTTGTGCAAGCGGGCCCAGTTTCTAGAAGGACTTTATTGCACAGGTCGATGGAGCGCAGTTTTTGTATCACGGCAAGCCCGCACAAAACAATAACGGTCGAAGGGCAGGTGGTGGCAGGGATCACGAATGCCGATGCGTCGCATTCCGCCATGTTGGCTCTGTGAAGCTGGCTATGCCTTTGCGGACCAGTGGCGCCAGCGAAGCACCACGAAGCGTTCCGAGAACTTGCTGGCATCTTTACGGTGTTCAGTCGAGGCAGTCTGTGCAGCAATATTTTCCAGAAACCGTCGGTAACCCAGTGTTTTCTATGACGGTAAGCCCGCGTGAAAAAAAAAAAATATACGATATACGTAGCAAGAGGTACATACTTTCCCTGGCTGAGCTTGTTGTGGTCATTTATGTTTGGCAATTAGAGATATTGGGTATACATATATTTTATTCATTTTGCTTGATAGAGACAAAGACTGCCCGATGATCTGTGAAGTGGCATGCAGCGGTATCAATTTTCTCTATACAGTATTTTGATTTAGCAGTCTTCATACCCAAAGTCTCATACATTGGACTACTCACCGGTGTGGAGCCACAGTCTCTCGCACACCCTACACGTGTCCAGACGGATTGTTCACAGTCTGCTTCAAATTTCCTGGTAGCAGATGCACTTTTGGAAACCCGAATGGAGTGATCCCGTTACGACGTGCCTTCAGACCCTCTTCTGTTGGTTCCCGTTGACTGAACTCTTCCATAGGCCTCATCTCGGTGGTTATACCCCGTCTATTATGTTCGGCAGTCTGGAATCACCGTTTGGCAAGCCATTCGTTTTTATGTTTCGGCGTCCCCGGCGTTCTCTTCGCCTTCCTACGCCCATCCTCTCTTTGCTGCCGCTATGTGCCGCTATTTACGCTCTGCCAGCGGCTGCCTTTCGAAGTAGGCGAAACGGAGAGACGCCCGTGTGCTGGGAGGTGACAGTGCACATTAAAGATCCCCAGGTGGTCGAAATTGCTCCATACCCTTCCATTACCATTTCCGTTTTTCTCTTTTCATTTTATCTCCCACCTTCCTCCCTATCATTACAGCACAGTTCAGGTGCCCAGGGAGCAAGTGTGACACACTGCGCCTTTACTTTCCTGTGAACCACTTTATTATTATTATTTTCTAAACATTACTACTCTATGTTCAAAGATTTCTGTCCGC
Source organism: Amblyomma maculatum (assembly GCF_055883805.1). Classification (NCBI taxonomy): domain Eukaryota; kingdom Metazoa; phylum Arthropoda; class Arachnida; order Ixodida; family Ixodidae; genus Amblyomma; species Amblyomma maculatum. The sequence goes on from NC_139354.1 coordinate 116,393,287, forward strand.
GGAATGTGTCCACAAAATTGTGTCCGCAGCAGTTGTGAGTAATTGAGAAGTTGGTTTGGTTTGTTTTGTGAGGTTTAACGTCCCAAAGCGACTCAGGCTATGAGAGACGCCGTTGTAAAGGACTCCGGAAATTTCAACCACCTGGAATTCTTTAACGTGCACTGACATCACACAGCACAGCGCCTTGCTTCTCGTCTCCATCGAAAAGTGGCCGCCGAGGCCGGCATTCGATCCCGCGTCCTTGAGAACAGTAGTCGAGCGCCGTAACACACAGTAATTGAGAAGTGGTAGAGGTTAATGAGTGGTGGCAATCGATAGAGGGTGACGTAATGTTGTATCGAAAAATAATTAGGCGAAGTTAATTAATTAGTATAACAGGTTCACAGGAAAGGAAGGTGCAACGTATCTGTCATACTTGTTCTGTGAACGCCTCAACCGAGCCGTATGGGAAGGGAGGAAGATGGGAGTGAAAGTTGAAAGAAAGGGGTGCCGTAGTGAATTTTACGTCAAGAATGTGACGTCACGCAACCGGAAGTAGAGTCGAAAAAGGGCAAAGGAAAAAATTGGCACGTAATTTGAAAGTATCGAAGACTAAAATTGGTAAACAAAAAGTGAATTAAGCAACTAGAAGCGATCAACAGCAGCATCCGTGGTTCCGCATTACTCCAATGCAGATTCTGCAGTGCTCTTTATTATTATTATTAGTGTTATTATTATTATTATTATTATTGCGTTCTGCATCTTGGCTTCTCCGCTTGTCAAGATGTTCTTTTTGTCCGGGCGTCTGCTGCGTCGGCAGTGGAGTCGCCCGTAGGTCGGCGGAATCACTCATGAGTCGACTCACTCGGGCTCACTCAGACTCACACTCAGATCATTATCTGAGTCGTGAGTGAGTCCGGACTCACAATCAGATTATGATCTGAGTCGTGAGTGAGTCCGGACTCATATTCAGATCATGATCTGAGTCGTGAATGAGCCCTGACTCACACTCAGATCATGATCTGATTAGTGGGTGAGTCCGGACTCACACACAGATCGTGATCTTAGCCGTGGGTCCGGACTCAAGCTCAAATTGTGGTCTGAGTTTGAGTGAGTCCGGACTCACATTCAGATCATGATCAGAGTCGTGAGTCCGGACTCACTTTTAGATCATGATCTGTGTCGTGAGTGAGTCCGGACTCACATTCAGATTATGATCTCAGTCTTGCCGAGTCTGACCTAGAAAGTTCCTATGAAATCAAATGAATCCTTGCTAAGAGGTTGAAGAATCATGATCTGAAGTGATTGAGTGAGTAATGGGCACAGGTCGCTAATTAAATCCTAGCGGACTCGAATTGCCTGTGTAATTCTAATAATGAATAAGCTTCTTGGTGAGCTGATGATGTAGAGCAATTTCGTTTTTTTTTCTATTTTGACTATGGCGACTATACAGGTTAATCGAACACTCGTTCTCGTCAGTGTGTTGTATTGCGGTGGCTATATAGTTCTTTCTTTGCGGTTTATTTACTCCGGAATATCTCGCAAATGATTTCACGGTTTAGGTGCACAGCGATGCAACGAACCAGGCTAGCCGTGTATAAATAATAATATCAGACTAAGTTCGAAGAGACGATTGTGTAACCACATTTTTAATGTTCTTTCTTATTGCGAAAGAATTCACAGGCTCACCACCACAGACCAATAATCTTGTCCGATGTTTCCTTTTGTGTGCCATTGCTCCAGTTGGGTGGGCTGTTTGAGGAGGTCACAAATGCGTGGCTACGTACGTGGGTCATTTAAACGCATTTCGATATAGCTGAAATTTTGCTTCGGTCGATTTGGCCCAAAACCTGTCCAACATGATTCGCCTACGGAGACCAGGATGCTGACCTCCATGGCCGCCTTATATTTTACCCACCCACCACCGAAATTTGACCTCGACTGATTTGGGCAAAATCTGTCCAATTTAATATGACTATGGCGAACAAGACTATGGCGAACCGGGTCCACCCTCAGATTGGTCCCTTCACCCCAGTAGATTGACCTGAGCCGATTTCGGACCAAAATGAATGGACAACATAATTCGAGTACGGCGAACACGATGGTGACCTCCAAATTTTGTTTTGGGTCACACACGGTTTACCAACCCTCGAAACTTCATTTTGGCCAATTTACATGAAAAGCGATCAGTTCCTAATTGCATTGGCCATCCTCGGCATTATGGTTACTTATAAGTTGGGCATGACCATTTCCAGAATTTGGCCCAGGCCGCCTTCGAAGTATCACCTTTATAATTGGTATCCAATCTTAATTGACTGTGCCTGACAAGATGGCAACCACCAAAGCTGCCATAGCCAAATCAAAAATTTTGCCCGTGCTATAGCTAAAAAGACCAAGCTTTCGTACTATAATCAGCTCAAAAGAGATAATCCCTACCATATTTTTTCATTTTCCTGTAACCTTTCAATTCATTCATTACTGAAGAAAACAGTCTAATCTGTAATGTTACACATTTTTTTCTGTTTTTTCCCTCGTTTTTCTCAGCACTGCCTTGCGCCTACATATACAAGCTTTAGGACCGTCGCTCGTTGCTTGTCGAGAGTTTATGAGTGAGTCCCGATGAGTCCAAATGAGTGAGCTTAAATGGGTCGTGAGTTGAACTGAGTGAGTCCAGATCAGTCTGAGTTCAGATGAATCTGAGTTCAGATGGGTCGTGAGTCGAAGTAAGCGAGCGCAGATGAATCGTGAGTCAAAAATGAGTGAATAGAGATGAGTGAGCTCAGATGAGTCGTGAGTTGAAATGAGTGAGTACAGGATGAGTCTGAGTTGAAGTGAGTGAGTGCAGATAAGTCGCGAGTCAAAAATGAGTTAGTCGAGATGAGTGAGTGAGCCCAGATTAGTTAGGAGTCTGAGTGAGCCCGAGTGAATCGTCATCATGCGTGAGTTTGAGTTTAAGAGTCTGAGTGGGCCCGAGTGACTCGCCAGCTTGCGTGAGTTTAAGTTCACGAGTGTGAGTGAGTCCGAGCCTTGTGAGTCTGAGTGAGAATGAGCCCGCAGATGGACCAAATTTTTCTGGGTGAGCCTGAGTGAGCACACGTGATTCTGCGGACCTGTGGAGTCGGCACGCGGCCGCGGCGGCGGCGAGCTCTGATGTCATGCGCAGCGCACCTGTTGCTCCTCTCTGGTTTCCGCGCATGCGCACTAGTGACCTGGTTTACACACGACGAAATGCGCTGCTGGCTAGCGTACTGTGATCCTCGCTACAAAACGCAAGCAGATGCGACAAACGAGCCAGCAGCGATGATGGCGTTGTAACCTGCTAGCTCGGTGAAGAGTGAGCTGCCGCCAGCCGGCGGCCGAGTGCCTAGACGCTGAAGAAGGAGTTTTTCAAACCCTTTAAGGTATCAAGGAGTATTCATTCTGGCAATAAACTCCTTTCTGTAGAAGGAGCATAATCATCCAAGACTCAATTTCACTTCATAATTCTCAGTAAAAAAGGTGGTGTCCTCAACTTCTTACAAGGAATTTCATAATATTGAAGTAAGGAGTATAAAAGGCGACGTCAGCCATTTAGTCTCCTATTTGGGCTTATTTAGGTTAAAAGTGTAATAACCCAAAATTTGGTGCTGCCTCTGACGTCGTTTTATTGCATTTTTAAGGGCTACTTGGATCAGGAGGCGCCGCAACGAATTAGGCAATGCAGGCCCATTGAGTATGATCAGTTATTTTCGTGCCTCTAATTCTTTACCTCCATGATTACGACAGCGACAAAGAACGCTAACGAAACCTACACTGCGGTCAAAAGAAAGACACGACACAATTATTACCGCAATAGCATTAGTGATCTCTTTCGAAGAGAAATGTGGCGTTGACGCCGCGTCGAGAAGATGCTGATTGGGAGAGGGGGACTTGACGTCAGAGCCAACGAATTTAACACAACAGAAGAATTTGTCGCTCAAGTGCTGGGATAAAATGTACGTCCCCTGCGTCGCTATCCGGACACGCTGCCTCTACGCCAACAAGGAAGCTGTCGCACAACACTCTTAAAGGCCCACTGTCCACCCTCCGGCCGAAAATATTTTCTTCCCCGGTGACTGTGAGACTTCGCCCCTAGAACGCAAGGCCGCAAAATGTTTTTGAAAAGTAACTAATAACGCAGTTACAGCCATCGCAATCACCCGATTCTGTCATGCTTCTCTGTTTCCGTTCCCTCGCAAAGGTTTTTCACTCTTCTGCCCGAGGTCGTCGCAAGACAAATTCCCCTTCCTCCTCCGCGTTTGGCGGGAGGTGGGGCGGGGCACTCCGAATTAGGGAGAATAGTCCTACACCTGACTTTTGTTAGAGATAGCTCGCACTGACGCTTCAGGCTCTGACCTAGGGTCTGGTATACTGCAAATATATAATACCAGAGGAAACGATACGCGATGGAGTCGTCGCGCGACGACTCGCTAAGGAAAATGGCCTCATGCGGTTATCGCTTTAAATAAACTTAAGTATACTCATTTTTTGTCACAACTTGAAGGTAGATGCATTTTTAGGCCGTAGTGAGATCGACAAGAATTCGAACTTGATTTTTAAGTTCTTAATATTTTTGACCAATTGATGCTTGCAGGCACGCGCCTGTCTCTTGACCGCCAAAACGAAAAGAGCGAAGAAGAATGCCGCATGTTTCGTCAAGACCGTAGTTTCTTATAACCAGAGCCCAGTAAACTGGGTAAACTACAAATTTTGTTCGGCGTCATTTAAAAGAGCCATAGCGTAGGCAAAGGACGAGTACAATAAAAATTTAAATACTTATTTGTCAAACCCTAAGCACAGGAAGGCTTTGTATGGTTTCATGGAACGAAATAGGAACTCACACATTTCTCAGTCATTAAGTTCAATAGTGTTGTCTCCACAGGAGGCAAAGGATGAGTTGGAACCAATTGTACAAGGGCACGCATTACGTTTCCAGGAGCACTGCAGAGTTTCCTTGCATGCTCCCATTTTCTGCTCACACTATGTTGAGGTTGAAAGGTCAGAACTTCTATCTGTGATTTTTTTCCATGCAAAACTCGGCTCCAGGTTGGGACGGGGTTACGGTAGGTGTTCTCAAAATTTTAGCAAATGAATTCACTCAGTATCTCCTGGATCTGGTCAACGAATCATTAGAATCTGCATGCCTGCCGCACGTCTGGAAAGTGGCGAAAATTATATTGCTCTTGAAAGACCCTGGTAAAGAATTTCATGTTGAAAACATTCGGTCGATAGTGTTGACTTCGAATCTAGTAAAATTAATAGAAAGAATTGTGCATGGCCGCCTCTCAACGCATATTTCAGAAGTTAATGCTTTGAGTTCTGCCCAGGTTGGTTTCCGCAATGGATGCTCAATATGGTCTGTACTAGTAGATTTATAAAGCAGGATTCACCTTGCAATGTGCAGCAAGGAGGTATCAGCGTTAGTGATGCTCGATATAGCTAACGCCTATGACAGCACTGCACATTCCATTCTACTAAACAAGTGGTCATTATTACGTCCTTCGTTCTACATTTATGCTTGGATCAGAAAATTTTTGAAAGGACGAGAATTCTTTTGCACTGATGGCTCATTAATCTCAGTACCTATGCACAGACAAGAAGGGTGCCCCAGGGCTCTGTACTCTCACCACTCCTTTTTAATATATTAATGTGCGATATTCCGGTTCATCCTGATGTCACTGTATATGTATATGCAGAAGACTTAGCATTCTTCGCCTCTGCAAAAGATATTCATGACCTCTATCGTTCACTACAGGCTCACCTAAATGCACTTGAGGTCTGGTTGGACAAAATTAAATTGGTTTTAAATGTGTCCAAACGTACTGTGCTTGTTTTTAAAGCAAAAACCCCCTTATATGTTTCGTTAAACTACCGCTCAGATGTCATACCTCAAGTGGAATCTGTGCGGTATTTAGGCATTACATATGATGCTAGTATGGACTGGAGGCCTCACATCAAGTCTAATGTTCAGAAAGGTGAGCGTGCCCTTGGTAGGCTCATACGGATAAGTAATAAAAAATTTGGTATGCGTCGAGACACTCTTCTACTTTTGTACAAAGCCTATGTGAGACCGATTCTGGAATTTGGCTCCATTCTTTTTTCTGGGTGTCCAAAATATAAGCTGCATCCTTTGCTGCTTTTAGGCAGACGGGCGCTGCGCCTCTGCCTCGGGCTTCCACAGTCAATCTCTACCACTGTTCTGTACTTGGAGGCCCGCATTTCGGACCTTAACTCCCGTTTCCGCCTTCTGTTAGATTATTCTTGCGATCATTTGAGGCTACTCCAGATATGGCTATACCTATTTTTGTGTCAAACCCCGCCCTCATTCTCGCTCACCAGTGGCCAAGGGTCTGCATGCCCCAAGTTGTTTTCACGCAGAGCATTTTAGCAAACATTGGTGTGGACCTCGGTTCTATATGTCCTATTGGTTGCTCAACGTCCTTTGTGGATGTAAATTATGATTCTATATTTCCATCTAATGTGAAGCACTTACTTCAAGTCTAATATCCAGTCTCCTATGTGATCACCTTGAAAAGTTCCCTGATCACACTGTAATTGCCACTGATGCGTCTGTGACTGCGCAGAAAGCAGCGATTGGAATTTTTTTCAGAGTCTCTTTCCTGGAGTTTTTCGATGCGTGTCCCGGATTACACGCCGATATTTTTATCAGAGTTTATGGCAATTGGGCTAGCACTACTAAACGTTTCCTGCAGTCAATCAAAAATAATTTTTCTATCAGACTTTCTTTCTGTTTTGCTGTCACTGGAGTCAGCACGTGATGCTCTTTTGAGCCGCTCACTAAAGTATTTCATACCGGGGTGGGTGAAAGAACTACGCTTCGTCTGGGTCCCCGGTCACTGCGGTATTTTCCAGAACGAAGAGGCAGATTTCCTGGCTAAATCAGCTCTTGATGCATCCGTTTCATGTACCATACCTAATATCACCATTTTTGGAATGTCCTGTTTTCAGCGTTATCAATACCTAGCCGATTCGTGCAATGAAACCTTACTATCTACAGCCGAATACCACCATCTCACATAATCATGGAAAGTTCGTTCATGTAAATCACGGCAGTGTGAGGTAACGATGACTCTCATGAGATGCAGGATTCCTCGCCTAAATATTTATTTATGTAGATGCGTGATCAGCCCCACAAACCTTTGTGAGGCTTGCGGTAAGATTGAAAATATTGATCACTTCCTTCTCGCTTGCCGAAGATTTTCACATCAGAGGGGGGTGCATTTAGGAACTCCAATTGCACGCTTGGGATTTAAGTTGTCGGTCCCGCTTCTATCTCCTTCGGTGCGAGTGCGAAAGGATTTGCGTTGCCTCAAATTTGTCAGTACTAACATAACATTACAGCTACGGACAGATTGTCTTGCTAATTGTATTCCAAATTTACAAACTTCCAAATTTTTGCTTCGTATTTTTTCTTTCAATCAATTTTGTGATCTTAAATCTTAAGTTTTTGTTTAGTTCACAATTACTTTATTGCACTAATTCAGTTTGTGTAGGACATTTGGCAGTCCACACTGAACCCTGGCCAATACCCCTTCGTGAAGAAGAAGAAGACCGTGGTTCAGCTTAGCAGCGACAAATACCTCTCGTATTAACGAATAAGATGCTTCTGCTGTCCAGACGCAGGCTCAGTCGAGTAGACTTAGTGACGAGCGACTGCTATGACTGCAGTGATGTGTTCGGCCATGGTCATTTTCAGCGCTGGTTCTTCAATCTCGTTATATTCTCCGTGTGCGCAATGCAGTGCCACACCCTCGCCTTCAGTCTCATCTCTGGTGACGTCGACCACTGGTGCAAGCAGCCGCAGGGTGAAATGAAGGTGCCTGCGGCCTCCTGGAGGAACTCGGCAATCCCTCTAGAGGCGGACGGTCGCTTCAGTCGATGCAGCGCCTACAAACACCCGGGTCACCCTAACGACACGCTGATTGTTGACTGCGATGATTGGGACTACGACCCGGAGTACAGCAAGAGGACCATCGTAAGTCAGTGGGACTTGGTCTGCCACAGACGCTGGTTGCGCGCCATGGCGGAGAGCCTCTACATAGCCGGCTCGCTGATTGCGATGACTGCCGTCGGGCAGATGGCGGACCGATTCGGCCGGATGCCCGTGCTCCTCACAGCGATGGCAGTGCTGCAGCTGGCCACGATGGGTGGATGTTTCGCAACATCATACCACATGTACGTCCTTTCAAGGTTTCTCAACTCTGGCTGCGTGGCAACTGTCGCCGTCCTCGCCTGCGCACTATTCTTTGAGGCATCCACGCACGAGAACAGGAACAGGGACCTGTGTGCCGCCATGTGCGCAGGCTTGCTGATTGCCGAGGTATGGCTTGCTGTGGCACGGCTGCTCAGAGGGCTGAACTGGATAGTTCTCCAGATCTTCATGCTGTCCCCGACTGTCCTCACGTTGTACGCGGTGTCCGCAGTGCACGAGTCAGCCCGCTGGTGCATTGCAGTAAACGACATGGCCAGAGCCGAAATGCTCATGATCGCTGCCGCCAAAGAAAATCGCTTTCCCGTTTCGAACACTGACTGCATGCTGGAAAGGCTCAAGGCAGAGGTTCAGAGGACCGAATTGCGCATGCTGCTCACAGCAGGAGACGTAACTAGAGCAAAGGCAGTACAGCGCAGCGCGTTCGTGATGATCGGCTTATCGTTCTCTGCTTCGTTCTCACAATACGCATTGATGGCCGTCGAGGACAGGGTAATATTAGGAACAACTGCTTGGTTCCAGTGGGCCTCAAGTGGAACCAACCTCGCAAGTTGCGCGCTGCTCTACGCTACGTTCAGAAAACTCTCACCGCAACATCTACTGGCCGCAGCAGTAGGAACGCTCGGTGGCGTTTCCTGCGTGATAAGCCTGAGTTTCGCATTGGGATGCGCTTACGTAACTACATTGTTCTTCCTTTTAGCCAAACCGCTTACGTTCGCGGTCAAAGTCCTCATATTCGCCAACGTCTTGGAAATGGTGCCGACGCGTGTGCGTTGCGGGGCGAGTTGCTGGCTCTTCGGTTTAGGCCGCTTGGGAGGGGTGTGTGCCATAGTGCTGTCCGTGCGGCAAGACATTGGGCGTGGCGATGTGCTTTTCGCCCTAGCTGGGACCACGCTCTTTATGATGCTCCATGCCCAGCTCTTTTCACAGCAGCCGTCGGAGAAACCAACTTTAGCCAGTCCTTTATTTGCTGCGGGTTCCATTCAGAGTGTGGACTTCATGAAGCAGACGCTGAACTGGCGGAATGTGAAGAAGAAACGAACCAGCAAGCCTCGTGGCAGTGGTCAGTCATCGAGGTACCAAAGCATCGAGCCGAAACCTGTGGACAGCAGACTCAATTAGAGTGTTATGATTTGTGACGCAAGTGGGTTTTCAGTCTCATCACTGTAATTTATGCTATCTGAGCATAACGTTATTCGAATGTAATTTATTCTATCTGTCGAATGTTTACACAATTTCTATGCCGTCATGTGGCACTTGTATCAAGGGCAAACATTGGATATTGGATGCAATGCATCTTTTTTTGTGTTGCTATTAAGTTGGCTTCCAATATGGTTTGCTTTTGGGGTTTAACGTCCCAAAGTGACTCAGGCTATGAGGGACGCCGTAGTGAAGGAATCCAGAAATTTCGACGACCTGGGGTTCTTTAACGTTCACTGACATCGCACAGCCCACGGGCGCCTAGCTTTTCGCCTCCACCGATAAGCAGCCACCGAGACCTGCATTCGATTCCACGTCCTTGGGCGCAGTAGTCGAACGCCCTAACCACTGCACCCCCCGGCAGGCTTCCAATATGTGCATGACCTAAACATTATTAGTGGAGGAGGTTCGGAGCCTACTAAAATAGCCTACGTTTATATGTACGCTTCGGGTGTCTAACGAGAAGGGAGGCAAATACAGCACTTTTCTTTCCCCGAATCAAACTACGGACTTCTAGTTTAGTTTTATTTATACGATTTAACGCCCCAAAACGACTCAGGCTATGAGACGCCGTAATGGAGGGCTCCAAAAATTGCGACCACCTGGAGTTCTTTACCATCCACTGACATCGTTAAGTGTGCAAGTAAAATGCAAATTGGCTCATTGGAAAGAAAATGCGAACTATATATGTCTGAGCGGACACTTGAACCGCACCGTAAGGGACGGTGGTTCAATAATAAGAGAGAGAGGTGCCATAGTGGAGGGCTCCAGAATATTTTCAGCCACCTGGGGAACAACCATGTCGTGACTCAGCGGCTAAAACACCGGATTCGAACCCGACCGCCGGCTACTGCGTTTCCATATGAAGGCGAAACGGAGAGGCGTCCCTGGATAGTGTGACGTCAGTGTATGTTAAAGAGCCCCAGGTGGGACTACCAAGGAGTTCTTTACCTCCCTCTGTATGACACCTCCTCAATTCTTTCTCGAAACTTATTGCTACTTTTGCAAGAATTACCAAGCTCCTATTCTGCGCGTTAAGGTTCTGTATTTAAGCGACTTTAACCGCCACCGCTAGCTCTTCACGTACAATCTACTCCCAAAGCAAGCAGTCGCTCCGTTGAGGTATACATGCGTAGCCCTAGTGCTCTCTTTATGCATTTGCGTGTGAGGGAGTCTATCCTGTCCTTATCCGCCGCTTTGATCCAAATATGGCGTCGCGTAGCTAATTCTGCAAACCACATACGCTTGTACTAGTTTTAAGAGGATTCTCTTTTTCAGTCGTCTGTCGTTGACAGCTATGCGTCTAATAGGCCCTAGAGTCTGTATCGAGTGATGCTCGAGCTTCTTTGACCTTTCCATTGCACATTTTTGCAGAAATACAAGAAATTGTACAATAGCAGTGGACACCGTTGGCGAATGCGTATAGAGGGCAGGTTTATCCTGCTCCCCAACAAAATCAGAACGTCTGCTCATGCGTAGTAAACCAGGCACAAGGGGCCATACCCAAATCCGGGTGCACGTTAATGGACAACATATACCGGAGGTGTCCGTCATACGGGTTCTTAGAATTTACATCCAGAAAAACGGCTGAAACACAGAGTCCCTCAATCGCCTCAATGCTAGTGTCTATGAGACAGTGCGTCTCATACGTAAAATCGTTAAACGGTATTCGAGTATGAAGGAAACTGATCTCGTCCGCCTGGTCCAGGCTTTTGTCATTAGTAGCATTACCTTCATGCTACCATACATAACGTATCAGAAACACAACGTGTTGATTCCCTGATCAGACGGGCGTTCAAGTCCGCACTTGGTATCCCCATAAATACCTCAACGGAGCGCGTCAGTGCCCCCGGAGTCCACAACACTCTTAGCGAGCTGGTATACGTCCACCTCACCTTTCAATTCGAACGGCTAACCCACACACCGACCAGACGCTTTATCCAATTGATTCCCTCTCAATCAGTTACCCCGCAACAAGGCAGGACAAAGCGCCACTTTCAATCAGCCTGCGAACTCACTTGAAAATCCTACCTCTCCTGAAGAATATGCCCCCTGAATTTTATTCAGGCAAGCGAGTAGAAAGAGCTAAAGCCGTACACAAGCAATACCAGTTCAAACAAGACGCGGCCTATGTCGATGCAGCCGAACACACGGATCGTAATGCCTTCACGATTGTGACTGTAAATTATCAGGGTCAACAGCTCAGGGTCAGGGTTATCAACGACCCGCAGGAAGCGGAGGGGGGTACGATCACCCTCGCGATAAGCTCAACCTCAGCCCTTCATAAATTAACGACACGAAAACCGCAATAACAAATTACAGCAAAGGCAAGATATCCATTGTAGGACTCAAATTTCTGCATTTTCTCAAACGCCTCACTGTTCAATGAAGCTAATCTGGACAAGAGCACATTCTTCTCTTCTTGGTAATAAGGCTGTCCACAATTTCGCCCGAGCCGGGCGATGGGACAACCCCTCATGAGATGGGCGAGGGACCGCATGGTTTCCTATCAAGAAATTACATTACACTTCCGTTAAACACGTACCTTATACCCTCCAGGACACCAATATCGCACAAAGGAACAGGAGGTCACCTGGCGAAAATTACAGCCGCATTCCTTTCCAAATCCAGTCACCTACGCCAATGCATACCCTGAATTATACACCCCTTACTGTAACTTATGCCACCAGAGGACTAACTTACATCCCATCTTATGGGCACGAGACTCCCCTCCGTGAAATCTGCAGCCTTCCATCTGCGAGCAGTGGGAGACCGCTATGGTCAGCTCGGACCCACTGATCCAACTGCGGGCCATCGAGCGTGCAACCCAGGTCGCCAGAGCTCAAGCTCTGGCGACCTGAGTTGCACGCTCCTGGCTCCTGGCCACCTGGAGCGGAAGCTACTGCCTGCCTGACTGCAGACCTTGATCTGCATTTTCCAGTTTGAAGATGCTTATACACAATGCTTCTTTTCTTTAAATTTGTTTAATTTTTTGCTTCTGTGTTTTTCTCTAGCTCCGTCGTCTGGCTGCGCCCAGAGTACGGCCAACACACGGCTGCTGGAAGAAAATAAAGATGGCGGCTGGCGGTGGCACATGAATTACCCACGGCTGGCTGTTTTTTTAATCGATATTTATTGCCTCAGGGAATCAGTAGGGTATAAGATGATTGATGAACAAATGAATAATGAATGCAAAAAGGTTGGCTGATTTTATGAAGTCCAGGAGTGAGTGATGATGAGGTCTCTGCGTCCAAGCGATATATGAGGCAGGATTGGTTGCTGAAAGGCAAGCTATTGTCAGGTGCCAGATTCGTGTTTGCTTCAGTGCTGGGCAGTTTCGCAACAAGTGCTGAATGTCGGCTTCAACATTTTCGTTTTTACAGATCGGGCACCCTGGGCGGGGATATAAGTGTTGGAAGTGAGATCACGTTCGAGTGACAGCTGGTGTGAGGGCAACACCGACCTGGATCCTCCTAAGCGCAATCTCCTCTGCGCGGGAGAGACCGCGGGGAAGGGATACCGCACACGAAGAGATAAGTGCACGTGCGCGGCGCCGGAGGTTTTCCTTTCTTGATAAAAGAAGGGTAGCGTCGTCCACTCCAAGGAGCCGTAGCATTGATGCGTCTTGGTTCACGAGGCGGGTCGCTAAATCTGATTGAATTTGGGAAGGCAGGAGGTCCCATGGGACCCACTCGATGCGTACTGACTGCTGGATGCCCGCCGCAAGGTGGTGGATGTTTTGGCATATTTTAGGGGGAGCGACTGACACGTCAGAGCAAAGGCACTGCTTGAAGTGCGTCTGTGCGGATGGCAATGTGGGCTGCAGGGAGCATGGTTATGGAAGCCACTGAGCAGAGTGCCTCCTGAACAACCACGAGCTCAGCGCAGAAATATGTAAGAGGTTCCGAAAGCTTACACGTAGAGGTCTGATTCAGGCTAGGTCTTCATGGACAATAGAATGCTGTTCTGGCTTCACAGGCTTGCAGGCTTGCATTCACATACGCTACAATGGACCCTGAGTATCTTGCGCTTCAAATCTCTGGCGAAGCAACGATGCCGAGTTGGCAGACGTTGGTATGCGGATATCAGTTGGCTTGTTGTCTCCTAACTGTACAAATTTCCAGGGAGGGAGAACCGGCGCAGGTGGCTGAAGAATAATGTGTGACGTCGCATACGCCCTCAGTGCTTGCGTGGAATGTGACAAAGTGGCCTTGAGCCTGCGAGCATCACAGCGCTACTGCACCAGTTCATCAATGGTGTTGAGCTACGCATTCTCTTCTAACGCAACAACCGATGTGAGTCGTGGAAGGCATGTTATGGTCCTCATAGCTTCTCGATTTACGGCTTCAAGGCGATGCCATTGTGCTTTGGTCTCAAGAGTATAAACAAATGTTGTATGCACAGGCTCCTTTGCTTGCAAGGCCACTCAGACTAGCGCGGCAAAATTTAGAACAAATTGTATGCTTATATAAAGAAAAACCCCTTCGTACCTGTTTTTTATATGTCCTCGCAACATAGCCTGCGATAAAAGCTTCTGATGCGACCTCGTCGTGTTTATCTGCTTCACAACACATCGTCAAAAATCCTAGTTCACTGGCCAGCTCCATGGTAACTGAATAGGTTAAACAACGGGACGGGAACATAGGAAAAGAGGACGACACAACTAGCGCGGTTGTGCCGTCCTCTTCTACTGTGTTCCTGTCACATTTTTTGCACAGTTAACCTATAATTAATCACCAAGTCCAATGTACTGCCCCTTGTAGCAAATTCAACGGCAGCTGATAGGGCATTAGGCTTCAGCATCTGGACTTTTAACCTCAGCGCCGCTTTCATTTCAGAGGAAGCGAGTGCATTTACACTCCTCGCTGCGGCCTTTGCCTCAGGCGAGCTCAGCAGATAAAATTAGAGGGTCTCTTAGATGTCTCTTAAGCGGAGGACGGCGAAAGTCTACCTTTCTCCTATCATTTTTTTCTCATCGTTTGGCACAGTTCGTCATTTCAAGTCGTCGTTTGATATATTGGTCGTTTCCCAGTCATGATGAGTCTGCCTGCGTAGTCATTGTGGCCCTTAACACTCATAACTAAGCAGGTTACTCCTTTAGAATCAGCAGTGGTCATTGCAAGTCGTCGTTTCACGTATTGGTCATTTCGTAGTCATTAACAGTAATGATGAGTCATGCTTAGCTATTATATTCATTACCACACATCGCTAAGCACTTTTACTCTTTACTCATTTCTAATCAGTTGGGGTCATTACATGTCGTAGTTTGATATACTGGTCATTACAAATCATTTTAGTCATTATTAACCATTATTAGTCACTAGCATTGGTCATTACCTCTATCAATGTCTATAACTTTTATTGATTACCTGTCACCATCAATCATTTTCATACTTAATCTCCCTCTTTGCACGTCCGCTTTTGCGACTGACACACCAGTCCACAGATGCGACGCACAGATTACAGGCATAGCCTCTGCGCACAGATTTTCGCTCCATGAGCCTAGAACGACTTTCGCCTTAAAAAACAAACGCATCCCGTCTCAACGTTAACGTGCTTGCACACGCACACAGAAAAAAGTAGACACGCAGACACGAGGCAAACGCGTCCAGAAAGGAAGCAAACCACGCGCTCAGAGCCGGCGACCCCGGCGGCGACGTGTCCCCTAACAGTGGCGCCCTCGGCAAAAATAGCGGGCGCAATTGTAAACTCCCCAAGGACGCGCTTGCCCATTGACGGCGGCGCAACGCAGCAGGCCGCACCCAGTCAGTGCGCTTCCATCGAGCGGCCGTGCCACCTGATTCCACTGATTCACGACTGAGAAAATGCCTACCCGTTTGGTCGCCGAACGACCACTTGAAAGCTTGGGCTTTCTATAGAAGCTTTCTTTTGTTGCAGCCTGCGTTTTGAAAGCTGATGACCAAGTCCATCCTTCTCCCCACTGTGCACTGCGCGAAGTGTTCATAGGGATGGTTCTTCAGCTGTTCCTTGCCTGTTCTCTAAAACTACGCTGGATAGCTGGACAGAGGGGCGCTATACTTTGTTTCACAAGATCTTTGCAGCGCTACTAAAGGACAGTAGCCCTAGCCCATTCAAGATAATGCTTATCACAATACGTGATTGTGCCACTAATGGATCCCGCCTTCGGGCACTGTAAGATCATTGTGGTCTTACTGTCGCCCCACCAATTCGGTGGGCCAGGCTCGCATAGGAGCGCAATTACCTATTGTAGTGCGCATGATCCTGATTGGACCAGGTCGACCTTGCCTTTCGCAGTGCTGCAAACAGCTTGTGAGACGAAGTATAACTTGCCTAACTAATGCCCAACTCGAGCGGCGGCGGTGCGCGTCGCCTCCGCCGCTCGATCCTGCCATGACCCAACCTGTATACATAAACAAAAAGGAAGTCGATCGTCAACTGTTTTTTGCTGTTCTTTGTCCCCTGTTCTTGACAGAGTGAAACCTTGAGGGAGTTGGTGATACATCGTCAACATGCTTTCACGATAGAAATTTAGCATAAAGCTAAAGGGGACACCAAATAGGAAATCGATCAAAATTGCTGTTTGCGCCAGTGAGTTCCTACTTGGCACATAAAAAAAGAACAACACGAAAAACGAGGACAGAGGAACAGAAAACGCCCGTCCAGTCGTTTCGTGTTAATTTGTCCCCGTTTTAAGCGATGCTCTTACTTTTGTGCCAAAAAGCAAAGATGCGATATCGTGCTATATATTTCTGAGTGGTTTCGTCATGCACATTGGCTAAAATCGCCAGCTGTATTATGCCTTTCCTTTCATACCGCTTTTTTGCACTGTTACCAATGCCCCACGCTTGTTTTCTACTTTCCCGTTGACCAAACATGCCCTCGACAGCTACTGCGGCTTCGGTCACAACGGATTTTCGAAGATACTAAAATACAGAGCTCGTCGGTTTGAAATCCGAGCCTGAAGACTTGTTTATTGATTGCAAAAGCTGCATGAACTTCACAACGAATTCTCCCTATGACTTGATGGTTATAAACCTGACCCTTATAAACCTGACCCAGCTGGCCCCAATAAGCATGACCAATAATGGAGCAGACGGAGGCAAACCTTCGAAATTTGCCTTGAAACAAATCATGAGCTTCGGGAAAGTAAGACCAATGAGAGGAAACCCAACACCGAGATAGTGTATATTACAAGAACATCCTCTAAAGAATTCTAGTGCGTCGAAGAAAGCACCTTAATCTAACGTGCCGAAATACGCACGAGCCTCGTCAAAGAACGACTGCGGCTAAAATAGCAAGGGCTGAAGTCCGATAATGAAGGGTATACTGATGAGATGCCAATTCAGCCGAAATTAATCCATAATAATCATGATAACAGAATATTCGGCCTGGCTGACAATGTGTGCGAGGCTAGAAAAGGGGCCATTGAAATACCAGACGCATCTGCTTCCTAGTAAGAGGCTGTTGACAGCTTAAATTATTAAGGCCAATCACTTTCTTTAGAATAATTATCAAGCAGGACGAGCTGCTTAGTACGACGCTCAGTGTACCATTAATGCTATTGAAGCTGCTGTATTGGGCACTGTTCGTGTTGTCAGTGACAAGCAACAGGCCGTCACCAAAATGTTCCGCGCCGTGTTCAATGACAACACACACCAGCACGTTGTTCCTTACGTTGTAAGCGAAATTGAACCTCTGTTCTTCTCGTTTAATCCAAGCACTTCAATAAGATTCTGAGATCGAACCCCCTGAAGAGCTAGATGTTTGATACAGTGAAGCCCTTTCGAGGTAAGTTGATTTTTTCTCAGTACGCTCTGCAGGGCTCAGGAGCACCTTTTGCTAAAGCTAAATCAGCTTCATGTGCAGCCGAACTCTAGAAAAACCGTTATGCATGGCAACAATAATATTTCCACCTGTGCGGATCAGCACCTTGGAGTACCTTCACGAGAATGATCAGCCCTTCTTCAAGATTCATGCAGTGTGTTTATGATACCATCACATTTGTGAAGGCATTGGGCACATGGTAGGATTTTCTCTACATATTTACATGGAAATCAAAGCAAACCCCATCTGTCAAAGATGACGACGATCGGTTCATCTGCCTTGAGGGTGACTTCATGTCTTCCGTCTAATACAACAAATTGCTACGTGCGCCGTCTCGGGCGAAGTTCCTGCACTTTTGTGTATATGCCCCATAAGAACTGATTTTAAATTAATTACAACGTGACCCTAACATTCGGCGTCTTATGCGCTGCCAGTGTCAAATATATACTTCTCTAAGTTATCTGATGACAGATTTTAGGCCAAGAAAAAATAAATAGTTGCGTTTCGCGTCGTATTTAAAAGTCATAGGCTGATCATACGTGATCAAAGCAGCGTCAGTACTCCTTACGCGCTCTCAGTTACGTTTTTTTTTGTTGTTTTTTTGTCGACATGAGTGTGCAGTTAAAATGAACTGACCTCATGATTATATCTATAAGCATCTGCGTGCGTAACCATGTCGATTTCATTTGCACTACCGACAATATGAAAGCACCTTCAGACGAGTTCTGCTTAAAATCATCATGAGTTCAACTGCATAAACAAAAACAAAATGTCATGATTAGCTCAGCTAGGCCAGGATATACGTAGTGAAACATGTGTGCCTCGCGCTGGACTGCCTACTCCTCTCCAATCCGATCTAATTCCATCCAATCCAGTGTAATCTAATCCAATCCAAACCAATCCAGTCGAATCAAGTACAGTTCATTCCAGTGAAATACAATCCAACTAATCCTTTCCAATTCAGTTCAAACCTGTCCAATCCAAACCAGTTCAATCAAGTCCAATCCAATCTAATGTAGTGCAATACAATCCTGTCAAATGCTGAGTGCACCAGCCTAAAACCAGTCTGAAAGCTGTTAAGGACCACGCCTGCTTAATTGAACAGCTGACAGAGACAGTTGCTGGAGCACTCAGCATTGGACAGGATTGTATTGAACTACATTAGATTGGATTGGACAGGTTTGGGCTGAATTTGAAAGGAATGGTTGGATTGTATTTCACTGGAATGAACTGTACTTGAAAAACAAAACTAGAAATTAATTGCTTTAGAAGATAGAAGCAGACGGAATAATTTAATGGTGTTCGGAATCAAAGAAAGCGAAGAAGATGGAAGATCTCGAAACCAAAGTTGTTACAAATGTCTTTCAGGATAAATTAGGTGTCACAGTGGGAACCATGTGAAGAATTCACAGAATGGGGGGGGGGGGGGGGGGGTAAAAGCTAAGAAGCCTCGACCGGCTGTTCTTAAGCTTTATGACTGCAGAGAAAAGCAAGAACTGTTCAGGAACTGCATAAAACTAAAAGGAACCGGCATTTCTGTAGTCGATAATGTTTCTAAAGAAACACAGGGCAAACACCAACAGCTGTGGAATTCTGCCAAGAAAGAACGAGACGATGGGCAAAAGGTTCGACTTGAATGCGACAAGCTGGTTATAGACTGTGACGTTTTCCTCTGGGATCAGACTAGGGCTGCCGCGTTAAACTTCGCGGGACAAAAAAGCGTCCGGTTACTGAAAATCAGGAACCAACAGAGGCACACTTGCAGCTACCTTCCTTTCGGCTGATAAATCTCAACGCTATGAGTCTAGTTAATAAAATTGCAGAATTAGAGTACATACTAGCTAATTACGACTGTCAGCGAAACATGGTTATGCCCGGAATAAAGGATAGCGAAATGGTGCCTCCAGGATACAGTATTGTTCGCAGTGACCGGGGAACGCAAGGGGGAGACGTGGCAATAATCATAAAAGAAGGCATCCAGTTCTTCCCCATCAATGGTATCCCGAATCACGAAAGTGTCTGGTGCCAGTTAAATACTTGTAAAACCTCTTCTCTATAGACCGCCAACTGCAGCTCTTTCGTACTTAGAAAGTTTGCAGTGCTACCTAGAAAAATGAAACCTATAGAAACCGCCAGCTGATTATGACAGGAGATTTTCATTTACAAGGTTGTCTGGGATACCTTGACAACTAGAAACGCAGAAAGCAGTAAACTGCTCCTGGATATTGCCTTTAATAATGACACGACGCAGGTGGTGACTGAAAGTCCACGTCTAGCAGGCACATTTATACCAACGCTAGATTAAGTGTTTTTGATGGACGAATCGATAATTACTTAGTGAAAGTTGAAGAGGGTTCGCGCAGCACGTACAGTTCTTTTCGCTCGCGAGCCGGATTCCGCGGCAGTTAGCTAGCACGTGTGATGGTGTGCCTTTTTATGGATGTGTTCGTGTCGGGGTGCAAGAGCGGGTAGTGAGGTGACCTGCTCTCTCTTCAGGACACCGAAAGGCGCAGAGAAGAGGTAAGCGTAGGAGCGCAAAAAAAAGCGCGGCGACAGAGTAGGTATTGTCGTTTGTGATGAAGGTATACGGGCCAGTCGTGACTCGTGTGTGACTGGTGGTGTGGCCCGGGGCCGTAGGTAGGAGACAACGTGGATGAAGTAGAGAGGAAGTTCGTGGCGGTGGCCGATAGTAGGCTCAGCGCCGTGTAATCAGAATGTAATGAGAGGTGCGTTAGTTCTGCTTGTTTTATTTTGATTTAATAAATGTTTAGTTAGCATCGGACGGAGGTCACTCATTTGATGGACGACATGCGCTCAACTCTGCAGCCGTCAGTCGCAAAGTAAGTCCCCCAGGGTCCGGCACGAGGCCCTCCTCTCGCACCCATCCCCATCAACCGAGAGGGAAGCCCTTCCACCGACTTAACAATCAGTCGAAGTGGAAGGCGTTTGTTGTATGCATTTAACTACGCACATTCTAGGCTTCGAGGACCATGTGTGCGCACGGCTGCCGTCCAGTAAAAGCCCCGCACTCTCATTCCCGCACCCCGATCTCAAGCAATTCCCGCCAAAGTTACTGTTCAGCAAATGACAACCCCCATCGCAACACCGCAACTAATGAACAATTTTCCCGCCACTTTCTCCCGAATTAAACACTTCATATAGAAAAGAAAACCAAAACACAACATCACACACAAGCGAAGCTGCTCGCCGCCCTGGCCAGCTACCCCAAAAGGAAAACATGAAAAAAAAAAATACTAATAAATCAACCACTACCACCACCACAGATACACGGTGCTGGCCATTTCTATCGTCGCCTCGCGGGCAGAGCGTCTCCGAAAGACAACACGCTTCTCAGCCGTTTCGGCCGAGAAACCCGAAACCCGAGCCTCGGCACCCCCGGACAGCCGAACCCCCGTCTTTCCGGGAAGCGCGACGCCGTTTGCGGGACAGTAGCCTCTCAAGCTCAAGCGCCCCTTCTCCTCGCGTCCCCGCAGCGCCTTTCGTGGGTTCAGCCCGCTCTGCCTTTCCTTCCTCATTTGACCGGTGTGCGCTATTTTCCTCCCGCTGCCTTCTCCACGACGCACTCTGGCTGCGTCGTGACATAAGTCCTTCATGCAAGCGCAATTGGTTATACAGAACCCTCAGAAATCCCTATTACAATACGGCACCGTGGTAATAATCAGGCAGGATGATAGGCTATAAAAAGCCTCTTCGTTTCTCCATCGGATCAGGGGCATGCGCGCAAAACTTTGGTCACGAAAAAAATTGTTATCGTGGTTATGGCAACTGTGGTGCGAATTCAATAATACCCCTAAACTGAAATCAAATACTAAAGAGCGGCATTGCACGTACAAGGAGGCGCCTGACAATGCGCAGCGAATGCATTTCGAAGCGCACGGGCGCGCTCGTCGTCTGCTGCGTGGGCAGTACGCACTCCGAATCACCGCAGCTCCACCGCGGTGATCATTCTGCGGCAGCCCCCGCCGCGGCCGGCGGCTGGTCTTGCAGTGCTGCCCAGCGCCTTCGGACGATGCTTGAGTGCGCTGTTGCCGCGAGAGCCGCACGGAATTTAGACACTGCGTTATAGATGACTCTTGCAAATGCAGCTCGTTCTGCTGACCACCACATCACGCATTTTGTTTTTGTGCCTGGCCGTGAATGGCGGCGAGCTGTGTAATAAGAGTGAGCCGCTACTCGCGTTTTAAGTTCGATGACGGTGAAACAAGCCGTGCAACTAAGGTATTAACCAAATTAGGTGCGATAAGAATGACATAACTGCACCAATCTTCAGTTGCACTGATTTAATTGGCATCCCAAGTGGCCGCAATCGCTGTCAACATTCGATGCTCGTCATCGGCACGAAAATCAGTGCAAAAGACAGCTGATTGCAAATGCAAGAAATTGTTCTTTTCATGACAAAGACCCACTGCGCTGAAGTCTCTCATACCTCTCCCCTGGGAAACTGCGATGCACCATGTCACCTGGACCACCAATGTTTCCCTCAACCGAAAGTCGTGCTGATAGACACTTGTCGCTTCACGCTCTCAAGCAGAATGTTTGTTTTTTAATGACGCGATGGAATACTTTTTCGAGCATCGAGCGACGTTTATTTCACAAAAGATGCACACTGGTCTGAGGGCGCCCGTAATAGCTGCATGTCTTCTGGTAGACCTCGCGGAATCTGTAGCACAGAACGACCCAACCAGAGAAAACAAATGGCAACAACAGTAGGATGCGCTGATCCGTCGATCACCAAAGCAATGGACGGAGCGGAGAAAGAGTGCAAATCGTCGGCAGGCCGAGCCGGCACTCCGAGATTGCCGTCACGTTCCGCCCCGCTGCTCACGGGAGCGACGAGGGCGTGACCGGGGCGCATTTTTAACGAACGATCTTGGCTTTTCTTATCGACAGGGTTTAGAAACAATTGACACGCATGATTAACAAAGCGCTTGTTTCCAACACCCGAATTCTATGCAATTTGAAAGCCGTTTCAGCATCCGTAAGGCTCTTATGTCGATTGCTCGTCATATCTCGTCCACACGAGACAATAGGCACGCATTAAGATCAGAGCGCTGGCAACAGCTGCCCCACTGCAACCCCATCAGTCCCTTGTTGATCGCTGCTGATTGTTTTTAGGGCGTGTTCAAAAATTTAAGTGCCTCTGAAATGTCGCCACCGCGCCGTGTCTGCGTCGTGCTGCAGCTTGCGACGTTGGGCTGCATGAGTTGGTGTCAGGATCGTTGTCGGGATGCCATAATGAGAGTTCGCAGAGAAACACCCCTTCAGCCGACTCATACCCCTGGCCCGTCCAAGCGGTTTCAAACAACCAGTGCCACAAACTTTGACCAACATAGAGTTTTACTCTGCATTCAGATTCTCTACATTTAACTTGCGACATTTACATCCGGCCAGCATGGTGCCAGCTTTTACTACGTTTAAACCGAGAAGTTGGCAACACGTAGTGATGCCATGCCAACTAAATATATTTAGTAACAAAACGGCCGTTTGAAATCTGCAATGGAGAAATGCGTAAGCCTGAGCGTTGCTGTATTCTCAGCGAGATGTACAAGCGGGATTCCGCGAGTGACAGATACTGCTCCTCTCTTTTCCTGTAAACCATTTATAGAACGCCGTCAACTTTGATGCGTTCAAAGCAACCACAAGGGGCGTTCCACTCAGACACGTGACCGGAAGCTGAGGACCGGAACCGGAAGTTGTCTGGCGGCTGTCTTGGCTCCAAATTAAGAATTTAGGAGAGGGTCTGACTTCATTTTTTTGAAGCCGGCGCGGCCGCGCCGCGTCCGGACGCTGCAACGTCTCTCCTCCTCCTTTACCCCCCGCCTTCTCTTTCTCTGCGACCCGGACTGCATCTAGACGCTCCTGTGGCCGCGAGGCAGTGCGCGCACCCGTGACAGGGCAATGGTGAGCCTCTGTGCGTTCATCGAGCGGGCGGGCTTGAAGCCTCGCTTGCCCTTCGCCAGGTAGTGCGTGCTGAACGCTCCGTGCGTGCTACCTTGGACGTATGCTGCCGGGCGCCCTACCCCAGGACGCTACGTGCGCGCGACTATTATATACATCAATGGCATTACATATATATATATATATTGTAAACAATTGCGGGGGCCGCTCGCGCGCAGGCGTTTGTGGACAGTGCTCGGACACTTGCGCGCGAGCGATGCGACCTCGTTGACCGTCTTTACTTTGTAAATAATGTACAAAGCTCCCCCTGTCCTTTCTTCCTATCGCTCCCCTCTCTACTTCCCCTCGCTATCCTCTCCCTATCCCCTTTTCCTTTCCGCCGGCCGCAGCTCAAGTGCTTCAGTTTTTTAGATAGCAGTTGTCGCGGCCGGCAATACTCTTTTCCTTCTTTTTGATTATTAAAAAAATATAAATCAACCACTACCACCACCACCAGTTCGAGGCGGAAGCCCGGGCCTGCGTGACTCTCGTACGTGGTCCGAAAATGCGTGGCGTCTCCGTCGACAACACATTTTTTTACGCATTTCTTTACTAATGTGCATATAGCCAGCATGGTATTACTTACAATGGGCTCTACCAGCAGCACGCTGCGAGCTCTGACAACAGTGCCCTTGGCGAATTGAGTGTAGAGGTGACTTCATTATAAGATGCATCTTACTCGTTAACTGGACAGTGAGAACTGCGTGGCTTGTCTTAAGCATATTTATTTATTATTATCATTCTTTCAGCGTTACCATCTTTATCCGGCGCATATTAGTGAAAGTGATAAAATTCAAATTCTGTATGAACTCATTTTTCAAAATGACATCTTTGGCACCCCCATATGTGCACTGATGTCTTATCAGCTCGAGTTCTGATACATTCAAAGGGTCTTATCAAGAGATGGAAATTTAAAACGAAACCTCGATATCTACTGTCTTGCAAATCAGGCATTCAGGGAGATAGATGGACTCTCAGCACGAGAAAAATGCCATGTTCCGGTTTGGCACATATCGCAGCACGTATTTCTGACGTTGAAAATCTTTCACATGTAATTCGATGGACCGCATATTTCTTTGCATTTATGACATACTTGCTACCAAACTGTTTTTATATCTTTCTTCTTCAGTGTTTGGGTACGGTAGAATAGACTGTTTTGTTTTCACCTTTTATGTGCTCTATATCTGAACATTTGATTTGTTTACGGATTTCTTTTTCATTTCCACTTGTCATCTGGGAACCTGTGCTGAATGAGCTTCTTCAGAAATTGACCAACTTTTCAGAGATGTTACACTACCGTTGATCTGTTGTATTCCTAACAGTGTCAAAAAGTGCAACATTTTATACTGTGGCTTGCCTCTTGAGTGTTCACTGCTTCAAAATTTCTATGGTCTTGCTGCTTGAATGCAACGCAGATTAATCATAGCAGATGGATCGTTTGTGTAATCATACGTACTATACAACGTCGCAATACATAGCGAGGTAATGGAAACTGCCTCTTGTGCATAGGAATCTTATTGTAACAATCAATTCAGCAATAATATGATGCCTAACGTTAGTCGTGCCCCGTTAACATGACCCCCTTTAATATGGACGACCCGAATTATGGACAGCTTTTCTGGGGACGAAACGTTTTCAATGTATTTATGCCTCGTTAATACGGAAACTCGCTGTTTGGACAAAGGACATTGGAAAAATGTACACAGCCCACTTGGGCCCATGTATTTTTGTCTCGTTAATATAGATATCATTTGAAAAAAGCAGGGGAGTCGTAACGCAAGTTAAAGAAGGGCGCGCAGGTCGCGACAGCCGATACCGCCGGATGTTTGAACGAGTCCTGTGGGGTTGGAAAGAACCAAAACGGGCGCGTCGTTTTAAGAGGGGGGGGGGGGGGGGGGGAGGAACGTCGACAGCAAACCGACCCCGAAAGGACGGAACCGGCGATTTCTGGGTGCAGCGGCAGGGCCGCAGCGAGAGGCCGCAGTCGGGAAAACAGCAACAAGTGGTCGCAATAAATTCTGCTGAACATGAAACAGAGAGGCCGGTAAAAGCGTAAGAAAGAAATAATATGAAGAAAGACAAGCACCAAAAGTGGGAGCGGGGAACTGAAGTTTTTCCTTCCTAGATCACAAAGTGTGTTCCATGAAGCCGTTAACGCTTTTTGGTAAAAGTTAAGACACACTCACGAAGTAGAGCGACAAAAGAAAGGCGACGAGCACGCAACCGGGACCGGGCGTCCCGTCCTGGATGCCCTTCCCTCTTATGCTCCTGGTTTTCGTCACTGTTGCGCTGACGAACTGCCTCATTTTGCTCCCCAGGGGGTCCGCATGTCGGCTTCGCTTTGAGTCAGCGGTGCGGCCTTGACAAGGTCTGAGCTCTCACTTGTCGGCTAGCCACTTCAGCTTTAAGTGTTTGTTTCATAGGAATACATAGAAACGGCGCCAGGAAGGGGCTGTTCGATAGCCCTCTGCATAGTAGCCTCCCAACTTGACTCCCTCGCTTCCTTACAGAAACAGTGCAAGGCAAAAAAGAGAGAATCAGAAGAGTGGAAAGGCAGAAAGAACTAGGCAAAGGCAGAAAAAAAAAGTGCAAAGAATCAGGAGCCTGTAACCCTCAACTTTAGTCCGACTTTTGGCATGGCGGCAGTTAAACGCAAAAGAACGGAACTGAACGTAGCCGCGAAGCAGGAAATCTGCGGATACAAGCGGCAAAAGCAATCTCAGTCAATCCAAGTCGTGAGGGACTGGACCCAAGTTAAACTAGGCCTCAGCCTCACTAGATCGACGGCAGCATCGATACTACAGGACTCCGATAAATGGCTCAACGTCGACATCGCACCGTCAGCCACAATAGACAGCGCCCAGCGCAGTTCGAAGAAATGGAGTCAGCCTTGTTAATGTGGTTCGGGAATGTGCGCGCGAATGGTGTTGTCGTGCGCGACAAAATGATTCAAGAGAAGGCTCGCTGCCTCGGCAACATATGGGTACGCCAGCATGGACCTTGCCGTACCTTCTCCTCCGTCTTGATGGGTTTTAGCTGGGATGACTTACGGAACGTTTTGTTCAGTAGAACAGGGTGATTTTTACTGGGAAAAATTGTTCCACGCTCTGTCTAGGCATTACTGACTTCAGCTACTCAATGAGGATGGCTGGGAAGATTTAAGAACAGACATGGCATTTCGGGTCGACGGATTCGCGGAGAAAGGGGTAGCATCGACAGCTCGGCTGTTTTTAATTACAAATTTAATTACAAAGGCAATTATTAATTATAATTTTTTCTCAATAAAATGCTTTTCGTTATTACGGATGGCTCGCTTTATGGGCAGTTTTAGTCGGAAACCAAAGTGTCCATATTAACGAGTCACCACTTATATACTATTTCTTACTTTTGAAAAACATTTTATCAATTTTAGCATGTGATGAAGTTCGTCCAACTTTGTAATGCGCCATAAAGGGCCTGTCACACTAGCGCGACACGACACCGACGCAGACCCGACAACGACACCGACAGTCGGCCAACTCGTCGGCCGACTGTGTCTGCGGCCGACCAAGCTGTCACACTAGGCCGACGACGACACCAACACGACCGAAAACCAAATGTCTGCCCAGTGCAGTCTTTGAGGCCGGGGACACCGACAAAACCAGTCTGCCGACTGTCGGTGGCCGAGTCTTCGAGAGATCGGCCGCCGAGCAAAAACTTTCTCGAAACGCAAAGCCGACTCAGTACACCACGTCGACAGCGAATACCTTTCAGCACTACTATACGTAAAAAAGTAGAATCAATGCATAATCCCTGACCGAAACGCGAGCGTGAGCCGCCAAAATACTCGAGGCCGCCGAATGCGTGTGGAATATCAACGGCAGCGTTTTCTTTTCGGGGCGAGTGAATTCGGGGCGCATAGATTTGTGGCGCTCGTCGGGACCGTGAGCAATCTTTCCGCTTTTCCGAACTGCACATAATAGTGCAAAATGAACATAGTACGTGGCAAAGAAATGATGAAAAGAAGCGATTATTTTCCTGAAGCCAGCAGAGATGCCGATCCTTCTGCGCACTTCGATCATTGTGTTTAACGTCTAGCCGCTGCGTCGCTACTTCGCAACCCAATTTCAACGCTATGTTACGCATCACGCAATAATTTTTTGTTGCATAATTCAATGTGTTTCAAGAATTGTGTGCGCAAAAAGCGCAGAACTTACGTTTAAACTTTACAACAGAACCAACAGCAGTCGTGGTCCCGCGGCCGGCCCTGTGAAATCCGCCTAAGGTTTTAGAAAATCCGCCGAAAGTTTTACCTGCTGCACAACACGGCATGATTCAAACTATGTGCAGTTTACTCTCAGCAAGCTGGACAGTCAGTTAAGCGGTAAACGCTCCTGCTACCTTCGCAACTTTCACACTGAAAGACAACGTATTAGCTAGAACCATATCTCAACCTCTGAAAGTATCAGTTAAGCCTGACTTTCGTGATACAGTGGTTAGCGCAGCTGGCTATCAATTAGGAGGCCGTGAGTTCGATCCCAAGGGTAGAGTTCTTCTTTTTTTTTCAGCTTTTATTATATACTGTCTCTCATTCGCCGTGGACAGCTTTTGTTTTTCGAACACTGACGTCGTTCTGATCCGGCAACCAGAGCCGTAAAATACTGGGCACTTTTCAGTCTCGGCCCATAATCACGACTGTTGAGGCGCATGTTTTGGTATGGTCGAATATATGAAATATAATTAAAATTAAGCGTTCCTTAAGTAGTTCCGAGAATAAACCATGAAAAATAAGATAGGGAGTAGCTACAGAAAGGAGCATTTCGCATGGTAGAAAAAAAAATAAAGGGATTAAGAAAATGAACGTATAATGACACGAGAGGAGAGTGAGAATGAGAGGGCCTGGTCGGTGGGGAGGTTTCCCACGTTGTCTGGCTAGTGTGACATAGGAGTTGGGCGACCGTCGGCCGACAGCCGTCTTGCGAGCGACGCGCAGCCAACACCGACTGTCGGCCGACTGTTTCCGCCGGCACAGTGTGACATAGACGCAGACATCAGGAAGACGCGCTGTTGGCAGACCAAATCGGCGTCATGTCGTGCTAGTGTGCACCTGTCCCCAGTCGAAGGGGTTACCAAAGCAATGAAACCACAGACCCACAACGGAGTCTCGGTGGCTGCTTGCTCTATTGTTGAAGGTGGCACTGCCCCCAGAGCGCTAGGTCCGCCTCCCTCTTGCTTCCTACCACAATTGTCTTTCCAGCGCGCAGCTTGGTACTTTCGGGTTTCTGTAAAAAAATATAAAAAAGATGATGGTTGGAGATGTTCCAAGTTTCACTTAGAATTGATATTGTTTGAATGCATGTAGTCGCAATTTGTGTTGTCAGTGGGCGCTTTTGTTGTCCTCTCGTTCATTCGTTCTTCTCGTGTGCATAGCTTATTGTGAGGAAGCAGGTATATGGTGAGAGGAGACACGCAGGAGCAGCTGCGCGTTCGTTTTTTTTTTTTTTGTTTAATTGCGGGGCAGACGCACAGTAGAGGGAGGGTGACGGGGGGGGGGGGGGAGATGGTGGTGGTGGGTGGTGGTAGTGGTTGATTTATTTATTTATTTTAAATAATCAAAATGAAGGAAACGAGTATTGCCGGCCGCGGCAACTGCTATCTAAAAAACTGAAGCACTTGAGCTGCGGCCGGCGGGAAGGAAAAGGGGATAGGGAGAGGATAGCGAGGGGAAGTAGAGAAGGGAGCGTAGGAAGAAAGGACAAGGGGAGCTTTGTACATTATTTACAAAGTAAAGACGGTCAACGAGTCCGCATCGCTCGCGCGCAAGTGTCCGAGCACTGTCCACAAATGCCTTCGCGCGAGCGGCCCCTGCAATTGTTTAAAAAATATATACACATATATATGTAATACCATTGATGTATATACATAGTAGCGCGCACGTAGCGTCCTGTCGCAGACAGATCGCGCGCGCGACACAATGCACCAGCTGCCGGGGTGGGGCGCCCGGCAGCATACGTCCAAGGTAGCACACACCGAGCGTTCAGGTCACGCACGCACTACCTGGCGAAGAGCAAGCGAGGCTTCAAGCCCGCCCGCTTGATGAACGCACAGAGGCTCACCATTGCCCTGTCACGGGTGCGCGCACTGCCTCGCGGCCACAAGAGCGTCTCGATGCTGTCCGGGATGATTCCGAGCGCCCTATAAGCCGCGAGCATCTCGCGACGTGGCTCTGCGGATGCGGTACAGCGAAGCAGTATGTGCTCCAATGTCTCCACTGCACCGCAATCACCACACACGTCGCTCGACGATAGTCCGTGGCGCACCCGTCTTACCCCGGGCCACACGCAGCCGACGCGCACTCGGATGAGCATTGCACGCTGTAGGCGCGACAATGAGCGCGCGCCGACAGCAGGGATGCGCTCTCCTCGCGCGATGCGTGGGTCCGAGTGTTGCTGACAAAGGTGGTCATAAATTACCGCGCGCACGTCCTCCAAAGCGAGAAGTTCGTCGCTGGGAGGGAGTTGATGTGCGGCGGTGGCGAGTTCATCGGCTTGCTCATTGCCGTGTATGCCGCAGTGGCCGGGCACCCACTGCGCGCGAATGCTGCACTTTCGCACTGCGAGGTGCTCGAGGAGCTCGCGTATCGCGCACAGCAGCGGTGTGCCACGGCCGGGAGTCTGCAGGCGGCTGAGGGCGGCGCGGGAGTCGCACAGCAGTGCACACCTGGGAGGTGGCGGAGCAATGGTGAGCAATAGGTCAAGGCCCAGGCGAAGGCCCAGTAGTTCCGCCGTGGTCGAAGAGCCCAGGTGAGTCACTCTTCGCTGGCGGTGCAACTGCAGGGCAGGGATGGTGGCCGCTGCGGCGAGCGAGCATCTTTCTCTCGCCACGGAGCCGTCAGTGAAAACAAGCAGGTGGTCGCTTAGTTGCTCGTGTATGACGGCTCTGGCTAGCTGTTGCACCGCACAGAGTGGTGTACTGCGTTTTCCCGCGATGCCGATCATCTCGCGCTGTACCTACGTCGTGAGGGGCCAGAGGGAGCAGAGGCTGTAGGGGAGCGTGGCACGCGTCAGCTGGTCATACACCTGCAGCGCCGCACCCATTCTAGAGCGTGGGAAATTCCGAAGGCGGTGCAGGAGTTCGCCGCCTGTCTCCCATTTTCTCCTTTTGCTTTGTATTTACGAGCTAGGCCTGAACCTTTCTCTTAGCCGCGCTGCCGCGACCACTTTCGGGCGATGAATGGAGTTGATGAGGAGCCCCTCCGTGTAGCTCGCACAGGGCGCCTTCGGGGTTTTGCTTGCTGCATACCGTGCTCACACCTCCTGTGTCGGATCAAAAATCAATATACATGGAAACTACTGCAAAACTAAACATCCTCGTTCCTTTTCTATTTTTTTTTAATTTGCACGCACACAAAATGAACCGCACATTTCCATTCTGCAGGCTTATTTTCTGAGTGGGAAATTTTAAGCAGTTTTCTTGGACCAAATAACCAGTACTGCAGAGCTTATGCTCATGGCGCAGGAAATACCGGAAGGATTCCAACTCTCACGTTCTCTTACAGGCTGCAGGCATAAGACTTCCCTTATTAGCTAGGTAGTCCTTGCTTTATATTCATATTATTTATGGCGTATTTTAAAGTTATTTTTTGTTGGCAATTCTTTACTTGGAATAGCTCGGTTCTATGTCCCCGAATAAGCTTTACGAAGCGACGCAAAATTTGGATCGCTGCCGTCCAACGAGCAGAGCTGGCAAACACGCCCGGATTTGCCGCGTCCAGATTTTCAGCCAGGCATTTTCTCTTGGGGAGTTTACAGTTGCGCCCGCTATTTCTGCTGAGGGCGCCACTCTTCGGGGACACGTTGCCGCCGGGGTCGCCGGCTCTGAGCACACGGTTTGCTTCCTTTCTGGACGCGTTCGCCTCGTGTCTGCGTGGTAAACGCAAACTTTTTTTTTTGTGCGTGTGCAAGCACGTGAACGTTGAGACGGGATGCGTTTGTTTTTTAAGGCGAAAGCCGTTCTAGGCTCATGGAGCGAAAATCTGTGCGCAGAAGCTGCGCCTGTAATCTGTGCGTCGCATCTGTGCGCTGGTGTGTCAGTCGGAAAAGCGGACGTGCAAGGAGGGAGATTAAGAATGAAAATGATTGATGGTGATGGTTAATAATGACCAAAATGATTTGTAATGACCAGTATATCAAACTACGACATGTAATGACCGCAATTGATTAGAAATGAGTAAAAGTGCTTAGCGATTTGTGGTAATCACTATAATAGCTAGGCATGACTCATCATTACTGCTAATGACTACGAAATGACGAATATGTGAAACGACATGTAATAACCACTGCTGATTCTAAAGGAGTAACCTGCTCAGTTATGAGTGGTAAGGGCTACAATGACTACGCAGGCAGACTCATCATGAATGGAAAACGACCAATATATCAAACGACGACTTGAAATGAACTGTGGCAAACGATGAGAGGTAAATGATAGGAGAAGGGTAGGCTTTCGCCGTCCTCCGCTTAAGAGACATCTAAGAGACCATCAAATTTTATCTGTTGAGCTCGCTTCAGGCAGACGCAGCAGCGAGGAGTGGAAATGCACTCGCTTCCTCTGAAATGAAAGCGGCGCTGAGGTTAAAAAGTCCAGATGCTGAAGCATAATGCCCTATCAGCTGCCATTGAATTTGCTACAAGGGACAGCAGAGTGGACTTGGTGATTAATTATAGGTTAACAGTGCAAACAACGTGACGGGAACACAGGAGAAGAGGACGGCACAACCGCGCTAGTTGTGTCGTCCTCTTTTCCTGTGTTCCCGTCACGTTGTTTCACCTATTTAGTTACCAGGGAGCTGGCCAGTGAACTAGGATTTTTAACGATGTATTGTGAAGCAGATAAACGCGATGCGGTAGCACCAGAAGCTTTTCTCGCAGGTTATGTTGCGAGAACGTATCAGAAAAACGTACGAAGGTTTTTCTTTTTTATATATATATATATATATATATATATATATATATATATATATATATATATATATATATATATATATATATATATATATAAGCATACAATTTGTTCTAAATTTTGCCGCGCTATAGTCTGGGTGGCCTTGCAAGCAAAGGAGCCTGTGCATACAACATTTGTTTATACCCTTGAGACTGTCTGAGCCGATGCGATAAACTGAAAAGCCACGTTCCATAGAAAATCCGGCGCCTTCTCTGTCGGCGGAAAGTCGGAAAAATACCTCTCTGGTAATAGGCACTTTAGTTGGGGATTTTGCCCGACACCTTTGGCGCAGTGAGAACACATGACATGTTCAATGTGGCAGGAGCTACTAAACCAGAGAGAGTCAGTAAAATGTAAGGGTGAAATGGAAATTATTGAAAGTGGGACCCTTAGATACCAAGTCAGGCACACTATACTGCTACAGGGCACGTTCGTACGGCTTCGGTAAAGAGGGTCTTTATATACCTATGTGTAGGGTGCTGTTTCATATAATGCGGTGTCTTAAGGCTGCATTCTAAAGATATGCGACAGAGGCAGCAATTACGGGACACGTTGAATAAGCAGGTAGCAAAGTGCGGCTACTCCAACGAGGCTCTGCAAAGAGATTTAAGAACCCCAAGTTTTGTTTATCACTACCAGGTTGTTGCTTAATTTATGCGATATTTAGTAATGGTTTCGAGGCGACATGTCAGTCGTGCAAGAGCCTGTTGCAGGAAATATGAGTCAACTGGACCAGTTACAGGTTAATGAAAACTAAGAACAATGGAGGCTTGATGTACCCCGCTAAGGAAGTAATCAAGCTTTGTCAGCTTATGAGTACCTTCATTAACAGGATGATGAAGTCTGAAAAGGTCCGGCGAAGTAGCAAGCTGTGTAAACTTTTGATTTCATCATTGTGTTCTCACTGCACACAGTACCTGCAGCTTATCTATGAAAACAATGATCGTGCCCATGCTGAGGCGCTATGCAAGATATCGTTATGTTGCTGCACCCACTGAGAGCGAGCTGGGCTGGAAATGTGAACTCAACAGTAGAGCGACGTTTATGGCTGTGGCATAAACCTCTCTCAAGAAAGGTTTTCCATCTGCAATTGGTAATTTTCTTCCTTTTTTGTGCGGCCATTTAATAAGCGTACTCGGCTGTTCGCTGAATCTCGGCTGCAGTTGCACTCTGAAGCGTGAACATTCTTGTGGTCGCAGCTAAGAGTTTCACAACAGGAACACTCGCTGCGCGTTCTTCCGTTGAAAATTAAAAACCAGCAAAATTGTATGGGTTTACGAGCAGCCAATAAAGATAGTAATAAAAAACTTTCGGCGCATATACGTAGCACCTTGAGGCAGACCAGCTCCATGAAGCGCGCTTAGTTCGGTCATTCAAAATGCGGGAAGCCATGACGGATAGCGTTCTGGCGTACAAAATTTAAGGTCTCCAACTGAGTCCAAGGTCCCAGGTTATCATCTAGATTTAACCTAATAAACATCTTCATATTTCCACCGTAACATTTGTCAGAATAAGATAGAAGGGTTGGTTACATGTCGCATTTTCACAGAGGTTGCTCATAGTAGGACATTTTTTTATTTTATAGAGCTGTCAGCTTAGAACAGGTTGACATCAATTTGTGTATAAAAGCTGTATGCAGGAATGAGTAAATGATATAAAAATGACACAAGTAATTCGCGACATAGTTAAGTGGTTATGCATTAGGCTACCATGGCAGTTGAACAGCTTCGAATTGTTCACAGCCGGGCGACTTTTTCATGTGACAAACAACTTGATCCGAATGCAACATCATGGTAATGCGAGCTCTCCAATCGAGTGGCCTTGAACCACCGTCATATTAGATTTTTCGGGGTACACTCCAGTATACATCGCTGCCGAGCAAGCACTAAGTGCTGACATAATCACACTAGACATGACAGTATATACTAATTCGTGTTGCCAAATTGCGTGAAGCGGAGCTCTTATATCCTAAAATAAAAGGCTTCTACCATGCCGACGCGTTCCTAAAAGCGCAGCCAGGCGCAGCTCTCCGCGCGCGGCTGTCCCCAAACGGTGGCGCCGCGGCGGGGGCGACGAGAAGTAGGCGCCTCCCGCCGGTTTAGGGCGATGTAGCAGGCCGCACCTAGTGCGCTTTCATCGAGCGGCCGTGCACATACATTGCCACCGAGAGAGAAAGCCAGTAGTGAAGTTCCGTTGTTGGTTCTTTTGCTCTGTGCACCAGGGATGCGCTGTCAGAGGGGAGCCCCGTCGGAGACGTTATGTAGCGATGACTTGAAGACAGGAGGTTGCCAGAAGAATAACTGAATATTTATGTACACAGCAAATATTTACAAGAACAACTTTTACAACATAGTTGCAAGGTGGAACTGGCTAACAGGGAAATATTCTCACCTCAGCATAGCCGAAGATGCAGAGCATCTAAACCTAGCCCAGAACGCCGGACTGGGCCCTCGGGCTTGGTTTTACCCCCTGAGGTCCATCTCTAATTTCCACAAAGTCCAATCACCACAAAAATCAACCTGATTGGTTGGATGGATGGATAAGGCTGAACCCTTTGAATCGGGCGGCGGCGCCACAGGCCGCCTAGCCGTGAGTAGTAATGTAGTTTGGACATATTCTTGCCTTGATTTCAATCACCAATCAGCTAACCTTCGTTTGGTTATTTCTACCCTTTTAAGGTTTATTTTTCCTCCATTATTCTTAAGCCCCAATGTCTTGGCTAATTCTGCCTCACTGCCTTGAACTATAGGACGGAGCCCTTTACAGGAAATTATTAAGTGTTCAGCCGTTTCCTCATCCTCCGCACACACCATGCACAGCGTGTCTATCTCTTGGTACTTGACTCGGTATGTCTTAGTCCGCAATACTCCTGTCCTAGCCTCGAACAACAATGAGGTGCCCCTAGAATTATCGTAAATGTTTTCTTTGGCTATTTCCTGCTTGAAACTACATTTCCAATGCTGATTTGGTCTCCATCCCTGTTTTCCACAGAACCCCCTCTGTTTCTTTCACCTTTTCCTTAATTGATAATTCCTGGCTGGTCCCCCTACTGCTGTTCAGATATTTGCATGCCAATTTTCTTGTCCACCTCCCGACGTCCAGCTCCCCCTTCAACATTAAGAGAACTAAACCTTCTCCCTCATAAAAAAAAAAAAAAGGAAAAGCAAAACTCTAGGGGCACGTCCTTCCATATTCCGTGGTAGACGTGGCCGTTCACCTGGCCACTGCAGCGTTCAAGTCAATGGGTACCATTGCTAAAAAGGAAAAACAAGAAAAAAAGTGGTCCCTGGATCTGTCACAGCTCGGCTGTCTTCACGAGTGAACCGCTTTTGCTAGTGCTCGCAACCACATTCAATCGGGCGCTCGCGTGAACGAGCGTGTCACCGGCAACCGCGAGGTCAAGACAGCGTGCTAAACCCTGTGTGCAAAAAAAAAAAGGGGGGGGGGGGAAGAAGAGTCGTCAGCGGTCCTGCCAAGGCCCGCCTGTCGTCACGAGTGCAGTGCTATTGTTAGGCGCTCGCCGCAGCATTCCATTGGGTGCCCGCCTGAATGTGTGTGACCCGACAGGTGCCTCGCGGTGCCCTCCTGTCTGCACGCCACCTGCTTCCACTCCTGCTGTGAGAACAAAGAGGAGCTGGGCTGGTAGCCACATACTTTCCCCGACTTCCCGTGCTACTCTGTTGTGCCCGTCGGTCCCTTACACCAGTGCTGCGCATTGCACACTGGCTTAGTTTTTGTTTTATTTATCTCCTTACTTTCAAAGTGTCATAATGTTTGGGTTCCGAATTCCTACTTCAGAGAAAAACAAACGAAGAGCCGCCAGCAGAAGTGCTCGCACGCCGACGATGCGCTGCACCCAAAGCGCCGGCGGCCTTCTACCAGACGGCATGAACGTGTAGCGGCTTTCTTCGCTTTCCTTTTAGTTCATTTTTTTCAACACACACACATGGTACATGTTCTCTTACGTGCGCGTGTGGCACTAGGCAGGAAATGACCAAAAAAATAAGGTTTCGTTCTAACATGTTTGCTGTCGAGACTCCGCCGCCTCTCACCGACGAGCAGGCGTACCACATACGGGTGCACCGACGGTAGGTGGCGCCACTTGTTCCGGAGCAGTGGCGGCTCTATACCAGTGCACATAGGCCCATAAGGTTTGGAGCTATTCATTTGCCTCTGTCCGCTTTAACCGGTGTCGTATTAACCACCGGAACAGCCGCTCTACGCGCGACGTGGCGAGGGCGTCGTGATCTTTGGTCAGGACGGTGCTCGTTGATTCCTTGAAAGCTGATTTCCGTGTTTTGTTTTTTGTTTTTTTTTTTTTTTGGTTTTTCAAAGTTAGCGAACAGTGTCCTTTGTCAGTTGATGGTGGTGTTTTGGCCCGCTCGCAGATTGCGGGAAGAAAGCGTCCTCCGTGGCCGAGTGTGAATCGCCCAGATGTCCGATGCAGGGAGAGGGAAAGGCAGCATTCGTGCTTCGCGGCTTTCTTTGAAGAGTTAAGCTTGAGGAGGGCTCACTTGTAGTTAACGAAGGCGTCCCTTCCTCAACAGGACCGCAACCCCGAGGCATGGCGAAGTACAGACAATGCCCCGCAGGATGCGGAGGCGAAAGGCATCGAGGCACCCTAAATGGCCGCTGTCTGCTCGCCCATATTCTAGTAGAACGCAATGGCATCTTGCCTGTCTCGAGGTGTTGTCGCGGTTCCTGTTTCGGCTGGGAGCAAAAGGTGGCTTTGCTGGGAGTCCGTCGCCGAGGCCGCCGCTTCCTGCTCGCGGCTTCGGAATGATTCAACTTCGTTTTTTTTTTTTTTTTCTTTCTTCTCTTGGTGAGAGAGCGCGGGGAGCGCGATGCCGGAGCCAAGCACGCGGATTGGGCTCTCGAGTAGCCGTGGAGTGGGTTCACGGGGCAGACGGTGAGACACTATGCGGTCGTGTTTGGACTGGTTGTGAAGAGTCGCCTGTATATAGACAACCTATATATCCAGTGCTGGACAAGAATCTCCTGTCTTTACTGCAAGACTTTCAGCGGCGCAGTACTCCAGTGAAGAAAGAAGAAAGGAATAACAACCATTTCGTAAGATACGAAGAAAATAACAACGTGCAGAACAGGAGCGCAAAAACCCAGGACACAAGCAACACACAGAAAAACAGGTATTCCTTGTGTCCTTGTTTTTTGCGCTCCTGTTCTACACGATGCTTCACCGACTCGCTCACAGGAAGGTATTAATCAAAAACCACCCTTTACTTTCAGATATAGAGCACAAGAAGAAAAAGAGCAACGCTTTACTTTCAGATATAGATCACATAAAAGGACAAAATAAAGCATTCCACCTTACTCGAACACTAACGAAGGAAGATGTAAAAAGCGGTTTGGTAGCAAATAAGTCACAAATACAAGGAAATATGCAGTCCATGGTACGACATATGAAAGATTTCCTACATTAGAAATACGTGCTTCGATGCATATACCAAAACGTCACATGACATTTTTAACGTGCTAACAGTCCACATACCATCCAGAATGCGTGACGTACATGTCAGGATAGTGGAAATGGAGAAGTTTCGTATTAAATTTACACCTCTTGATAACATCCTCTGAATCCATGAGAAATCTCATATATCTCATACGTCAGCTTATGAAATGAGTTAACACAGGACTTGTATTGCTTTCACTGATATGCGCCGGACAGACAGGGCAGCGCTGACATAATGGGAACAATAAATAAATATACTTAAGACAAGCCACACAGTTCTTGCTGCCCAGTTTACGAGCAAGATGCATGCGTTGCAAAGAAGTTACCTCTACACCAACTTCGCCAAGGGCACTGCTGCCAGATCTCGAAGTGTCCCGCTGGTAGAGGCCATTATAAGTAATATCATGTCGGCTAGTGTATATGCACACCCATAAACAAATGCGTAAAAATATGTGTTGTCGACGCGGGGTGTGCACGAAAAAGAAAGTGTCGAAACCCAGGTCACTATTCCCATGCAGTATTGTAAATGCGTTATCTCCCCCGCCTTCGAGTCCCCGCGCTTTTAGAATCCCTTTCTCCTTCTCCCACTGCGGACAACCCCTCTTGACGACGCACCCCTCCTCACGCCTTGGAACATTGGAGAGGGTTGACAGAGGATGGGCGGGGGGAGAAGGAGGGAGGGTAAGGAGGGCGTGCTACTCTTTTTTGCTTTTTGTTAGTGTTGGTTAGTTTGTTTTCGGCCATGCGGCCGTAGAGCGCTCGCTGAGGAGAGCCGGGAGCGCCCATTCTTGCGGCTGTATGATGGCCTGGTGTCCATGTCAGTCAAGAAAGCGGCAGCTACTTTTCAAAAAGCGCTTTAATCCAATGTTCAAGGAATGTGAATCGTCAAATATGCGATTCGTATATAATTGTCTTTTCCTAAGAAACACAGTTTTGTTCCCAATCAAAAGTGTTCGCAAAGCGAGTTGTCTGTAATTTTAAAGCGCGAAGAAAAGCAAGGAAAAAAATAGAAAGACCCTACTATGAACGCATTTGTTTTTCCCGAAAAGAGCCAAATCTGGGCACCGAATTAGGATAAGTTCAGCTGCAATTTTTAGTTTGCTCAAAGATCTTCAAAGCTGTCACTTATAGCCTTCCAATGTGTTGCTGTGGATAAAAAAATAAAACTGCATTTTGCTTTCTTTCCGCCAAGGTGCATTTGGCTCTTTTCGAAACAAAAAAGAAACCTCTTAATTGGTTTCAAGATAGCTTCTATTCATTGCAGAGTACAGTTCCGCTAAGATTAGACAAAAACCTTGAGCTTTGCTATTTTGTTCTTTATCCAGTTGCACTCTCTAGCCGTATGACATGTTCACGTATCTTGTTACAGTGTTCACACGCCATGGACCGCCACTACTTATATGCACTTAGTCGGTTAACAACCACCAGCTGCTGTTTTCGACATAGAAAAAAATGTTGTCAAAATCAAAGGCTTTGCTGTTTCTTAAGCATAGAAATTATTTGTACAACGCTCGAAGAAAGAATGGGGAAGAAAAGGCCATTTTCCTCCTTTTCGCATAACCCAGTTGCGCCCTTCACAAAAAGAGAGAAGAAGAAGGAAACGCGCTAAAGCTCGTCGCCAAGACGGCCGCTAAAAACCATTAACTTCTGTGGGGGGCGGTAGGGCGCTGACTCCTGCTTTCCGGCTTTTTCGACTGCCGACAAGAAGGGTGGGGTGAGAGGGGATTGTGAGCAGGGGGAGCCGACACACGGGGAAACACACGCGTGGCACTTACTTCACGGGATTTCGGTACGGCGGGAAGATGACCCATTAGAGAGATTAGAGAGTTTTAGAATAGGGGGCCCCAAGCTTTGGGGCCCCCAAGGAGCTTGGGGCGTCGAAATGCGCATGCGCAGAACGTAAGGCGCGCTTGGGGTCTTGGGTTAACGCTTGGGGCGGCCCCTATTTTTCCAAAATAGCGTTCGCCCCAAGCCGCCGTTGGGTCGCTTGGGTTACGGCAACATGGCGGCGCTCGGCTAAGCGGCGGCCGCTCGCTTCGGCACACATTCGTCGTCACCGCTCCATGGTGTCACGCGTTCATGGAAAACGAAAGGCCAACGAAGCTTATGCTATGTCTCAGGATGCCCGCACAACCAAATTTTAGCGATAAAACGCACTATATTTTCAGATTGCTTCCGGATTTACCGAGCTGTTAGGCTTAGCGAGTTCGCCTCCTTTGGTTGCCATGGGGACCAGACGGCGGAAAGCGCGGAAGGTTCAAATGAGGTTTCCCGGTCTCGGCCTGGATTGACAATTGGCCGATTTCGTCTTGTCTGACGAAAACGGTTTATATAACCGGTAGTCTTAAGATAGTTTTTGCACAATAATAGTACTTTTTGATGAATATAGATAGCGTTGTTTGCTTTTATATATTAAAATGCTTTTCCTTGGCTACCGTCGTGGCGCTGCAATCGACGAACGCAAGCCCGGCTCCGCTGCGTCGGGAAAACCCCTATTCTAAAACTCGCCGCTCGGCTAGCACGTTACGCCGCCGCGCGCTATTTCCTTGGGGGCCCCAAGCCTTGGGTCCCCCTATTCTAAAACTCCCTATTTAGCTTACCGGAGACGTACAGACGTAGACGTATCGGACGCCTACTGCGCATGCGTGAAAACTGCCGATACGTACAGGCACTGGAGACGTACTCCGGAGACGTATGCCGCGTGACGTCCAGCTTGCCGTAATCTCGCGAGATCTCACGAGATTTAAGCAGCCATGGAGCCGAGCCGCCAAGCTAAGCCAAGCGCCGATGAGATGGTGCTACGAGTGTTTGTAGAGTGCTGCTGTGCGCAACGGGCCACATAGTTCTCCCGTTTTCACATTGGCGTCATCAAATACTGTAATACCCTTGCCCCGGCCGTGCCAAGAAAACATCACGCGCAAGCGTTTCAGTGCGGCGGACGACCAGCAAGTAGCTCGAGATCACCACCATCCTGTACATACACTGTACAGCGCAGGGAGAAGGCGCCGTCGAAAGAAGTTGCAACGATTTCTAGGGATCCGCCGACGGCGAACGAGCGCTCGCTCCGCTGCGCAATGAAGGCGTTCGCAAAGGCCCTTGCAAGCCATCCAGCGTCAGAAAAAAAAAATGATTCTGGTAAGTCACTACCCACTACCTTCTCTGTTCAGACGATCTGACTGGACAGCGGACTGTCCGAGCGGAATAATTAGGTATCATATGTGACGAAAACGGCACTTTCAACTTCGAGTAGCTCGGAATGGCAGTGACTCGGCGTCTGCCGATCGCGTGCGCTCCGAGTAGGAGTGGTGGTGGATGATGCTTTCCCACGATACATACGGCCCGCCCGTCTGAACACCGCCTAGTCGATTGCTGGGGAATAGCAGCGCAAAGAAAAAAGCCACTTACGTTGTGCGAATTAGATACATGATATTTCAGCATTTTTGCTAAGCATGGCTCGAGTTGCATAATATAATACACGTCGTGTAGCTGCTTTTGTTTACATGTGCATGTAAATGTGCACAGCCACCAGGAGCCACAATAAATGAAAATTGTTTGCAAGATTATTTACTTTATCTTCTCAGACAATTGTCTGGCACCATTAGCTAACAGCACATGCTGAATGCAGTGCCAAAGCCAAATATTGCAAGAGGTCATTTAACTTTTTTTTGCTCCAAGCTTATGAACTTGTGTCCCTGTGTCAGCACGTGAAATGAAGTATTTTATGCTGTTGGACAAAACATTCAGGCACTGGAAGTCTTATTAGCATTTACAAGTCGCAGAGGCTGAACTGGTCTGCTCATTGTGTTATAAAAACACCTGAAAATTAAAAAAGGATCCTTGTTAAGGACCATTGCATTGAATGAAGGCAACAGTGTCTGCGTCGTGGCACTTTTCTACTGTCCTGGCACAACTTTCAGCTGCACAATTAGATCCTGTATTATGTTGGCAAGTTAATTACCAATCATCTGTGTCTCATATGGTTATTCCCTTTCAGATGAAAATGAGCCTGCAAGTGCCTGAATGACATGGTGCCCAGAGATACTCATGATGATGAAAGCAATCATGACAACTCCCGGAATAGCAAGCGACAACACTTCTTATATTACTTTCTTCAATGTTCTTGTTGAACATGTTACAGCTATTTACAAAGCACTGCAATGTTCAGTCTTGATTCTCTTACTGCAGTGTACAGAGTGTAGCCAGAGTGCTAAAGTAAGCTCGTGCATGTTGTTATGCACCGGAAAACAGCCCAAGATCTCATGACTGCAGAAATAATTATTTCTTTCATTTGTTTGCTTGCTTCCATGGCACAGCCACAAGTCTGCACAGTGTGGAGCCGCTGCCGTCAACACCAAGCCTGCAGTCAGTGCCCTTGAGGGGTGAGGACATATTTACGTTATTTTGAGCAGCACCAATTTGTAAAAAGTTTTATTTATCTCAATGCCTTAACAACTTACTATAGTTTAAAACTCAAGACTGCTTAGTACAACTGCACTAGAATCTAGTTGTTAGCTTTTGCATTCCTGCCAAAACTATGCATGGACCAGCAGCAGCAACAGTGCATTATACAAAATGCAATGGCCTATGAAAGCAATGATAAATGAAATAAATGAGTAGGAAAACAAATTATTCACAAATTTTCATGTTCATGGTGCACACTCATGAGACCATCGCAATGCTTTGTGTATTGTTATGCTTGTCTCAGACTGTTTTGAACCTGCACTCCATTTGGTGGCATGACTGAGTCTTCGGTTTGAGAGAAGAATGACGTTTCGAAGATGAGAGAACAAAAACAATGAAATTTGATTGCACTTCTGCAGACTTATGTACATACTTCAAAGGTCTTAACAGCAAAAGGTCAAAAGCAAGTTCATAGCAATGATAGACTATTGAGCCTCTTGCCCAGGGCCAGTATTGTTTTTTTTTTCTCCACAAGAAACCTTTAAGCAATCAATCCAGCCCTCTCACAGAACTTTGGCCAATAAAACACGGCACATCTCTTCGGGTCAATCAGCCAGTCAATCAAACAGTATTGCTAAGCAATGTTCCTGCAGTCATACCTTGGGAACAGGTGAGGAGACATAGAAACTTCCTTTTTCACATCGATAGCGTTGCAATAGTCGAACAAGGAGTCTGTCTGCCAGAAAAACACAGAGCATGTCTGATGTCACATACAGCGGATCAAAACAGCATCTGTAGAACTCAACTCCTAATGGATCAGTGTAATGGTTTTATGGCCATGTCCCTTCTCCCAAACGGCCACCGTATCTTCCTGTGCGGTGTGGCCTCAGGCACCCCTCTCCAGAATGTATTCATCATCGGGCAAAGCGTGGGAAGTTCCCACATGCTTTTTCTTTTTGCGGCTTCACACTTTTGTGTGATGTTTGCCTGGACGCGTGATGCATTTCCAGCTCTTAGGTCATTGCAGCATGCTGCTGTGCATGTGCATAATCAACGCGAAAGCTCAGAAGTAATATTTTATAGAGACATTTCTACCGCAATTACCCATTTGGTGAATTTTATTTATCCTCAAGAAAAGGATGGCAAAATTATATTATTGTTTACTCCACCCTCCACTGTGGTCTTAATGCATTGGTTGATGTGAAAAAATGATTCAATTTGTTTTCAATGTGCATCAGAAGGAGCGTTCACTGACATAAAATAACATCAAATACCATGGAAAATCTTTTGCATATGCCAGCAACAGGCAAGTCCCAGTATAGATTGCTGTTGAACATGACACTTAGTATTCTCTGCGGGCCTACAATTGTAATGCTCCGGCTCTCATTGCTGACAGCACGATTAAAATTTTTTTTTTCTGGGAAAATAATCAGCGTTGTCTTTGAACAATTTATATTAAGTTTGTTTGATTGAAACCACAACAATAATGTTAACAGGAAGGCTTTGCTTTGCTTTGTCAACGTGTCTGCATCAGTGCCCGTCATAATAGAACAGTCATCTGCATGTGGTGGTGGCAAAACTAATAAATATCCAACAGGTGCAAGATAGGTGTCAACTTACCCGCAAAGATGACGGCTTGGAGTCCTTGGACATGGGCGACGTCAGCTAGTCGGATTAGACCTAGCAGAGTTTCAGGGCTCGACAGTAGTTTCCCAAAATTATTTTTTGTCTCTCGATTTATATTTTAGATTTCTGGACACGCCCATATCATATGTACCAGATCCACCCTATATATGTACGACAAATTTAATGCATATGTCGATGTGGGCAATGTCTTTGATGAACACTTTCAACAACAGTGGCCAAAGGAGACTTCCTTGTGAAACACTGTTAGTGACTGTTAGATCGTTCAAATGGTGATTACTCAGGCATGCTATTTGTGCTTATTCTCCTCTCCTTCGGGGCAAGTGCCAAGGGATATACCCTACAACATGTGTGCAATTCTGTTCACAACTATATAATCACACCAGGTAGATTGCTACAATGAGAATTCACTGCCTTTTCTTTTCCTTTCTTTTTTTTTTTCATGAAATTCTAGTTTAGGATTCGTAATTATCAAAATGCCCAATTGCTTGTCCATGAACCTTTTGTACTTGCTATATACCATGGCCTATTCCCCGCCGTGGGTATGTGCCATTACCACCAAAGACAGTCATCAATGGGTCTGATACATAGGTCAGGGGTGGAAGCAGGCTCAAGCATTTTGGAGCAGCTTTGGGAGCAGCGAGACAAGAGTTTTGGAGCAGCTTTGGAGCAATGAGACAAGAGTTTTGGAGTATTTGAATTATGTTTTGGAGCAGGTTCCCAAGGTCAAATGCCTCTGATAATTGTAGTAATTGTTTTTCTCTTTCTGACAGAAAAAGATGAGCTCTTCCTTTTTATGCAAGTTCAATGCCTCTCCAACTTCGCACTCATTTCTGACAAGACAACGGCCAACAACTTGAAACAGACTAGCAGCAAACAAAATGCTTGCTGGTGTGCTTTATAACTGAACACCTAGTGTGACCTTGTGACCTAACGCATTTGCCTATTCTGACTTGACAGATTCAAATGTCAAGTTTACCACTTCAATGTACTCAAGCAATGCCACTAATTTGGAGCTCAGATTAATGGACATGACATTTCTGCTCTCTATCTTGTGCATATCCCTTTTTGATCCTATGCCTGTGCTGATAAATTCCTG
This sequence comes from Amblyomma maculatum, assembly GCF_055883805.1. Lineage (NCBI taxonomy): Eukaryota > Metazoa > Arthropoda > Arachnida > Ixodida > Ixodidae > Amblyomma > Amblyomma maculatum. Next base: position 116,438,071 of record NC_139354.1, read on the forward strand.
AGCAGTGGTCAGTAGTGCCTTCAGGAAATGTAGATGGCACTGAAGGGTAGCCTTTTCATCCTTCAGCATTTTTACTTCACTACCTCCTTCCAATAGTTTTATCATTCTTTGCTTGAGCAATGCTGGGGCTCATTTTTTAAATCTTGGCAATAGGCCCTGTATGGCTTTCCAACACTCTTGAGACGCTTCCTAGTGAGTGACATCTTTGGAGTACCAACCCATAACGATTCAAGTATGATTTTGTCTGCCGTAGGCCCGACAAGCTTGTTACTGAAAAAGAGGCTCGATAGGTGCCTGCTTGTTCTTAGACCACAACCATTAGAATAACTCATGTGCTTTTTCCAGTCGGACAAGTTTCCTTCCTGAACGACTCACGGTAGTTTGCGCCTATCTGCTTCGCTTGCTGCTCTTGCTTCTCCCTCCACCGGCGATTCAAAAGGCTGAGAGGAGGTGCTACGTCACATGCACAGTGCATTTTTTTTGCAATTATCTCCAATCGCCAGTGACTCATATTAAATTTACTTGCAAACAAATATTTATTATGCCACATGCTTCCTTCCCTTACAAAAATTTCGTTTGTATTAAGCCCAGTGCTAGATGCGTTATATCTTTGCCACTGGTGCAAAGACATTGTTTGCGTGTTGCACTAAATTTGATGGTAGAACATTAAAACAGCCAATTTGGAGCAGTTTTGGAGCAATATTGCATTTTGGAGCAGGATAGAGCAGGAAAAGCAGTTTGGGAGCAGAATGGAGCAAATGGAGTGGCAATTCCACCACCGATAGGTGCATTCACAAGAGGAGACTGCTGCACTTCTGTGCCATGATATAGGGGTATGCCATATGCCCAGACATTTTATGAATAATCATGTGCGTAGTTATTCACTGCAATACCAGCTGGAGAGCAATATTAAACAACCTCCAGCTTTCTCATAACAGCTTTAATTTTACAGTAATTTCTGTGAACACTGCACCTTTTCATTCCAGGAAGGTAGAAGAATACAACACGGATGTTTTATGCAGCACATGGTGACGAACACTGCCCCGTGTGAAGATGGACATGTGGAGATCAGCTGGTGAAATCTTTGCAATCAGTTGACAAGATGCTGATTGCGCTGATGAAAGAATGAAAGTTATTTATGTTGGCACTATATCACATTGCAGATAACACCAGTTTATTTTCTCCAAAACCCTCTCGACCATGTTCACTTTGCCAAATAAATCCCAAATACATTTTTGCAACACAAATGCTGTCGGTGTGTTTCTGTTCTTGCATTTTATGGTGCATAAGTAGCTAAGGCTACAGTTTCGCAAATACAGGTCCAAAATTATCTGCAAAGGGCATTACACTAATTTTAAATTGCATATTTTAAGAAATATTTGTATTGTGAGAATTGTAAACATATCAATGACTCGAAAAAAAAAATATGTGCGCAACCTCTCTCAAGTGAGCCTCAGCTACAACGTTGAAAACACTGTTAGTGGCCTGTGGTCACCACTTCACCAAAAGAAATTCAAAATGTCCCGTCACATAGGGGTAATTGCTAAAAACATATCATAGGTCAGTGTTTCTCAAATAAGGGCTCACGAAGTGATTTTCAGGGTCCACGAAACCCACACCTGCAAAAAAAAAGAAAGATATGCGTGATAGCTTTGGCCTGACTAGACACAGTTTTGCAGGGTTAAAATCTAGGAGATTCAAAGGCGACTTTAGTTTATGAAAAAAAAAGAGAGTGCGGAAACAGAGGGAGAGGGCATCTGCGGCATTCGTTGATGCCAACGTTGGTAAAACTCGAGCTCTGGCTGCACTACTGGATGGGGCTACAATGCAAAGCGTCTCGGGCATGATGACAACATGACAGCTCAATGAGAGTACAATTAATTCAGTAGTGTACAGAAAACTCTGAATAATGACTCTAGCAGTACATGCGATCAATAATTATATGAGCTGTGAATTAGCGGCATGAAGTCAAAAACCATAAAATGGCATCATCACTTTTTGCATCTGGTAGCACAGGTTCTCACTGAAGCAGTCAGACGGCCTGACGAAGACAAGCTGTGGTGGTTCGCCGCCTCGTTCGCCAAAGCAGATGGCACTTCACACATACAGACACTTTTATAACTCAGATGCCACCTTTCCTTAATCTAGACAATACACAAATGCATACACAACCGTTCGGGTGAAACACTAGAGACGGCCCACGCGGCACAACTCATGTACAGCGTTCAGACTGGTGGTCTTGTGCATATTTGCGGTCACAAGCATCTCGTGCCACTAACAGTTCGAAGTCAGCGTTGGAAACAAGTGAAGCCGTTGGTCCGGAGCACAGCTGTCAGGTGTCCACCGGTAGACGGTCACGCAGTCAAAGGAGCATGGGAGACAATGCCGAACCAAAGTCATCGCGTCCTTTCAGTTCGCCAAGTAGCGAGATGGCAAACCGAAGCTGTCATATCGCTGCACACAACACTCGGGCAAAAGCCCCTGCATTTGAACACGAACACTATCACACGCCACCCTAAATGCCACCACGCACACACCATGTCATGTTGAACACTATGAGACGAGAACAACGAGAAAGTAGTCATGCACTGCTGCAATCAATCGAGATAAATATTGCTGCATCTTGCATAAAAAAAATTCATAAAGCTGCATCTCGGCATAACAGCCTCAACAAATGAACAGCATAAATCTTTGGGTAGCATTGTTGCATGCAGTGATGCTCATCTTGGAAATGGAGTAACTGTTCTAGAAAACACGGACAACAGAAACAGAAGTGGACATGGACGTACACAGGCTCACAACTGTATTTTACTAACCGAAAGAGGACATATATACAGCAAGCAAAAGTATAGCGTTGAGCATGCGGTTTTGTGCACTTTATATATGTCATCGTTACTTAGTAAAATCCAGTTGTGAGTCTGCAAGCCTCCTGTCCACTTGTTTCTGATGTCCAAGTTTCCTAGTGCACTTACCCTATTTACAAGATATGCACCACTGCATGCTGCAATTATTGCTGTAAGGAATACAGAGATGAATTCTGCGACTGTTGACAAATGCCTCAACTATGAAGGTCACTGCTTGCCATGCTTGTCCATATTTTACTGAGAAAGGCAGCCTAAAAAAAAATAAATGTTCCAAATTTTTTGACCGCAGGACGTAGGCCGACACTTATGTCTGAAAAGGCACAAGGTATTGACCAACTGAGGCAGACACAAGACAAACTAGATAGACACATGACAGCTGTACAAAGATGTTCGGCAGTTCATTGCGCAACTTTATACATGCGCCCTACCTGTTACCATCTCAAAGTTTGGTTCTTGAAATAGTCAATAAAAGCAAAATCCCATGCTACGCTGCCAAACCCCCCTCTACAGCTTTCCTAACACTGCTAATTGCCTTGTTGAAGGCAACATGATGAGGTTGCAGTATGGCACCTCCAAACAGCTTGTAGAGTAGAGGCCATCGAGGGTAGGCTGCATCCCTATAGATCACATATTTATGACCCATGGTGATCTTCTGTAGGTTCTCAAAGTGCACAGTCTCCTTGGGATCCCTAAAAGATAGCAAGAATTAAAATATAACCAATGCGGGTCTACACAGGTGCCTCTTCTTTTTGTATAATGAGATGTAATTACAGTTGCAAGTTTTTAGATACAATTTTTTCCTACAAATTTATAAAATGCCACATGCTAACACAATCTTGCATCACATACTTAAGTGCCACGTTTCTTTACAGATGAAATGCTGTTTTTCATGAGGTGGGTCATTGAGTACCCTTTCCCAAAAACCAACTAAAAAATATAAAAGTACTTGTGGAATTTTCGCAGCAGAGATGTTAGGCTTCAATTTGGAAATGCACTCCCCTGAATATGAAAAACATATTACAGCTAGTTACTGCAATGAAGACATGACTGAACAGGCTTACCTGCATCGTGACGTCTGCCTTTAAATGGCCTACTGGCAGACTATGGCATTGGTACACATTAGTGCCTGATATTTCTGCACAGGCTCCACTTGTGCCCAGAGAAGTCCTCCTTCTGAGCCACAGACGGTCGACAAATTTGCCTAGCTGTGCCATGATGAAACCCCAGCAGTTGAGCATGGGGGCCTTACTTTGCATGCACCGCCTGAGGAGGAAAAATTGGAGCGGCTGCAAGCAACGATCACTTATAGAGTCCCTATAAAGTGGTCATGAGAAAATAATCTTTCAGTGTGCACCTTATTTACTGTGCCGTAGCATAATACTTATTGCATTGCTTTTGGAAGAGTTCACTAGCGTTACCTCGTACAGCCCTATCAATTTTAAGGTGAAAATCTTTAATGGCTCATACTGTCGGCATTCGTTTGTTTGGTCACACTATAGCTGTCAATCAAATGACGTCATGATGATGCCATCAGAAAAAATTAAAATCCTGTTTCCGCTGGGAGCCGAACCTCTATCCCTCGCATCCCCATCCGAGCGCTTTAGCCAACTGTGCAACGTTCGGGATCTTGAAACACACATCAAAATTCTCCTTGTCTACTGTAAGGATGATAGTAGCGATGACAATGAAGTTGGAATTAGCAGTGATGACATTAGCAATGATAATGACGGTGCATTTAATTCATAATGATGAGAGCAAACGTGATGCACCGTGTGCACCAGCAACGCTTAGATTTTCACATTTCTGCAGTGTAGATTCCGCAGTGCTCCCGGATTTTTTCAACACTATCATCGACACTTGATTTTTTTTTTTCAAAGCAAGCGAAATTCAGAAACCTACACTAGGTTATTTTCTTTTTTTTTTTGTAATTGAAAGATCATATATACATCTCACTTTTGCAAACGGTTTGAGACAGTAAGGATGTAAATAAAGACCAGGAATTTCACAGAAATCATGTGCCAAATCAAAAATGAGCCAGATTCTGCTGATGTGCAGATGGAAATGAGCCAAATCTATTTTATTCTTGACAGCTTTCTTTCTCAGCTTTAGCATGATAGGGTGGACTACTGCGAGTGTAAATTCAATTATTGCTTCTCCATAGCTACTTCCATGTCACTGTCTATGATAAGAAGAGATCACAGGAAAATCTGAAGCCAGAAGATAAAAACACTGGGAACATAGGCCTGCAGCAGACAAAGCAGTTTGTGCACAAAGCTAGCAAAATAACTTATAAAAGACTACATTCAGTTTAGCCTGTTGGCAGCGGCTTTCTGCATTTAGCAACATAAGCAAATAGCCGAAACTGGCAAGAAACGACAATATTTGCCGCTGTCTTGTCGCTTTGCATCCTATGTGCATCTACCATTCCCCGGCAATACAATGGTGCACCGAATTAAAATAGCTCTTCATTAAACACATTCCAACTAATTTCTACCAACAGAAAATAGCCTCACATCTTTGCTTGAAGCAGAAGCCCACTAAGCATTTATTTGCTCACTTTAGAGCAAATCAGTGCTGCTGATTGTGTGACAATGAATATTACAACTCTTCATCAGCTGTATTCACAGTATGATCGTTTACAGGTATTATTTTCACAAAGAGACTAGAAACGACTCTGAAAAAAATTTCCTTCAGTCAAAGTAGGGTCAAATATAGATTTTCATATCGATAAGGGCCAAATCCAAAATTGCTTACATTGTTTAAATTATTGCATAAAATTTTATGAAATTTCTGTGTTCAGTATTTCTAATACATGAAGCAAATTAAAAAATAACTTGTGCTGATAACAACCTTTTGCGTATTTCTCAGTTTGTGTTTCCGTGGACTTCCCTAATTTAATAAAAAAAAAATATTGACTTGTAAGTGTGCTAGTGTTTATGTTGATGACCTTATGCTGTGCTAGTAGGCAAGATCGAAAAGCAGCATAGCACTGGTTGCATTCGGGACGTTAAACAGTTTCACTAAATTCGATGTCGACGAGAGAGCACCTTCCCAAAGCTCTACAACCGAGTTGGAGAGCAGGGATATATATATATGCCTTTGCACAAGTGTGCCTAAGTTAATTGACGTAAAAAAAAAAAAAAAGAATCAATGATTACAGCAGACGTTCGGTGACTGGGCACGAGTCAACTGCAATCGTTAATGTATATTATGTTTTACAGTAGCCAAAACTGCTCGCCTGCTAGAAAGGACACAACGTCGTTACGCGCCAGAGAGCATTGGTCCCATGCCATCATCCCTAGGAGCATGAGCGCTGGTGCCTTTCGACTACAAAATGGTAGGGTTTTGACGTAGTTATATCGAGTAGAAGGCTCGGTAGCGTTAATGCACACATGGAAGCTGATGGGGATGATGTGCAATGAGTAGTGCGAGAGTGCGTAGCAGTGTGCACGCGGGATGATACGACATCCCGCCCCGCTTCTCACAAGGAATTTATCGCTTTAAATCCGCTCCGGCCTTTTTTTTTTTTAATTTGAAAGCGCTATAAGCGGTCGCACAAGTGTTAGACTGTTTTGATAAGCTCTGAACCTCAGGATTAGCGCTAATTCGCATTCAAAGATGACTACTGAAACGCCACAGCCAGTCAGCTTTGCTTTACATGTTTCGGCGGGCATATTTATTTGACACAGAAAGCACTGCTATCAATAATTTGGCTTGTAACCGTCAAGCCACCACAGCCACCACACCATGCGCTACTTACCTCGGAGAATCGCTGAAGAGCTTGCAGATCAAGCCACTTGTCATATCGTAGAGTAGATGACCGAAGTAAAAATCGAGCTGTGCCAAGGTGCCTCGGAGCCGGAGACCCTGACACGCTGCGCACTGATGACCTCATTTGAAATTAGGAGGGCTAACTGCAGCTCTCCGAAATCCTCTTTCTAGAATCTAAAAATCCTGTTGAACACTATGTTGTTGTTGGCGCCGATGTTGAGGGGTACCACGCTCACGTAAGTTCCTTCGAGGCTTTGGAATATCGCGCTCCCGTTGAAATCAATGCATGTCTTCAAATTCATCCCATGATAGGGTGCTTAAAAGCTGCCTGTCGTGAAGGGTGAAGGATGCTGTCGGCATGATGTAACGTAACGTGGGCAGGTTGCACCGATAGCACGAGCAAATTCTAGCACACGACCGAACACCAGCAAACACGAGCAGTTGTTTCCATCCTCCGTGCGAGCACCAAAACAAACGGATTTAATGCAACTAGGCCTGGATTGTTCAGGCTTGCTGCAGGTGGCAAAGTGGTTAAAAGTGAGCTGAAATTAATAATTATTCGAAACACAGCTGACACGTCAACATGATGACTTCGGGGGATCTGCATATGACATTTTTGTGACATTATTTGAAGCATTTATTACAAATAGCTTCTATCTTTTTTATTGGATAGCCATCATCATCATCTGCATGTACGTCTAGCGATACGTCTTACGTATGGGCGATACGTACAGCTAAAACGTGTTTTGCCCGGCGTCAGCCGAATACGTCTACATCAATTTTCACGCATGCGCAGTAGGCGTCCGATACGTCTACGTCTGTACGTCTCCGGGAGACGTAATACGTCTCCGGTAAGCTAAATCTCTCTAATGCCTCCGACACGCGGAAACCGCCAAACGGGGATGCGTGATACACCCGTCGACGCCACGTATTTTCGGTGCACGGAGCGCAGACCCTCTCTGTACTTCCGCCTCGAACTCAACATGGGGCTCTGCTACGCTGTGACGCCAGCAGTGTGTGTTTGTACGCCGTGAGAACGAGTGGTAACGGAACGTAGGCACAGTGACTATGTTCCCTCGTTTTTGTTAAACGACTGTGTCGACTACAAATGACAAAACAAATGCAGAAACTTTTATAACAAGCTCATCGTATGAGAGTTTCCCGCACCCCAACTTTCAATTTTAATTTTTTTTTTCTCACATTGGGCCTTATGACTGCGCCGTGAAAAACTTCCTTTTCGACCAAAGAAAGAAATGACATGTTGACAAATTGTGACCTAATTGGTTCAGGTATGATTGTCGAACATTTGCGCGCTCGGTTGCAGAAACGGAACGAAATGTGACTCGATCAGTTGTCCGGAGAAACACTCCCAGTTGGGGAAGCAGAATTCATTTCCAACAAAAAGAAAATGGATAACTAACTCGGGACAAGAGTCAATATATGCAAGGCTGGGAAAAGGAAAAGTCTGAGGGTGGCCGAGGTCGGTGGAATCTCTTCTATTTATTGGTTCGCAGCGGCTTACAAGCTCAGTATTGGGACGGGGCAGCGCGCTTGTGTGGTAGTGGTTGATTTATTTTTTTTTTTTAATAACCAAAAAGAAGGAAAAAAGTATTGCCGGCCGCGGCAACTGCTATCTAAAAAACTGAAGCACTTGAGCTGCGGCCGGCGGGAAGGAAAAGGGGATAGGGAGAGGATAGCGAGGGGAAGTACAGAGGGGAGCGATAGGAAGAAAGGACAGGGGGAGCTTTGTACATTATTTACAAAGTAAAGAGGATCAACGAATTCGCATCGCTCGCGCGCAAGTGTCCGAGCCCTGTCCACAAATGCCTGCGCGCGAGCGGCCCCTGCAATTGTTTAAAAAATATATACACATATATATGTAATACCATTGATGTATATACATAGTCGCGCGCACGTAGCGTCCTGTCGCAGACAGATCGCGCGCGCGACACAATGCACCAGCACGTGCTCATTGCCAAATGGTATTTGCGACATTTGCGTAGAGTGCTGGGGAAACTCATCGAAGTGCTCGTCTAGCTTCTGCTGTCGAAAAATGTGCGGCAGCACTGTTCAAAATATCCATAACCCATCGGGAGTTCGGGACCAATGCTCAGAGTTGCGACGCGGCGGCAGTGTAAGTAGTGTAAGCGTTTAAGATGTTTGCCTAGAAAGGGCAGCTGAAATGGGGAAAAAGGCCATCGGCCTTGCAGGCCACGCCAACTACAGGATTGCCGGATACGTGGCATGAAAGGCGGCAAAAGACAGCAGGGCCACTCCGGAGAAAATGAGGGTCTCGTTTGCGATGTGTCAAAGTGGAGAAAAGCAGCGCGCTGAAACGCAACAGTGAAGAGAGGACAGACATCTCGCTGACTAAAACCTGAACATTTTATCCACAAAGAGTCAGAACCTGAAAGGGGACTGATGGCCTCCAGGATGAAAGCAAAGGTGCAGTTGCGGGGCGGCAGAAAAAGGTGTTTTCCGGCGTTTTCCTTTTTTCTTTAAACAAGCAGGTGTCCGTTTTGTTGTTGCTGATAGCATATCTTCATTTCACTTATTCCTCCACACGGAATTTGCGTCCTTGGCTCTCTTGCTCCCTCTCATCTTCGGGCGTGCAGCATAATATGTGCACGTTGAAGAGGACGATCTGGTTCATTCTGCGCAAGTTAAAACAAAGCAAGGACTTGGACGAGCAGGAGACAAGTGCGCTTATTGTTCTCTCTGTTGACTGACTGAAATTACTTTTGGCGCATACCGTCAAATGTCAATTTCCAGTTCACTAGGCTAATAATCAACCATCGTTTTCGCACAAACTCTTAAATAAAGTATTTCTCTCCCTCTCTCTCTATGACGCCCACGCGCTGAGCAGCGGGAGCAAGCGAGCAGCGAGCTCACATCGAAGAGGTTGTCAAGGTAAAGTTCTGAAAAGAAATGGTGCGGACTGCTTGTGAGGTTAAATGTGAACACAAGCTATATACAGTGACTGCAAGAATTATGATAAGTGCAACAAGCTTCGCTGCAAGTGGCCAGAACACATATACTTCACTGAAGTACAGTGGACCAGTGTGTTGTGCTCTCCGAGGCAGCCGTTGCCGCTACTCGCTGATGCCGCCGCACCACGCGAACCGCTTTTGCAGATATGAACATAATGATGATGCTCGAAGCCATACCATTTGAAACGAGTCACACCATATATGATGCGCAGTCCAAGAGTGAAAGGAAGAAGAATTAAAGAAAAGGCTGCGTAAAATGTGAGGCGGTAAACGAAGAAACCGTTCATCTTTTTTTGGGGGGAACCAAACACTGCGTGGAAGGATGCAATCGGTTACAAAATACAGGCACGTTTCAATTGCTGCTCTCATAATTGCGATGCGATGAGCCGGACGCCGGTATGCAAAACGAGAACACCAAGGATGACAGAAAACTTGTAGTGGAGCAGCAGCGACTGCCTCAGGAAGCAAAAAAGAAAAAAAAAAAGAAGAAGGAGGAACATTATCGCGTACACAAATCCTTACTTAAAAATACAGTCCGACATGTGCAGCTTTTTTAATTATGAAGCGTTATATGCTTTAGGCCTGCCTCGAGGACAGAGTAAAATTTGCCATTTTCTTTTACTTGAAGCATAAAAACCTACCCCGTCAGAGGTGGTGTCCAACTTTGGGTTGAAAATATAGGGGTTTTGACATGAAGGACACCAGATATGCTTGGCTCGGTCATTCCCAAGCAGCACAACAGCATCGGACCAATACCGGCTTAGCATTGGAAAAAATTGGCACAAATGTCGTACCTTTAATTGGCATTCGACCCAAATGCAACCCGAGCCAATATATAACCGGGCTAAAAACAGATGTAGGACCTATATTTAGCCATTGAAAAAGTCGGCATACCTACGATGCCGGTTTTCCTGTTTCAAATCGATATTTATATATATTCTTATTGACTCTCTGTTCTATATTGGCAACCAAACCGTATTTGTCGGCTATCGTAATATTTGCCATCGGATGTTCTTCACTGCCTTCTAAATATTTTCATCCTCTCAAATTCATTGGCACTGCAATATTTGTAAGCCACGCCTACATACTGGTATGCATATTGTTAGTATCGGGACTTATATATTGGTTTCATGTTTTTTTGCCAATCCGTTGCTTGCAGCCATTCACATGCCTAGAGCTTGTTTGTGCAACCCATTGGAAAAATGCATTGAAGCAAAACCAGACATATATATTGTGAATGAGATTTCTTTTTATTCAGTAATAAAAGAGCGCGCATGTGGCCCAGAGGTTTGTGGAGCAAGGTAGGGTGCGGAAGTTCTGACCGGTGCCAGGCTCACTGGAAGACCATCGCGGAAGCAGCATCTGTATTTAATGGCTGGTGAGTGGGGATGTTTCCGAAAGGCGGCGCTGGTATTGTCCAAGTGCCGGACGAGGGGGCAGTTTCAGATGCCCTCTGAGAAAACCCAACCAGGTGTCTCCTTCAGCCTTTCCCACGGTCGGTTGCTCTGGGAATCCCTTTCACGATGAACACCTGTATTTCAGCCATGTCTATGTCGTCCTTGTAATATATATGGCATCTGCGGAAACAGAGAAAATCGAAACAAATATACTGTTAGAGCGGCTCCACACACCCAGCTATTGTGTGTCAGGGAGATCTCAGCAGCACCTGTGACTACCTTGCAGGAAGGGTAAGATATGCTTAATCACTTTTTTTTTTTTTTTTTGCAGCGAAGTTTCTAAGTTTATAATCACACTACCAGGGAATTTTTTTCTTCTTCCGTTGCGGCGTTATAATTAAGCCAGCATCACCTGCTACCGCTCCACACAGCTTTCAAGGGCCTAAATGCTTGTTTTCTTTTTTCTGCATGCTTCATTACGACATCGATGCTGATGATACTCAAGGTATTGTATCGCAGTCGCCGAAGGGATGGACAACATAACAGGAAATGGCGCTCACCCTGAAAGCAGAATTTAAGATCAGATGGGCCATTGCAAGCAAAACGAAATGAAACCTTCATGCAGAAATGGATGAGGGAAAATATTTCTGGTCATAAAATATATGGGGGTTAACAGCATTCTATGCCTGCATCAAATACTGATTGGTCAAGAGCACGAAGTAGTAATACATCACCCCGTATTTGTACGCTCCGAGTCTGATTAGAATAGTAAGAGTAATATTCTTTTGCAAAGCAGACATGAAGACAAAGGTCGTACAGAACAGCCTTGAGGCTGGGAAATTCTCGCCACACTACAGCATTTTATTCCAGAAAATCACAATGTTCGCTCAATAACATCTGCGCATTTTTGGAGCTAACTGCATCTCTCAAGAGCGCAAATTAATACAACAAACAATACTATTATGTATAGCGAATGGAACCCTAATTTTGGGAAATACTCCGATTTAAGTATAGGCTTAGGCTGAGCGAAAATCAACTTTGTTGACTATCGTTAGCGATGACCTGTACGGTAATGGCGTAAAAACTATAACTGCTTCATGTTAACTTAGGATCGGCCAGGTGCACAAGAGCGTGGAGCACGAAAATTTAGTAGAAGAAAATATATATGACCGTCTTCTCTGGGAAAATTTCAGCTATTTTAGCTTAAGAGCATATCTAAGCGTGCGTGCAAAAAAAAAAAAAAAATCAAGATAGGCACAGAATCTCAAAAAAAAAAAAATAGAAACCTGTTCCAATCACACAAAGAGCTTGATGAAAAGCAGAAATGAATAATTAGACATGAGAGTTTCATATGCTGCAATAGTAAGCGAACTTTTGAGTACCCTTGGAGACCAAGCAGCGATAAATTATTATTGTTATTTTGCATTCTGCAGTTCGCAGTACTTTAGGCCACGAATGTGCGTGCAAAATATAACTTTTAAAATAGAACTAAGAAATATACGCAGTCATTTGGCAGCTAGCGCTGATAAGCGTATTGATGGAATGTAAAAATTTGGTTGCGGTCAGAGAAGTCTTTGGCCGGAAAGGCAGGTCCCTGTTCCACCGTCCATTTTTTTTCAGTCGGCCGCGGCGTGCACGAGTGCTGGCGCGGGACACAGAGGGAGCGTGGAAGCGCGCAGCCTGGGGATCGCTCGTAGAGGATGAGAGGGGTGAAAGGAGCAAAGAATGCAGCAAGGGTCAGTAAACCATCGAACGAGGCAGGCGCGTTCCGTGAACAATAACACGGACAAAGCAGGGGGGCTTCGCGGAGCCAGTACTGCTGT